>NC_142773.1:14685812-14992858 GCF_988280905.1 Pimephales promelas
GAGATATCGAAACTCAAAAATTCGACCCGGAAAAAAAAAAAAACAGTGGTACCCCTTTCGTTTTTTTTTTCGGGTGAAAAATTAAGTTTCTCCAATCTTCTCAAAACTCTGGTTTCTGAAAGAGGGCCACGAGACTTAAACCTGAGTGCAAAAATGGAGGCTTTAGACCCTTCCAGAGCTGAGATATCGAAACTCAAAAATTCGACCCGGAAAAAAAAAACGACAGTGGTACCCCTTTCGGTTTTTTTTTCGGGCGAAAAATTAAGTTTCTCCAATCTTCTCAAAACTCTGGTTTCTGATAGAGGGCCATGAGACTTAAACCTGAGTGAAAAAATGGAGGCTTTAGACCCTTCCAGAGCTGAGATATCGAAACTCAAAAATTCGACCCGGAAAAAAAAACGACAGTGGTACCCCTTACGTTTTTTTTTTGGGCGAAAAATTAAGTTTCTCCAATCTTCCCAAATTCTGATAGAGGGCCATGAGACTTAGACCTGAGTGCAAAAATGGAGGCTCTAGCCCCTTCCAGAGCTGAGATATCGAAACTCAAAAATTCGGCCCGAAAAAAAAACGACAGTGGTACCCCTTACGGGTTTTTTTTGGGCGAAAAATTAAGTTTCTCCAATCTTCCCAAATTCTGATAGAGGGCCATGAGACTTAGACCTGAGTGCAAAAATGGAGGCTCTAGCCCCTTCCAGAGCTGAGATATCAAAACTCAAAAATTCGGCCCGAAAAAAAAAAACGACAGTGGTACCCCTTACGTTTTTTTTTTGGGCGAAAAATTAAGTTTCTCCAATCTTCCCAAATTCTGATAGAGGGCCATGAGACTTAGACCTGAGTGCAAAAATGGAGGCTCTAGCCCCTTCCAGAGCTGAGATATCGAAACTCAAAAATTCGGCCCGAAAAAAAAAACGACAGTGGTACCCCTTACGTTTTTTTTTTGGGCGAAAAATTAAGTTTCTCCAATCTTCCCAAATTCTGATAGAGGGCCATGAGACTTAGACCTGAGTGCAAAAATGGAGGCTCTAGCCCCTTCCAGAGCTGAGATATCGAAACTCAAAAATTCGGCCCGAAAAAAAAAAACGACAGTGGTACCCCTTACGTTTTTTTTTTTTGGCGAAAAATTAAGTTTCTCCAATCTTCTCAAAACTCTGGTTTCTGATAGAGGGCCATGAGACTTAAACCTGAGTGCAAAAATGCAGGCTCTAGACCCTTCCAGAGCTGAGATATCGAAACTCAAAAATTCGACCCGGAAAAAAAAAACGACAGTGGTACCCCTTTCGTTTTTTTTTTTTGTTTTTTTTTTCGGGCGAAAAATTACGTTTATCCAATCTTCTCAAAACTCTGGATTCTGATAGAGGGCCATGAGACTTAAACCTGAGGGCAAAAATGGAGGCTCTAGCCCCTTCCAGAGCTGAGATATCGAAACTCAAAAATTCGGCCCGAAAAAAAAAAACGACAGTGGTACCCCTTTCGTTTTTTTTTTTTTTTTTGGGCGAAAAATTAAGTTTCTCCAATCTTCTCAAAACTCTGGATTCTGATAGAGGGCCATGAGACTTAAACCTGAGTGCAAAAATGGAGGCCTTTTTTCAAAAATGGAGGCCACCATTTCAATCCCACGTGTAAGCAGCTCACCGTGAACGTACAGTACGCATCAGTGATTGATGATGTAAATCTCCAGACAGGTTTTCTTCAGTGCGTCCATCCGTTTTTAACGCGTCTTGACTGTCGTACAGTCTGACATCAATGACAACTAAGATCTTACAATGTGACATGGCTTACAGCGATGATCATGTTCGTAAAGTCTGACAAGCAACAGTCGTAAGGACTATTATAAATCGCAGTGTGTAACCGGCTTAAATCTGATCGGCAGAGAAAATCATTCAAAAAATGATTCCAATAGTATTGTTTCTCGGTGCTGTTATAGTTATACTTCTGGTGTGTGCTCTGCAATTCTTTTAGTTATTAGTGTGAATTACTTTTTATAACAAGAAGTCAAAATGCCTTTGTGAGCAACAAGAGTGAGCTAAAGTTATATTCAACCCAGAATATTCCTTTATTGGTAAAGAGTGCACATGTTCTAGGTGGTGGTATTACATGGACACCTTCTCATTTTCAGGTTTAGCCACGCTGTAGGCAATCCTTGAAAGCGGGTTACACTGTGTAGAGGAAAACTCACAGTTTTGATCAGAATAGCTCAAGTGTGGCACTATATGATGCTGAAAGAGAGAATTGTTGAGAAATAAAGCAATATGGGCCACTGCAGCTAGACTAGATTACTGTGGCATTGAGTGGTGTATTGATCCATTGTGGCCCAGCTATTTTCCAAACAGCGAGTCGCTGACTGAGAGACAATAGTCTCTTGCTCTGAGAAAACAGACAGAATGATGAAATCACTGAGTGCTGAGCTGTAAAAACCCACAATATGGCCATATGTAACCAACCCTGGAATTTGGGACAATTGATTGTACTCATGACCAACATTTTAAGGGATAGTTCAGTTTGAAATTATTTTGTGGTATGTTTTAGCTTACCTCAAGGGCATCCAAGATGTAGGTGTCTTTGTTTCCTTGTCTATTAGTCATATAATGGAGGTTTATGGTCACCACCTCAAAGAGCATGCACAGGGAAGTCCAAATTAAACATGATTTAATGACTCGTAAATGTAAGTATACAATGATGGCCTAAGACACAAAACGAGCGGTTTGTGTGAGAAAACGAATAGTTTTTAAATTGTTTTTACCTCGTTACCACAGCCACAAAGTGCCCGCGCCCTCGGATCACTTGGTAAAAACGATATACTGTTCGTTTTCTCACACAAACCGCTCGTTTCGTGTCTTAGGCCATCGATGTGTACTTACATTCACGAGTCATTAAATCCTATTTAATTTGGACTTCTCTGTGCATGCTCTTTGAAGTGGTGACCATAGACCTCCATTATATGACTGACAGACAAGAACAGTTTGACCTAAAAATATCAAAATTGAAAATACTGTGGAAACAAAGACACCTGCATCTTGGATGCCCTTACGGTAAGCTAAAACATACCAAAAATGAATTTCAAAGTGAACTATCCCTTTAAACAGGTTTTAAAAAAATAAGCCTTTTAATAGGCACTAATGAGCTGAAAAATGTAATTGGCGTAATTAATAATGCTTGATGAGTTAAGAGAGCTGGCATCCTATAATTTATATTTGAACAAGATTTCATAGTTTAATAGATATATGCATTTAAGTAGATTTTTCAGACAACCTGACCAGAAAATAATTCACAGCTTTCAACTCAACATCCTGTTACAAGGATTCATTTTCATAATTCTTCTCCATTGAAAAATGTGAGTTCTTTGTTCTCTTTCATTTCACACAGAAAAAGGAGCTCCTGCTTTCCACTACTTTCTGCTTTATGACTCTCCTTCAACTTTTAAAAGGAACCGAACATGAAAAGCTTTCAGTCTTTTCTCTGTAGGCTTTATTCAAAACGTCACCTTTAGCCAGTCATAAAAAAAAAAACAGCAAAATGCCAGAGAACATGAATGTGAAAAAGGCAAAATGGCACTGTAGAAATTCTCATAATGCATTAACTTGCATAACGTGAGTGAGTGCCAGTGAATATTTTGATATTGGCTCTCCTAAATACATTGTGATGTCTGACCTAGCAACAGTTAATGCTGCATTAGACAAACAGAGAGAAAAAAATAGTTAGAATTGTCCAATTTGTCAATCTCTCATTCACACTCACTGTGTAGCAGGGGGTGAATTCGGTCGACCCCTTTTAGAGCATGTTCTTAACACGGTTCAAGTGGAGCGGAGATGCTAATGGACAGATACAGGACACAGCCAAAGGCAAATGGAGTGATTTGGTTGCAGTACATGGAAATGTGTTTGCTGTCCATTAAATACATTTTGCTTAGGAAAAAAAAAATATAGCCTATTTTAGGACCAATAAGATATTTGACATTTTCCACTTGTTAGTTAATTGTCAGCAGCTTAATGATATGTAGGAAAAAAAAAAAAGCCCATTCTCATTACTGTAATTTGGAAATAACGGTTACATTACTTAAAGGGATAGTTCACTTTGAATTTAATTTTTGATATGTTTTAGCTTACCTCAAGGGCATCCGAGATGCAGGTGTCTTTGATTCCACAGTATTTTCAATTTTGATATTTTTAGGTCAAACCGTTCTTGTCTGTCAGTCATATAATGGAGGTCTATGGTCACCACCTCAAAGAGCATACACAGAGAAGTCCAAATTAAACATGATATAATGACTTGTAAATGTAAGTACACGTTGATGGCCTAAGACACGAAACAAACGGTTTGTGTGAGAAAATTACTACTTCCGGCGCATGCGCAGACCGAAGTGCCTGTGCCTTCAGATCACTTGGACGTGGCTGTGGTTGCAAAAGGTAAAAACGATATAAATACTGTTTGTTTTCTCACACAAACCACTCGTTTCATGTCTTAGGCCATCAACGTGTACTTACATTTACGAGTCATTAAATCATGTTTAATTTGGACTTCTCTGTGCATGCTCTTTGAGGTGGTGACCATAGACCTCCATTATATGACTGATAGAGAACAACAGTTTGACCTAACAATATCAAAATTTAAAATATTGTGGAAACAAATACACCTACATCTTGGATGCCCTTGAAGTAAGCTAAAACACATCAAAAACTAATTTCAAAGTGAACAATCCCTTTAAATGAGACAATTTTAATTACACAACATTTTTTTTTTTTTGTTTTTTACTGATTTAAAAAAAAATCACTGTTTTACTTAAATGACAATGAGATGTTTATTTTCCTTATGAAAATTAAACAAAGAAAAGAAAAAAAATCATTATCCTAAAATAAGCTTAATTTTCTTTCTATGATCCAAACATTGAATAAGTGGTTTTCTTATGTTCATAGTTGGTTTTCACAACTCTTATCAGAGCTACCCTGAACAGTAGTGTCTTTTCCCACTTCATATAACCATTGAAGAATAAGAATGGAAATAATAAAATGCAACTGAAACAATAGATCAAGCAATTGCATATAGAGATTTAGAATATCTGTAAAAAGCTGAGAACATGCCCTCATTACAAGTTACAATTTCATGTGTGCCATAAAACACGTTAGAAAAGAATTGATCCCTTCCCTGGGCTGAAGTATTCTATCTTGTTTCCGCCACTGAATAAAAAGTAAAAAAGATAATTACGACTTTTTATTTACCAAAAATGTCAATTTTTTTTGCAATTGCACATTTACATCTCGCGATTCTGATTTTTTCCCCCTCAGAAGTGCATGATATAAACTTGATATACACTCAATACAGTATTTTTACCTCAGAATTGGACTCGCAATTGCAAGTTTATATCACAAGAATTGTGACAAACTTATAATAACAAGAGAAAAAAAAGAGTCAGAATTGTGAGATAAAAAGTCACAATTATCCTTTAATTATTTTATTCTGTGGTGAAAACAAGCTTCCATACTGAAGAGAAAAAAAAAAAAAACAGAAACAAACCAAAAAAACAAAAACAAGAAGTATGCTTCTCCCTGCAAGCTGTGTGTGTGTGTTTAGTTCAAAAGAAAGTCCCTATGTGAAATTCAAATGGATTTCACTACAGAGCTAAAAACAACAACAACAAAGAACAAGTCAGTGCATGTCACTTTCAAAATATGATACACGGCAGAACCAAAAGAAAACAAACTTGCATCAAGAAATAAATAAAACCTATTCCTGACCAAATCAATCATGAAGAAAGTTATGGTGGACTTTCTTATGACAGAGAAGACGCAGACGCAGCAGGTTCTTTGACCTCTGTGGGATCAGAAGATGTGTTTGAGATGTTTGATGCCATAGGTCTTGAAGAACACCAGCAGGATTAGAGTCCAGAGCCCCAGAATGAAGCCATCAGGAGGGTGCCAGTCTTTCTGCTTGGGTTTCTGTGAAGACATGTAGGGAGAGTCTGTTTCATAGCACGAACAACTGGATTTCATTTGCTCTTCTGAAATATAAGAACTGGATTCACTATGTAAGCACTGAGTGTGCCAGTCGTTACCTTTAACAGACGATATGAGATTTAAATAGCGACTGCATTATGGAGGATGATCAGATATTTTTTTTATTTGATTAAAAAATTTGATTGAGTTTACGTCCATCAAATAGCACGTTTAGCCAGCAACTGGTAGAGCAACAGACAAGTGACCAATCCTGAGTGCCGACGCCATTACACGCATTCTACCAGTACGGTAGACTTCTGGGCCGAGAATCGTGTAATCATAATCGGTCTTAGGTGGAAGTGTAACTTGAATTGTATAACCTTACTGTTCTTAGAACCGTTCGGCCCGATGTTGGAAAAAAAGATAATGTTTACACAAAGGCTTTTACTGTTACAGTGCAAACCCTGGACAGCAAATGTTATTACCAATCACACACATTCAACTAATACTGAGAGGGAAAAAAACAGCTCACCGCATTTTCTTGCAATTGCGAGTTTATGTAGATCTCACAAGTCTGACTTTATAACGGGCAATTGTGAGTTTCTATCAATGAAAACTAAAGTCAGAATTGTGAGATACAAACGGGGAAATATGAGAAATAAAGTAACGAGATGTAAACTGCCAATTCTGAGAAATAAAGACAAAATTACGGAATGTAAACTGGCAATTTAGAGAAATAAAGTCAGAATTGGGAGACGTAAACTGGCAATTCTGAGAAATAAAGACTAAATTAGCGGATGTAAACGGGCAATTCTGAGAAAAAAGACAAAATTAGGGGATGTAAACTGCCAATTCGGAGAAATAATGTCAGAATTACGAGACGTAAACTGGCAATTCTGAGAAATAAAGACAAAATTAGGGGATGTAAACTGGCAATTCGGAGAAATAAAGTCAGAATACCAAGATGTAAACTGGCAATTCGGAGAAATAAAGTCCGAATTTCGAGACGTAAACTGCCAATTTGGAGAAAAAAAGACAAAATTAGGGGATGTAAACTGCCAATTCGGAGAAATGTCAGAATTCAAGACGTAAACTGGCAATTCGGAGAAATAAAGACAAAATTACGGGATGTAAACTGGCAATTTGGAGAAATAATGTCAGAATTGCGAGACGTAAACTGGGGATGTAAAAATTAGGGGATGTAAACTGCCAATTCGGAGAAATAATGTCAGAATTACGAGACGTAAACTGGCAATTCGGAGAAATAAAGACAAAATTACGGGATGTAAACTGCCAATTTGGAGAAATAATGTCAAAATTGCGAGACGTAAACTTACGTCTCATCAGAATTGCGAGACGTAAACTGGCAATTCTGAGAAATAAAGATAAAATTACGGGATGCAAACTGGCAATTCTGAGAAATAAAGACCAAATTAGGGATGTAAACTGGCTATTCTGAGAAATAAAGTCAAAATTGTGAAATGTAAATGCCAATTCTGAGAAATAAAGTCTAAAATAAAGTAAATAAAGAAATTACGAGATGTAAAAATTACGAGATATAAACATGCAATGGGAGTCAAGCCCATATTCTACAAGAGACCAAAGCAATCTCAAAGATGGCGAACATCCATAAAACTGATTAGTCTTATCATTTTTAACACAACAGGAGTCCAATTGAGCAACAAGTTTATCTGTCTAATCTTCATAAACCGACAACAGCTTTCTATTAGGAGTCTGACGAGAGCAGCTCTGGTGGAGAACAGAGACTGGATCTCAAACCATCAGACGACACACAGCTCATACCTCGAAACCTATCTGTTTGTGCTGCACAAGAGCGGCTTTCGTTCACACAGTGCAGGTTTTCAAGAATACAGTTGTGAGTCCTGAAACTGTCTGGGTGTAAGTTTGGTAATACAAGGAGGTTGTCACTAGTACCACTAGTACCGTAACTGATTTGTCTGTGAACATAACAATATTAAGGACTCAAATACAGAACTGACAACTGCATTCTGCTACTGTGTGAACGTGGCCAAAGAAAGAGATGAAGAACAGAACAAGTGAACAAAAAAAAGAAAGAACAAATGAGAGAAGGAAACGAAACAGAAAGAAAAACTGAAAGATTAAATATAAAGACATAAATATAAAGAACGAATGAAAGAGAAAAAGCAAACCAATGAACAAATGAACAGAATAAAACTAACAAAAAAGAGGGAATGATCAATTGAAAAAAAAATGAATGAACGAGTGAAGGAAAACCAAATCAAACAAATCATATAATGAAAATCCCAACAAACAAGTGAACAAAATTGAGGAAAAAAAAAAACAGAATGGAAGAGGAAAAGACAGCATAAGCGAGTAAGCAGCACAAACAAACAAAAAAAAAAAAGAAAAGAAGATAAAAAATATGGAAGAGGCTGATTGGACAAATGGAACAAAGAACGTGCAAAGAACAAATGAATGGACAGAAAAAAATGAACAAACTAAAGAGATTACAAGAACAAAAACAGAATAAATGAGTGAAAGAAAAAGAGAAAAATGAATTGATTGAAAGAGCACAAATGAATAAAAAAGGGAAAAATCATCAAGTGAATGAAAGAAGGAATAGTGCAAGCGAATAAATAAATGGAATGAATGAAAAAAAGACAGAACGAAAGAAAGAACTAACAAAAGAAAGGAAGACTAATCGGTTGCAAAAAAAGCACTTAAATTAATGCGAAAAAAGAATGAACAAGTGAAAAAGAAGGAAAGAACAGAACTAGAGGATGAAAGAAAGAAAGCAAACAAAATTCAAGATGAATGAAAAGCACAAAGGAAATTATAGAGCAAATGGAAGAAGCACTTGCAAGCAAAAAGAAACGAACAGAAAAACAAAAGAAAGAAAGAAAGAAAGAAAGAAAGAAAGAAAGAAAGAAAGAAGGAAAGAAAGAAAGAAAGCAAGCAGACCTGCTTCAGTCAATGTTTGCACATTAACAGCTACATCATCACTTTGTGTATGAATATTATACATTTAAATCACCCACCATTAAACATGCATCACCAGAAGAGCATTTATATGCTAATGCCGACTGAATATTCTACTGAAAAGAAAAGGTTAACCTCTAAAAAGAAAGTGTTCATAACTTTTCCAATGATCTTGGCTTGAGAACACATTCTTCTAGGCCTTTTGCTGCACAGTATGTGAACATGACTGTGTGATCTAGAAATGAATAATACATATCCAAACTGCCCACCAGAGTGCACATAACCGGACACACCCACAGGAACCCGTGACACATACAGCTTTGGGGAAAGATGGATGGATACAGAACATTTGTGCATGGGGTTTATGCCTGGGAGCATGTGTGTGTTCGCGACTGTGCTGGATACACACTTTCAAAGGAATAATTCACCCGAAAAGTGAAAATTCTCTCACCCTCATGTTGTTCTGAAAAATAAGAGTTTCGTTTTTCCGTGGAACAGAAAACGAGAATTGTTGAAGAATGCACTTGTCACTCTTTTCCATATAATAAAAGTGAATGGGACATTCATGGGATATGGGATAAATAAAGCATATTTAAATAAAGCATAATATTGTTCATTGACTATAATGGAGTCAAATTAGAGTGTCCTAAATAAACCAAGGGAAATGCACAAAAATGTTGTTTAAACAGTGATTGGTTGTGAGCTCTCAATGTTCATGTTGGTTTATATAGTTTTGAAAAAACAAACAATAAAACAAATTTTGTACCATTTTTAACCAAACATTTATATCTAATTACTCTACAAATTTGCACAAAAGAACATTTTACTTGCACCTTGAATACATGATTGTACACATCTTTTAAGTTTCTTTTTTTTAAAGGTGCATTGCGCAAGTCTCTTGAGTTTTTGCAGAACTATGCCCCCTCTGGCAACAAGCGAAACTGCAACCAGAGCTGTGCACGCTCATGGATCACACACACTACGCACACGCACGCTTGCACGAGCTGTTCATCCGCACAAATCTTTTGTTACAGTCATAATGTCTTCAGAGGTAATAAAGTTATAAATCTGCAAGTCATTTTAAATATATGAAAGGAAACGCATTTGAGTAAATTACACACCTATGTGTGAGGGGAAAACGGGGGTGGTAGAAAACGTTGCTTTTTGTTTCCATCTATCTCCATGTTGAACTGTTTTATGTGTTTACTGTATCCACTTATGATTGTATTATTATGGAAACACGTTCATGAACAATATAAGTTATTACTTTGTATCCCATTTGAGCCCTAGAGCAGACCGGAGATCTCTCCATTTGTTGAAAACTTCCCGATGTTGACTCTCGTCTTATTCTGACGCCTGTCTGACTCCAATTGGTGTTTTGGAGTTTGCGTTGAGGTTTGGAAGAACTGTCTCTTTGAATCCATCTTTTACTTTTGTGGAAAGTTGACTAAAGTTTTGTCGCACAAGTTGTCTTCGCTGATACGGAGAATGCCGGCGAATACACAAACCTGCCATACATAGCCAGGTGAGCGTGAACACGCATGACATCACGCCCGGTCTCAAATTCCATCCCGAATCCCTCTTATTTATTTCACTGTACAGGACTATAGAGGAGAAAGGCTCATTCAGCCCATCAGACAATTGTTTAAGCATGTATGGGTTAGAAAAACGGCTATTTTTAACATGTTGCACAATGCACCTTTAAGGTAAAAAGAATTTCATTAGGTTTTTCATAAGAATTAGAATTAGGTTTTTCATCTAAAATTTATATTTATTTGATTTCAGCCTAATTTCAATTAATAAAAATACCTGCTTGAAACACACTCCTGAGGGTCTGCAGGTGTCTCTCGATATCATTTTTTCACCCCCTGCATGTTTCTGAATGCTAGTTGCACCACATGACTTTGTTGGTTGCACTTTAACTTGGCAAAAAAAAAAAAAAAAAATCAAATATGTATAATATCTTGAAGAGGACCTATTCTGCTGTATATATATATACATATATATATATATTGGCCGTTTGAGCATGAAAAAGGTGTAAAGTTACAAGTCACCCTTATTCTCTATATCAGTGCGCACTGTTTCTGAACTCCCTGAAATGCCTCGGTTGTAGTCTTGAGTTTTCTTCAAGGAACAAACACGTCACAATATTCCTCGTTTAAATAATTCCCACTCAAGGAATACGCTAAAACAATGCCCTTTTAGGAATTTTACTGTTTACTGTTAAGGCCTTTTCACACCGGGACGAATTTCGCGCGCGCTATTCGCCGACGTTTAACGCCTCGTGACTAAACAAAGCACAAAACCAATGTGAGTGTTCACATCGACGCGTAAAACGGCATGCGTAAAAGCGTCATTTTAAAAAAAAAAACGCCTCGGGTTTGTTTTTTTAATTTGACGCACCACGTCAAAAACTATCCGACCAATGAAATTGCCGCTTTTGCTCATGTGTTTGGAGCTTCTGAAGAGACAGTAAAACACAACTTGGGGGCGCTCAAACACAAAACGGTCTTGCCGAGCACACATATGCAACGGTGAAGAAGAAATACGTGTTGATGAACGAAGAAGATGCAAGGCAAGATGAATGTAGAGCTGCTGTTCTAGTTGGTGGTAGAACATAAAGAACTATATGACAAACGCAAACAGGGACTACACATCTTGATAAAAGAGAACTGTTATGGAGTGGTATCGCATGGCAAATTGGCGCCATCTAATGTAAGGGAATGAATTTGCATGTTCACTCAGCTCATCGTCAGCGAAAAACGCTTGGGTGTGAACACAAAAAACGCGTTGAAAAACGCTAACGAATAACGCTTGCTGATATTTGTCCTGGTGTGAACGGGCCTTAATTCTTTAGTATTATTTTTCTTTATTCATTTTCATCTTAATTTCACAATGTATTTTGAAGTCAGGGTATCTGTACATGTGTGCTGAGAGATATGGGATGAGCTATATTTTGCTTACAAGGATGTGTGCAATGCAATGTTCACTGAGCAGAGATTTTCCACTAATGATGATACATCAAATGAGTACAGTTGGTATGATCTTTACATGGAAGAGAATGTTTCAACTAATGCAAATGTACAGTACCACTAATGTATACACAGAGGGAAAGTGGATTGTAGCATGTGTAAGCATGAGGTATACGTTCCATTTTTAAACATAAGCAGCATGTTTTTCTACCTTACAAGGAAGCTAAAAGTCGCTCTGTGCTGTATATAATCTTACTGTACCGCCTCGGAGAAACATAGAGGCATGATGGAGTGAAAGGGAGGAGAAATAAAGGCATGGGGGGGGGGGGGGGGGAGAGAAACAACAATAAACTATTTACAGCTTGTATGATGGGGTGAGGGAATAGAGAAATGTGGAACAGAGAATGTTCTGGAATGAAGACCTCCTCACCTGTAGCATTTTTCTTCCATGCCTGTTTCTCTCTGTCTGATGTATATTAAATAATAAATAGAAATCTCTTGGCAAAAATATCCGATAGCTTCCGTGATTCAACAATAATGGGGAAAAGCCTGATTTTCAAATCTACAGAGTGGCTTTGTAGAGACCAGAGCTTTACTGACAGACTGCGAAGAGAGCTGCTGCAACAATGTAGAATAACTGAAAAACAATGTTTTTTGAACATTCAAACATTTAGCGGACACCAAATTCAAAATCAAGACTTTATAAAAAGGCATAATATGGCTAGGGTTGGGTATCGAGAATCGAGTATCGATTGGAACCGGGGCTAACTTTTCGTTTTTCCCGGAATCGTTCAAAAGTTAAAATTTCGATTCCTAGTTTCGATATTCACAGTCCGCCGAGCGGAAGAAGTAACCACTGAACAACACCAACGAAGAAGCGTCTACCGGAAGTGTTGGCATAACCGCGCGAGTCGAACATGAGTAGCTTACGTCGGCGGTCCAAAGTGTGGCTTCATTTTTCTAAAAATAACGAAATATCGGCAAAATGCAAAATTTGTGACAAAGGGAGTATTTGTGACAGAAGGAGTATTTCCTTCCGAAAGACCGTTGGTTAGCAAGGTTAGCTAAACTTTTTTGACCCTGCCTCTTAAAAGAATCGGAATCGAGAATCGTTAGGAACCGGAATCGAAACAAGGAATCGGAATCAGAATCGTTCCAATTTAAACGATACCCAACCCTAAATATGGCCTAATTTAACAAAACTTCACGTTTTATTTCTCTAAGAAATGATAATGTTGCATGATGCTGCCACACATTTCTTCATATGACATCAGCACACTTGTACGTTGTACCTTCCTAACATTTCTTTTTACTTTATACTCCTCTGTTCACATGCTGCAAGACAACGTCTTTTGCTCCATCAGACAGTAAGGACAGCAATAATGAGTGGCCTTCATATGCATAATACATTGCAGCTGAGTGTGGAGGACAGCGGAGGAGACGTCCCGGGCGCTGAGGTAGTTAACCTCCACAAGTAAGAGGGGAACGGGAGGGTGAAGCCTGTACATAAGGGGGTTTCGCACATGGCTGAACGCGAACTGATGGATTGACTCCGACAGACGGCTCAGTCTACCTCCGGGAACAGTCGGGGAACTGAGCTGGAGTTAACTAGAGCCACGGTAATGTGGAAGAGGAAGATGAATGGGATTGTTCCGAGATTATTAGCACTTGAAAAGTTAAAAATTGTTTAGATCATGGTGTTGGGACTGCACTCACAAATAAGCCACACAGTCCTTTGCTAGTCCGTTATGGGATCACACATTCCTACCTAGCGAATGATGAAATGGGTGAAACATTTCAGACATTGCAGGAAGAATGTGAGAGACCAGAATATCAAAAGTACCCAGAACACCCTAGTGACTTCATATAGTAACAAGCTAAAACACTCAGATCATCTGAACTCAGAGCATCAGATGAGTTGGTCTCTATTGCAAAATAAACCTGGACAGGATGGGTCCTGATTTTTGTATGTGTGTGTTTTGTGTGTGTGTTTTGACAATCACAACTCACTCTATTTCAGGAGTTCCCAAACTTTTTTATAAGCCAAACCCCTTGGATGTACTTGAAGTACCCCCCGAGATAGGTAATACGTTAATATTTCAATTAATAGCCATGTTTCCACCGACACGTTTTTTTTTTTAATCGAATGAAAAATGCCTTATGGAAACAGTAAAATTCGATTAAATTTCATGAAAATCGACTCAAATGAAATACGTTCGGTCTCATCGGATTTTCTCTTGATCGATATACGGCTAATGCGATAAAAGCTGATGGAAACGTTATTTGCCGAATAAATAATGAATTGCGATTAAGTTTTAGGCCCTTTTATGCTTGCAACACGCCAGAAGACGAGTTCATTTCCAGCCAGTCTGTTTGCGCACACATGGCGGATGTCAACAAAGACAGATATACTGTATGTGGACAAAGCAAAAAGATGCTTCAACCAAAGGGTTTCGTGAACCACGATCTCCACGAGTATTTAACTGTTATAATTAAACAATAATTTTACTGTAAAATAAAAATGTCTATCTATTTGATGATAAATATAATAATAATTGTATTTAGTTAAAAAAACTAAGTATGCCCTTTCAAACATTTAAACCCTCAAGTTTTGAACATTTAAAATCCTTGAGCTCTTAATTTGGCGGAGTACTGCTGAAATGCTGTAAACTTCAGCCCACAAAAATGTTTAAAAAAAAGTGAGCCTAGCGCATGTTGAGTTCCAAAATGCACGTTGAACTTGCAGAATATGCAGAGATTTGCTGCATTTAAAGGTAGGGTAGGCAATTTTCAGAGAGGCTAGCAATATTGAGCTTTGAAAGCATAAGATCCACCCTCCCTTCACAGCCTCTCCAAAGACACGCCTCTTTCAAAACACATATACAGTCGGCAACGCGTCATAGTTGGGGGGCGTGGTCGGCGAGGGGGAAAGCAGTGCGACCATCGTATGTATTTGAATGGCAAAAATGTCATATTGCGAGTCATTGACGCCTGTCGACCGGCAACGGTACATTGCAAAATGAACTGCAATAGGTTATGATTGCCCTTATTTAAAGGGATACTCCACTTTTTTGGGAAATAGGCTCATTTTACCACTCCCCCAGAGTTAAACAGTTGGGTTTTACCGTTTTCGAATGTATTCAGCCAGTGTTTTTATATTTAGAAGAATATCAGGAACCAGACAGTTTCTGGTCTCATTGACTTCCATAGTATATTTTTTTTTTTACTATGAAGTCAATGAGACCAGAAACTGTCTGGTTACTGATATTCTTCTAAATATTAGAAAATCGGCTGAATGGATTCGAAAATGGTAAAACTCAACAGTTTAACTCTGGGAGAGTGGTAAAATGAGCCTATTTCCAAAAAAAGTGGAGTATTCCTTTAATTAAAAACTGGGTCAATGACCCAACCAAATGACCGGAGGTGTCGTTTCCAGACTATTGTTATCTGGTTGAATCTCCAGGTAAGACATTGCGGTAGCTACCGGTAACATAAGCCTATAACTCAATCAACTTGTGTATAAGTTACTATAAGTCCATAAAACCTTGTCACTTACCAATTGTACGTATGCTTCACTTCAAACTATTCATGATTTTGTAAAACGGTGATCAGTAGTAGTAGCTACGAAGTTGCAGAGGGACTTTGCTGACGGTTATCCGAATTCTCACAGACTGCAGTCTGTATCAAGCTGATAACCTTCAGCTGATAACGCTAATGTGAATGAGACATCCCTTATGAAAAACAACTATAGGAATCTTGTAGTATTTTAGGACAAAATATTATAGTAATGTTAATCCTATAGGAATACTATAGTATTTTGGGACATAGCCTAGAAGTATAGAGGTATTACAGAAGTATTATACACTACTATAGAATACTACTACTAACCAAATAAATGAAAAATTTCAACCCAAATCAATACTTCATGCCCATTTATTTATTTGATTATGTGAGAACGATTGAGTGTGCTATGAGAGATGTGGAATTAGAACGATGTAGGAGATCACACACAATGATTACAAAGCACACGAGAATGCCTGATTCTGATTACATGATAATTGTCCAATTACCTTTGCTGAATAATATCAGTTATTTCTAAGAGCTGTATATTCTACCACAGCTAAAGACCCAGGAAAAAACTAAAATATTGTCCAATGCAAACAAAAATTAAAAAATATATATATATATTTGTTTTTTGTTTTTTTTTTTGACAAAAATGGAAATTGTGTATTTGCTTTGGCCAATATATTTGCTTTTTTCTGGGTCTTTTTGCTGAAAGGACATTCAAAATGATGATTTGAATGAAGATTAACACTTCGGTAAAGCAACTGCATATTTGTGCATAAATACTGAATGAACAGATGTAAAGTGATAGGCTAGTACTTCACTATACTTAAGTGGTATGGATGTGTCAATGTGTCCTTGAGTTCTGTTAAAACTCAATTACATTTATGATAAATGCTCCATTACAATTTAATGTAGACTTCAAAGTACATTGGTCATCATGACTTGAAAGTATTTTTCTTTATCATATTTTTTTCTTTATCCTAACAAGCCAATCAATCACACACACATAAGGTCATTTTTGGGTGAATAATCTCTTTCAGACAGACTCAACGAATGTGTTTTGTTTTCAAAAGTCAATTTAAAGTTCTAAGACAAGTGTTCCATTTTTAATGTTCAAATACTTTTTAATTAAAAAAATACTTTTTTCAAGTGCATTTTACTTTCTGATAAATGATACAGGATTCAGAGTCTCTAAACCCCTCCTTTCTGTGAGCCTACTCTGCCGTGATTGGTCAGATGACCAAGTCTGTTATGATTGGTCACCCTCTGCTCTGATTGGTCAGATGACCCAGTCTGCTGTGATTGGTCTACTCTGCTCTGATTGGTCAGATGACCTAGTCTGTTATGATTGGTCAACTCTGCTTTGATTGGTCAGAGGGCACAGTTTGTTATGATTGGTCTACTCTGCTCTGATTGGTCAGATGGCACCAGTCTGTTGTGATTGGTCAACTCTGCTCTGATTAGTCAGATGGTCCAGTCTGTTGCGATTGGTCTACTCTGCTCCGATTGGTCAGATGGCCCAGTCAGTTGTGATTGGTCTACTCTGCTCTGATTGGTCAGATGGCACCAGTCTGTTGTGATTGGTCAACTCTGCTCTGATTAGTCAGATGGTCCAGTCTGTTGCGATTGGTCTACTCTGCTCTGATTGGTCAGATGGCACCAGTCTGTTGTGATTGGTCTAT
The DNA here is from genome assembly GCF_988280905.1 of Pimephales promelas. Classification (NCBI taxonomy): domain Eukaryota; kingdom Metazoa; phylum Chordata; class Actinopteri; order Cypriniformes; family Leuciscidae; genus Pimephales; species Pimephales promelas. The sequence continues at coordinate 14,702,922 of NC_142773.1, forward strand.
TCTGCTCTGATTGGTCAGATGGCACCAGTCTGTTGTGATTGGTCTACTCTGCTCTGATTGGTCAGATGGCACCAGTCTGTTGTGATTGGTCTATTCTGCTCTGATTGGTCAGATGGCACCAGTCTGTTGTGATTGGTCTACTCTGCTCTGATTGGTCAGATGGCACCAGTCTGTTGTGATTGGTCTACTCTGTTCTGATTGGTCAGATGGCACCAGTCTGTTGTGATTGGTCTACTCTGCTCTGATTGGTCAGATGGCACCAGTCTGTTGTGATTGGTCTACTCTGCTCTGATTGGTCAAATGGCACCAGTCTGTTGTGATTGGTCTATTCTGCTCTGATTGGTCAGATGGCACCAGTCTGTTGTGATTGGTCTACTCTGCTCTGATTGGTCAGAGGGCACCAGTCTGTTGTGATTTGTCTACTCTGCTCTGATTGGTCAGATGGCACCAGTCTGTTGTGATTGGTCTACTCTGTTCTGATTGGTCAGATGGCACCAGTCTGTTGTGATTGGTCTACTCTGCTCTGATTGGTCAGATGGCACCAGTCTGTTGTGATTGGTCTACTCTGTTCTGATTGGTCAGATGGCACCAGTCTGTTGTGATTGGTCTACTCTACTCTGATTGGTCAGATGGCACCAGTCTGTTGTGATTGGTCTACTCTGTTCTGATTGGTCAAATGGCACCAGTCTGTTGTGATTGGTCAACTCTGTTCTGATTGGTCAGATGGCTCAGTCTGTTGTGATTGGTCTACTCTGCTCTGATTGGTCAGATGGCTCAGTCTGTTGTGATTGGTCTACTGCTTACTGCGCGTTGTAAACGAAAAGTTCATTACCATATCCGAATTTCAGCCTCGGACGCTTCCTCAGCGCTTGATACGGAGTGATACAAACAGTAACAATGCCGTCAGTTTTATCTTATCAGCCTGGGTCCTCATCTTTTTTTGATTTGCATTCACAGCACAGAAAACAGCCTCTTTTCGACATGTCGACAACATGAACCAAACTCTTCCAGGCCAGGCCTCAGTTACAACTATAGTTTCTGAAGGCAGGTCAAAGTAGACATTGTTCATGGGATAGTTCACACAAAAATTTAAATTAGCCCAGTATTTACTCACCTTCAAATCATCCTTATTGTATATATGGCATTCTTCTTTCAGACAAATACAATCTGAGTTATATTATAAAATGTCCTATCTCTTCTATCCATAAAAGTGCATCTGTCCTTCATAAACTCCATACGGCTCCAGGGGTTAATAAAGGCCTTCTGAAGCAAAACGAGGCGAAAGTAGACTGCATATGGCCGTTTGGCCGGAAGCTAGAATTTTACTTTGCAAAACTTTGTTTTTCTTACACAAACAAATCTCTTCAGAAGGCCTTTATGAACCCTTGGAGCCGTACAGAGTTTGTTTATGATGGACAGATGCACTCTTATGGACATTTACTGCCATTATAAAGCTTCGAAGAGCCAGGACATTTTATAATATAACTCTGATTGTATTCGTCTGAAAGAAGAATCTCATTTACACCTGGGATGACTTGAGGGTGAGTAAATCATGGGCAAATTTTCATTTTTGGGTGAACTACCTCTTTATGTTTTCTGGTAAATCATGCTTTATGTATGGAATTGCACTCCATTCTGCTGGCCATCAAACCTCATGTTACTCAGTGAATCCTTTTTTATTTTTATTTGACTGGTTCACAACCCAGCCAAAAAAGGACAAAAGGAGGACAAGCAATGCATCCTCCTCCTCCAGCTTTGATTGCCTAAAGCCATAGTGCTGAGGCATCAAACTGTCAAGCCAACAAATAACTATTCAAAGCTGAAACCAAGAGTCCTCAGAGCAAAATCATCACAACAAGCAGAGTAATTGAGTTTGGAGAAAAGCATTCAGCTGAGCACACTGCTTAGTCTCTGACATTTAAATCCTGTTTTAGAAGCAAGAATGATCGCCGCACAAAGGGGAATAACCTCATCCTCAACCGGAGATAGACTGTTTGAACCAGGAGACAGCACACGGCTAACAAGAGTTCTTGAAAGAAAAGGCCCAGTGTTCCCACTGCTACTGTATGACCTCATAGATTTGTTAAATTAAACATGGGGGATTTCTCTAAGAACAAATTTGCATTCTGCACTGTTTTTGAAAGAAGTCTCTCATGCTCACTAAGTCTATCTATTTGATCCAAAATAGAGTAAAAACAGAACTATTGTGAAATATTAGTATAATTCCTGTGATTCCTGTCTTCAGTGTCACATGATCCTTCAGAAATCAGATTTGCCGCTCAAGAAACGTTTATTATTAACCAATGCCAAAAACAGATTTTTGCTGCCTATTTTGTTTGTCAAAAGATTTAGTTGTCAAATAAAAGTTTCTTTTGAACTTTCTATTTATAAAAGAATCCTAAAATGTATCTCCATTTCCACAAGCAAAAAAGAAGCCGCAAAAACGGTTTTCAACATTGATAATACGATCCATTACTAATAACATGAGCACCAGTGATAAATAATAATTGAGCACCAAATAAGCATGTTTAAGCCTAATAAGCTTAGCCATCATAGGAATAAATGACATTTTAAAATGAAAACATCAATTAATATTAAAATTGAAATTAAAGTTATGCAGTTCAATTTGGTTAAATTTTGATCGTATTTCAAAATATTGCTATTTTGAATCAAATAAAATTTGACTTAAATTATTCCAAGTTTTTGTTGACCGTTAGTGTCTCCATCTCAATTTTTGTAGAAAGGAGGGACATTTATTGACTGAATATATTATATTATATATACTAAATATATATTAATAGAACTATGGTGCACAAATCATCCCTGGTTAAACTGGCATGAGGGTGATAAGGTAATATGATGCAGATGTTAAAAGGATAGTTCACCTAAAAATGAAAATTACCCCATGATTTACACACCCTCAAGCCATCCTAGGTGTAATATGACTTTCATCTTTCAGATGAATACAATCCGAGTTATATTAAAAAATGTCCTGGCTCTTCCAAGCTAATGGCAGTGAATGGAAAACGAGATATTGAAGCCCAAAAAAGTGCATCCATCATTAAAAGTAATCCATTCGGCTCGGGGGTTAGGCCCAGGCCATCTCCAGGTGTTTGTGTTAAAAAATATCCATATTTACAAACTTATTAACTAGAATAATGGCAGATGGCCGTATAAAGTCGACTTACGCCACAAGACTTCTGACGCGATGTAGGACGTCCGGTGTCGGAGTATCGTAAGCTTTGACGCCTCTCGTGGTTCAAATAAATAAGGCTAGGCAACAAACTCAAGCACCTCTGAATTTATTTTTTTTTTAAATTCTCCTTTTAGACTTCTAATTAATTTAGTTTAGCTTTTTTCCTCTGCACTTCCACGCTCATGTGTAATGCGTCAGGTCAAGTCTTACTCTTTCGCCGTAAATCGATGTGTACGGTTGTCTGCCGGAAGCTAGTTATTTTAGTTGATAAAGTTTATGTATTTATTTTTTTTTTAAACGAAACACATTGTTTTGCTTCAGAAGGCCTTTTTTTAACCCCCGGAGCTGTGTGGATTACTTTTATGAAGGATGGGTGCACTTTTTTCCCCCCTTCAAAATCATATCCTCCATTCATTGCCATTATAAAGCTTGGATATATATCAGGATAAGTCAGGATATATGTTTTTTTTTTATTAACTCTGATTCTATTCAGCCAGAAAAGATTGTTTCTAGACAGAAAAAGTCATATACACCTAGGATGACTTACGTATGAGTAAATCATGGGATAATTTTCATTTTTGGGTGAACTATCCCTTTAATGCGTAAAAAAAAGTGATGCAACTATTCAGTGAATTAGGCGCATAGTATCAGAGCAATTTGTGGTATAATTATTCATCCTTAGCTATCTTAAATAATTCTGTGCAGTTCTAAAAATGCTCTTTAAAGTATCTGTCATAAGACACTTTAGAACTTTGATCATTAAACATTTTGAATCTAAGAAGAGACATCTTAAACTACAAAATATCTGCACATTTTAAACATTATGTTTAGTTTAGAAAGACTAAAAATGACTATTTTAAGACTACAACAAGAATGTGAATCAATTTAAAGGGCTCTTGAAAGCCTATATACCACATGAAGAAATGTGACTATGTATTTGGCTTGATAAGGAAAGATGTCCATTCAGCACTCTTAGAACACTAACACTCTTTTTTGGAATTGAGCAAGAACACCCCCTTCATTATCTGTGAAGAGCGGCTACAGGAAAATCGGACCTGAAAACCACACTTTTTTTCAGCATTACATTTATTCAGTTATTCTAATATTTCACAAAACAGTCCCGCATCACACCGCTGCTCATCTGCATTAAATTCTGCTATCATAGAATCTCTATGATATTCTGATGGCTTGGAAGTCTCCTTCAATGTTAATCTAAAGGATTTTTCTTTGTGTGTGTTTGTGGGGGGTGGGGGATCTCTCCTCAACAATTTGTGGCATCATTCATGTTGTAACACAAGTCCAGAAAGAAATGCACACCAAAGTTTAATTATTAACACAGTCTCATCCCAAGAAGTCATATAACTGACGTCTTGGGACGTCTTTTGACCATACGTCAACATCCGCCTTTTTAGGGTATCCTTTAACGTCGGTTACATGACGATCCCGGGCCGTCATACAACTGACGCTTTACCTTTAACGTCGGTTAGGTGACGGAGTAGGTTTAGGTCTGGGCATAGGGTTAGGATCCGATAACGTCATCTAACCAACGTTTAAGGGTACCCTAAAAAGGTGGATGTTGACGTATGGTCAAAAGACGTCCCAAGACGTCAGTTATATGACGTCTTGGGATGAGACTGCGCTGTAATTACAGGGTTACATCATGTCCAAACCAACTGCGACAATGTACATTTTCCGACCACAAGTTCTTTGTAAATTTTTTCGATGCGACAAAACCACAGCCAATCAAAACATGTTTGATTTTTTATATTCAACTTTGGTGCATGAAGTTTCACTGTGAAAATAAAATAAAAAACAACAACAAAACGTATGAATTTCAAATGTTTTCCAATATATTTCATGCATAGTTTTAAAATGTAAATTTTTCCAATTTCGCATTTGAAATCATTTGCATGAAATAAGTTGGAAACCATTGGGAATTCATGTGGTTTTCTCTAAGGGTTTACCTTGCACAATGTTTCAGTTTCTTTTAGCTGTTTCTTACTTTTGGCTGGTTAGGGGAAAAAAAGTATCTTTTATTGCATTATGCTTGGGTAGGAAATGGTTTAAGGGGTTTTATCATATTCTTAATCTTAATCAGAGTTTTAGAAATAATTAGGTTTTTGCCTTAGCTATTATCTCCATAACCATGCATCAGGGGAAATATTGCCAAACCTGAATGAGTAGTTCACTTTTCAAAAAAACTTTTGCTGATAAATTACTCACCACCGTCATCCAAGATGTCCATGTCTTTCTTTTTTCAGTCGAAAAGAAATTAATGTTTTTGATGAAAACATTCCAGGATTTTTCTCCATACTGTATAATACACTTCAGTGGGAACCAAATGGTTCAAGGTCTAAAAGACACTTTCAGTACAAACTCCAAACTGTTCAAAGGGCTTTAAACGATTTCAGATGATGAATAAGGGTCTTATCAAGCGAAACGATCGCTCATTTAATAAATAAATAACAAAGTTTAAGTTTTATAAGCTCAAATGCTCGCCTTGCTCTGTTCTGTGATGCACGTTCGTGACTCTCCTGTTCGAACTCGTTTATCAAAATGAACAAATCTTTTTCCGAGTCAATTCGTTCGTTTCATTCGTTGAATAAACGCCTCGGAAAAAGATTTCTTCATTTTGCTAAACGAGTTTGAACAGGAGAGTCACAAACGTGCGTCACAGAACAGAGCAAGGCGAACATTTGGCGACCAACACAAATTTTCTTCATAGAAACCTAGAAAGAATCTGTTGCTCTGTTCGAAAATTGTGGCGCACAACCACCATCCAAGCAAATCTGCCAGAAAGAATGGGCTAAAATCAAACCGTGTAAGACTGTGGAGGAGGTGCAAAAGAAAAAAGAAAAAAAATGAAAGTGTTTGGACAAACAGGGAATGGCAAATAAAGAACTGATTTATGAAACACTGACAATGAGATAATACATTAATTTGAGATCTTCATGTTTGGTGTTCAGACAGCAAGCATTTTAAATGCTTGGGCATTTTGTCCAGAAGTAATGTTTTAATAAAGGAATCAGTAAAGAGAGTCTCTGCTTAACATATTCACTAATAAAAATTGATGAAGAGAAAGTAGAGATGGAGATAAAAAGATCAAAGGTTCTTATGTAGTCTGCATGAGGCCAGTAATAGAGTCCAGCACGCAGTGGGAGGGAGCGTCCAATCATCCGAATACAGAGTGAAAGGATGCTAGGGGGACGACTCATCCCGCTACATCTACACACACTGCCTCACACTGTCTTTTTATCCCGAATAGAACACTCACATATTTATAAATGCCATTGCAAAGCTCCATTATGACAGTTCGATATCATTACTCTAAAGACAGTCATGACTCATGACAGGTCTGAATCTTTAGCAATATGCTGCAGTCCTCCAGATGATTTCTTAAAGCCACTGGGGTTTAGACAGCAAAAATCACTGTATCAAACAAATTGACAGAAGGTGTTTTTTTGTCCATTCACAATTGAACATGACAATCCCTTTATCACATCCTGGAAAATATCTGGTTGTAGAATATGGAAATTGAATACTGAAATATGTTCTAGAATTAAGCAGAAATTTCAGAGATGTAATACAGTAGTCAGTGTCAGTCCACCTCAAAGATTTAGTTCTTTTCTAGATGGTTTGCAAATGGATTCAGACCTCTTAAAAGGGCTAGCTCACCCAAAAATGAAAATTAAGTGATTAATTACTCACCCCCATGCAGTACCAACCCCGTAAGACCTTCGTTCGTCTTCGGAACACAAATTAAGATAATTTTGCTTAAATTTGGGAGGTGGATCACTGCTACATAGGCTGCCTAAAGGATCGAAACTTGACGGCCCAGAAAGTCATTGAAGAAAATGTTTAAATATTCCATGTGACTACAGTGGCTCAACTATAAGGCCTCGTCCACACTACTTTCGCTTAAAAACGGAGAATTAAAAAGAATACGATCTCCGTCCACACTAGCATTTTATCTGCGTATTAGAAATGATCTCCGTCCACATTAAAACTACTTAAAACGTGGATCACGTGACATGGTTCACCAACACTGGGCATGCGCGTGCCGGTGTAAACAGTGGTTGGCGAATCAGGGAAGGATACTTCATGACTGATAACACCCAATCATAGAGCAGAGCGTCAGCCTCTGCGTCAGCGTTTCTAAACTCCACCGTTTTGTCTCGTCCACACTAAAACGCCCTCCGGAGATTCAAAACGAAAAACGGAGCTGCAGCGTTTCTAAACTTCTCCGTTTTAAAACGAAAATGCAGTAGTGTGGACGGGGCCTAAGTTTATCAAGCGACGAGAATACTTTTTGTGCAAGAAAAACAAACAAAAATAACGACTTTATTCGACTATTCCTTTTCTTCCTTGTAGGCCACAGACGAGAGTTCAAGAGATTTCCACGACTCATGCGCGATTTCCTTCAACTACTTCAGGGCTTTAGACGATTCCAGACGATGAATAAGGGTCTTATCAAGCGAAACGATCGCTCATTTCAAACATAAATAACAAAGTTTAAGTTTAATAAGCTCCAATGCTCAACTTGCTCTGTTCGTTGACGCACGTTTGTGACTCTCCTATTTGAACTTGTTCATCAAAATGAACGAATCTTTTTCAGAGTCATTAGGTTCATTCAACGAACGAAACGAACGAATTGACTAAAAAAATATTCGTTCATTTTGATGAACGAGTTCGAACAGGAGAGTCACGCGCATTATAGAACAGAGCAAGGCGACCATTTGAGCTTATAAAACTTAAACTGTTTTTTTAAATGAGCGTTTCACTTGATAAGACCCTTATTCACCGTCTGCAATCGTTTAAAGCCCTTTGAACAGTTTGTAGTTTGCACTGAAAGCGTCTTTTGGACCTTGAACCGTTTGGTTCCCATTGAAGTCCATTATATGGAGAAAAATGCTGGAATGTTACCTTAATTTCTTTTCGATTGAAGAAAGAAAGACATGGACATCTTGGATGAGATGGGGGTGAGTAAATTATCAGCAAAAGTTTTTTCAAAAGTGAACTACTCCTTTAATTCTCGTGTTCGCAGGTAAAAAAAAAACGATACATGCCATTGATTACAAGCTGTTTTACTGACGTCTTTCCACGGTTGAAACGCAGATTGAGAGAAATCAATGTGACATGATATGGATTTCGATAAGTTGTACTCTATCTTTTAACTCACTTTCAGATGCTCATTCATGTTTATTATTTTGCGCTGTCACTGGTATTATTAAGCCGGAAGAGAGATCAGCGCTGTTGCTTCTCTTGAGCTCTGCCAGAGCGATCTCACGCCACAGCGCCAAAACCTTATTTATGTTTTTAAATTTCTAAAGAAAATGGACGTAATTTGAAAATTGAGACTTTGTTTCATATCAATAGTAACAAAGGACAAAGATTATTGCGATTTTTTGGATGCGCGCAGCCGCGATACAATGTCTCATTCATTCAAATGAAACAGGATGACTAATCAATTCTTGAGGTTTAAGAATCGATATCGGTTTGTAAAAATGAGAATCGATTAATATCGAGAAATCGATATTTATTACCCAGCCCTAGTAGTTGCATAGCTGTCTATGGACGAATTTCATTTAAAAAAAAAGATAATTTATGTTTCGAAAATGAACAAACTTTTACAGCTTTGGAAATTTATGAGGGTGTGTAAATGACAGAGTATAAAAAAAACGTTTCAAGGTGAACAATCCCTTTAAAAAAAATCAGATGTAAATTATATGCAAATAATACTCGAAAGTAAACTATATTAGGGTTTGCTGCTAAATGACTGGAAGAGCATAGCAAATATAATTTTTGCATTTGCTGCAACAGCAAATTAAAACAATGGATTGAGAAAACAGATGTCAAAATTACAGTCACTCCCTTAGCAGCTCTACTTAAAACCACACTGCAGCTGTGTTAACTAATTCACAGTAATTTCATGCCAGAATAATATAACACAACAGTAGCCTATAGTGAAATAAATGAAGAAGAAGAAAAAAAAGGCTTCTTTGTAGGGCTGTCAAACGATTAATCGCGATTAATCGCATCTAAAATAAAATTTTGTGTTTATATAATATATGTGAATGCACTGTGTATATATATATATATATATATATATATATATATATATATATAAATACACACACATGCATGTATATTTAAGAAAAAAATATTATATAAAATCTTTATATTTATATATATATTATAAGTTATATATAAATCTATCTACAGTATATACATGAACATATTTCTTAAATATGGTCATGTGTGTGTATTTCTATATATATATATAAAATAATTATGCACAGTGCACTCAGATACAGTATATTATGTAAACTCAAACTTTTATTTTGGATGCGATTAATCACGATTAATCGTTTGACAGCCCTACTTCTTTGTTTATTTTTTGCTTTAAAGAAAAATTTGTTGAAGAAGAAAAATGTTTCTTATGAACAATAAATTGTACATTTTAAGCGATCACAATCATAGACCACATCAACCATTTCCTCACTTACATATTCCAACAATATTTAACAATTAGACTTACCTGATGAATAATTTCAGCCACTGGAAGTTGGTCCACATATGTCAAAGATTCGATCTGTAGATTGCCACTTCCAGACCTGAAGAAAAAAACAAGAGACAACGGCCTTAACAGGAGACAAAACAAGTTCTTTTTAAGTGTAATGTTTTCCAAGTTTACCTGCGGCAAAACAACAAAAACGTATTTTCAGACTAAACAAATCACTTGTTTTGTCTTCCGTAAAATTGAAGCACCCTCAAATCTAACCACATTACTATGCAGTGGGCTGAAGAAGCCAAAGCCTCATTAACATACAGCCATCCCCTTACGAAATTGCCCACAGTCTGTTCGTTTGAGTGGTGGGACGATGTTTTGGCCTTCATGTGGACCAACAAAGCTCACGACCGGACCAAAGAGTCTGCTTCAGCCTGGCTCTCTCCGGCTTCATACATGAGTGGCTGCTGAAATTGAATTCAGGATCCAGCTCTCAATTCCACACAACAACTGACTGAGACAGAGGATGATCTGGAGTGGTACCACAACAAAAACAACTTCCCTTTATAATGAATAAAGGGAAGATAACAGTAAGTGTAAGAAAACCCTTGAGAAATCCCACTGGAATAGATTTTGGAAAGAAAGGTTCTGCATCCCCAGTTAGTTGAAGCAACACTTTTATATGGTTAGCAAGACAAAGAAAAAAACAAAAAAAACAAATCGAGCTTTTCAAAAATTCACTGGGTGATGAGGGGGTGGTGACTGACAGGTAATTTTAGAGGTGTCATTGCTATTCAATGAACAAGCAGCAAACAAACCGAAACGTGTTTGTATAAAGAATGAGAAATGGAGGTTAACAAAACGAGTGTAGCGCAGCTATGTGTTGGAGAGTGGAGGCAATTGGTAATCTATAGGTGGGTACAGCATTTCAGCCGACAAATCACTCCTGTATTTCAATGAGCGGCCTGGGCAGCAAATTCATGGCCCATCGGGATGAGGCTTTTTCTATTAGGTGACAAAATGGCCTGTCATTCTAGCCATGTGTAAGGTATAGGCACATTGAACCACTTTTGGTCTCTGTTCAAATGGCTAGGCTTGAATTACTGCAAAACGGAAAACAGCAACAAGAACACAGCAAGATTATTTACTGTGAGCCTGCCAGCTACAACATCTGCACACCAGAAATAAAACTGCGATACTCTGCAGTAGCAATGCAACAAATGACTTCATTCTAACAAGTAATAAAATGAACACATTTTTTCATTTGCGTTTTGTTTAAAACTTCACAATTCCAATGATGAGGTTGCTAATATGTTCTGGGTTAGTTTTAACGCGTTTCTAAGAGGTTGCTAGGGTGTTCTGAAGTGATTGTTTCGTGGTTTGAAGAGAGTCAAAACAGCCCACCCTCTTTATGACATTATAATCCCAAAACCTCAGAGAATCTCCAAACAAGCCACACAATTTGAGGTGTAATTCATGTATGTAGACAAAAATGGTGGGGGACAAGTTACTAAGGGTGTAACTGTACACAAAAATGACGGTTCTGAAGTCACGATTTGGTATGTTTTTTATTAAATAATTAAATTAAATTAAATAATTTATTTTTATTAAACAGTGGTTTACTGAACAAACTAGGTCTGTATTTAAATAAAAAAAGGTCTGTCAATGTTGTTGCAAATGCACAGTTTATGGTGCTGTAATTGAGGGAAGAGATCTGAAGTGTTAACATCTTTGGATGCAAAATACTGTGTGTTTTTGGATAAGGTTAGAATTGCAGTGGTCCCATTCTCACCCGCTCCATTTGTTTTGAGCATGTGACGCTGGTTCATTGAAGTCTGCGAAGTTAAACATGTACACGCTTGCTGTCAGGATAATAAATGGAAATACTTGCGTGAATTTGTAACATTTACATGCAAGTATACAATTGATATGTATACAAAAAAATGTAAGTTTCGCACTGAAGAAAACAAATCTCAAGCACATTATCACAAACAGCTGACAGTAGAGCAAGCCATGTTTATGATTTAGTTTAAAGAGCTTAACATAAAGCCCATCACATGTTTATGACGAATTGGATCGTGCACTTATCTGGCAGAAGCTCACCGCAATATCGCATATCACACAAAAGAATATCGATAAAAACGATATCACCCCAAACAAGGGGGGAAACTGAGTTTGAAATTACATTCCACACAAAGTTAAGAACATGCAGTGGTTAAAACAACACTGTATTCAACCGTGCACTATTACATCCCTACAAGGTATGCATCAAAACCTAATTCTTGACAGATAATCTGTGGGGTTGCTATAGGGCTGAAAATAGTTGAAAAATTTTCTCAATTTTCTTCAATTCTCATTTTGCTGAACGATACAGTGCAACTTACCAAAATGTACCATGTCTTATATAATCGCTCAACCAGTGTTTCACATGAAAATGTCCAAAACAGCTTTTAAACAATGTTGCGTAACACTGCATTTACCTTAGAAAAGCCATTAAATGCTATAATGTGACTGTTAGATAGTAAAAGTTTTTTTTCCTGCATGTACCTGATATACATCCAAATTAATCAATGTCAAATCAAATTGATTCGTTATTATCGGAACTGCAAGCTTGTGAATACCCAGCCCTAGTTGCTACTCAACTACAATATCCAACACTATCCAACTACTCCCATTGGCTGTTGCTACATCACACTGCATTTGCATAAAGGCCCCAAAACACTAAACAGACATCAAAGAACTAACAGCGACAAAAGTCAGCTGTGGTGTCGTCTCACATTGTCCACGTCTGGGTCAAAAAGTTGCACTTGAGCATACTGCAAAGACTACAGTCGTCGGCCAACTAACACGTACGTTCTGCGTCTATGTGAGAGGAAATAACTCTCCATGCCAGGAGATGGCAGTAGTCTGTATTCATCACTCAAAAACAGAAAACCAGAAGAGCTAGGGCTGTGTCGGGGGTAATCAAGGGGGTAATCCATCGACCGGAAGTTGAAGCCTCGCGGGAGCTGCCATCTTGTAGCAGAAATTCACTTGCGTTAGTATTCCCAATGACTCCTATTCATTTTGGCGTCACTTTGACGGCGAATAACTTTACATCTGAGGCGTTTGAAGACCCCATTTGACGTTTATTTATTTCTAAAGAAACACGACTATGTGTAAAATGCTCCATTACCTTGTAGCTTATGTTATGGCCCCGTAGAAGCAATTTTAGAAGAAGCTCGCGGGCAATCGGGGAAACATGGAGGCAAAATGACAAAATAACAAATCAGAATACCAAGCAAAAGTGTCTCCTGCTCCTAGCTCATGGACAGCTCCTACTCACACTCTCCGCCTCTGCATGTTTCGGAAGGGAATGATTCAGATTTCTCATGCCACAGCCCTAGAAGACAGATGGGTCGCTCACGTCACATCTACGTAGTCAAGCTCTGTTTGAGTCTGCGCGTCAGGGACGGAAGTGCTAAAAAAAAAAATCGCCAAAAACGGGCTTCAATCGTCTCAATGGAGTTCCAATAAGATCGCTCTGTCCATTTCTTATACTGTCTATGGGGGTAATCCATCAGCCAGAAAGTTGAAGCCTCGCAGGAGACGCCATTGTAACAGAACTTCACCTGCTGTTAGTGTCCCATTGACTCCCATTCATTTTGGCGTCACTTTTGACAGCGAATAACTTTACATCTGAGGCGTCCAAAGACTCCATTTGTCCATTATTTATTTCTAGAGAAACACGACAATGTATAAATTACCTTCCTTGTATCTTACATTATGGCCCTGGGGAAGCAGTTTTTGTAAAAAATAGGCAATTGCATCATAACGAATCGACTCTCCATCGCACAGCTGAGAAATTACCATATAGACAGGAGGAGAAGCTCACAGTGTAATCGGGAGGACGTGGAGGCATAAAGTCAGATAAAGTCGAGGGAGAAGCCCATGGAGAGTCATAAATTTGCTCCTGCTGCTAGCTCATGGACAGCGAATACTCACTGTCTCCGTCTTTGTGAGATTTGGAAGGGAATTATTCAAATTTCACTCGGACCAGCTACTAGAAGACATACAGGTTGGTCACGTGACAGTCATTCAATCCCATAATGAACCGCAATAACGAGTGTGCACTCAAAACGGGTAGAGAATACCCATAATGCACTGTGAGAGTCGCGCGTCAAATGGATTCCCGCGTCTGACCAGAAGATGGTGCTCACAGCTGAATCATTCATCCATCCATCCATCCATTTTCCAAACCGCTGGTTCAATGTGGCTACAGTGTAACATCATACATGTATACATTCCCTTTAAATGAATAATTAGATTGTTTAATTACTGTTTATGTATGCTAGTTTCCATGACAGAGTTCAAGATGAATCAGTTTGCTACATTTTAAATTATTATCAAACAGCACAAATCATGCAGCAACAGCAGCGCTTTAGCACACTGTGTCCGAATTCCCTCACTCATTTTAATTCACTCTCTCAGTGGACTAAATTAGTGGAGTAATGCAGGGAATAGTGAATGAAGATACAGGGGGCGATTTCAACACAGCATAGGACTGCGAATATACAATGAGAAGAGCCTTGGCTGTGTCCAAAACGGCATATTCTCTTAAGTAGATCCTTATTTTGAATAAGTATTTGAATCTGTATTTCATTAAAAAAAAAAAATGATATTATATCCTGATCAAGATTATCCAAGGGCTAGGCAATGAAAACAAACATAGTTAATCTAACCTTGCAGTCTATCCAAAAAAGGGGTCAAATCATTGCATTCTAAGTTTACAATCTAAAACAAAATAATGATTGATTGAATGAAAATTGATTAAAGAAGTAGTTAAATTCACTTAAAGGGAAACTCCACCGTTTTTTTTATATTAAACTATGTTTTTGCCTTAACTTAGACGAGTTGATACATACATCTCTCGTTTCAGTGCGTGCACTCAATCGCTCTGGCGTGCGAGACACTTTGATCGCACTTCACTAGCCCAGTTCATTCAATATGGGCCAAGCAGAGCAGCGACCAAACATCTCCACATTTTCCCTATTTAAAAACAGTTACACTAGTAGTGTAACTCGACCTAGGACGGTGACACTAAATAAAACGTTGCGCTTTTCTAAGCGTGTAAAATGGATAACTATATTGTATGGCGGAATACCACAGCAAGTGCTTGGGAGCCGATATGCGCCGAGTCGAAGTGCTCACAAGCAACTCCGCCATACAATATAATTATCCACTTTTCACGCCAACTCGTATCAACTCGTCTTACTTAAGGGAATAACAAATGGCGCTTTTCCATTTCCAGTACTAGCTCGCCTCGACTCGGCTCGCTTTTCGCTTCGTTTTCCATTGCAGACAATACCGCCACAAATAGTACCCGGTCGTCATAGCGACACCTTTTGTTCCTCGTTGCCCTATCAAGCCTTTACTGGATCCTCTCTTCAGCAACCAAACAAAGGAAAGTCTGCACCTCCCACGGCGTATTCTTCCGAGTTGCCATAATAATAATAGTTGTAAGTGGTCAAACTATTTAAAAATGGCTGGGATATTCTGGATACTCCATCTGGCGCGTGCAATGATGACGCAGTGAATGGTGACGATTCTCTCTGACCAATCAGCAGTCGGCATTGTTTTTACGTCACATTTTAGTACTGGCTAAGCTCGCCTTAGATCGTTCAGAACCTCGCCGGAGGTGATACTAAAAAAAGTACCCGAAACAAGGTACAGGTACAACTTTTACACAGTGGAAAACCAAACAAAGGTGAGCCGAGTCAAGTTGAGTCGAGCTGGTACTGTGTAGTGGAAAAGCGCCAATAGTTTAATATGAAAAAACGGTAGGGTATCCCTTTAAATTAAAATGAAAATACATAACCACTCCTGGCAGCAAAATGAAAATTTTTGCTTGACTTTCTAACATTTACAGAGGGAGAATATGTCCGTGAAATGTAAGTCATGCACTGAGGAAATGATTGGATATCACTTCAGCTTAAAGATAATTAATAGAGGTATATTTGTTTCCACCAATCGCTGCACAAGTTAAGGTTACCTATAACAAAAGCATGTTAGTGCGAGCCCTCCCGGAACCCATAGAGGAAAAAAAATTTGTATGGAAATCTAAGGGAACAAATTGGTGAAATCGCTCAAAAAGAGACGGTACTCCACAGGACGCGACTTAATGCTGATTGGACTATATCCGGAGGCAAAACAACAGTGACGGCTAGCGTAACTCTGTGTTTTGAATGCAAATGTGATTGAAAAAAGTCTTTTTTGCACTTGTGGTGCATCGCCCAATCGCCCTAATGAAGAAACCGCACCTTACTATGAATGCATATAGCAGGAAAATAATCTGGACATGCATTTGACAGGTTGCCTTTATCACGTGACCACCAGCATCAGTTGGATAGTATCATCAGAGAATGTCTAATTGAAGAGAATTGGCACTGGCTGGTTACTTCCGGTTTCTGGACTGGCTGGAGTTACACGTCTCTGTCCATGCGGGGGCGCTCGCGTCAAGTGCAGAATGAATGGGAGTGAATGGGGTTTCACCCCCAGAAATCGACTTTTCTCAGGATGTAATTTTCATTCGTTCATTCGACTTTTGGCCTATAATCTATATTGAACTTGCAGAATCAGCAATAAAATCTATGTTGATTTAACGACAAGCAGGTGTGAAATAATGCTTCTTTGTTGTAGCACTTATAATAGACTGCCAGCTCAGGGTGTTGACCCACCAAAGACTGTCCGATTAGAGTCTAAATCGAAGATGCAGTTAAATTCCGGGAATAACCCATTTATTATCACCACTCAACAGAATCACTTGTATGGTTGTGGCTGTGGTTTTCTATAAATAAACAGTAACATAAACATGAATATACATAATAGTAATAATTACAACAATTAAACATAGGAGTAATAATATAGCATCAATAATTAAACATTACTAGAATAAATTGAAAGCAAATATAAAGTAGGCTGTAATCGTTGTTATGTACAGCTGTAATCTGACACCCAAGCCCGCGAAATCTGTATAACGCCGCTCTTTCGGGGTTATGAGAGCGCATGCGCATAGCAAACTGTTGCGAAAAAAACAACAATTTTCCCATTAAATATAGAAAGAAATACAGCGAACTTCGCTTCAAACAATAACATAACATGTAATTATAAGGCAACTGTAACTCAAGTGCAGACAGTAATAAAGTTAGGTAAACAAAACATTTGATCTAGAGTGTGACAAGCATACACAATCGGAAATACACGAACGTCTCTATGGTATCTCGTTACATCATAATAACTCGTTTCTCAGAGCGGATGCAGTGCTCATCGACTGTATAATTAAAGATTACAAACTTACTTTGGCATTCATGCACAACCCTTCATCCAAAATATGATATATAAACAGTTATACTGCTTTGGCTTCAGCGTCATTCTCCGTGTCCCGCTGCATTGCAATAGCGTCTCTGTGAGGGCGGGGGAGATCACATGGTCAAGGTTTCTGGACGCTGATTGGCTCAGGTAAGGTACTGGGTGTGCGCATGTGCCTCAAAATACAGGGGAAGAGATTTTAGAAAGCGGTTAGTAACTATAGCCTTTTTTACAGCCGCCCCCAGATTTATGTAAAGAAATATGTACACATTCAAAAAGGCCTTTCTTCAACTATCAGTTACAATTACTTTAATCAGGAATGGCAGGTAATTGCACAAGGCGTGCAACTGGCCGAGTGTAAGTTTTTTCTCCCACCTGAACCTTGGCTGTCCTCACTCTGGTGTCAGCTCCAGGGAATACTTCTGACACCTTTCCCACAGGCCAGAGAGCTCTTGGTAGTTGGGGATCGAGGATCAACACGGTAGTGCCAACCTGGATATCTGGAGTGTCTTTTTGCCATTTTCCACGGTACTGAAGACTTGGGAGGTAGTATTTAAGGTAATGTCTCCAGAATTGGTCCGCAAGAACCTGGCTTTGGCGCCATCGCCGTCTGCTGATCAGCTCAGACTGAGGATAAACTGTCAGGGGGAGTGAAGCGTCTGGCCGCCCCATTAGGAGACAATTTGGCGTAATGGGGTCAGGATCAGAAACATCAGATGATGTATATCCCAGCGGTTTGGAGTTCAAGATGCCTTCAACCTCTACCAGCACAGTTTGAAGGACCTCAAGCGTCACTGATTGAGTTCCTAAAGTCACCATCAATGCGTTTTTCAAGGAGCGAATTTCTCGCTCCCAACAACCTCCAAAGTGTGGCGAGCTAGGAGGGTTAAAATGGAATTCAATTTGCTGTTTAGCCAATTGTCTTTGCAGATCTGGGGCAAGAGCGATAAAAGCTTCCTTTAACTCTCTTTCACCTCCTCGGAAGTTTGTGCCTTGGTCTGACAAAAGCTCATGGGGTTTCCCTCGTCTAGCTGTAAATCGTCTGAGAGACATAAGGAAGGAGTCGGCTTCCAGACTATGGAGGATGTCGATATATACTGCTCTGGTGGTAAGGCATTTGAATATTATTCCCCATTTTTTCTCATTGCGTCGACCCACTTTGACAGTATAGGGGCCAAAACAGTCCATACCAGTGGAGTAAAAGGTAGGCTTGAAAAGACGCAGTCTCGCTGGGGGAAGGTCCGCCATTTTAGGTACGTGGGGTTTGTTTTTCCATTTTTGGCACTGCACACATTCTCGCTGCAGGTGCTTAATGGCCTCTCTACCACGTAGAACCCAATATTTACGGCGGAGTTCGGCGAACACCCTCTCAGGACCTGGATGACAAAGTTTGGAATCATAACTTTGGATGATAAGTTTAGTGATGGGGTGCTTTGGATCCAGTACTATAGGGTGCATGTTATCGGGTTCAAGGTATGGACTATACCGTAAACGTCCGCCAACTCTGATCAATTCGGTTTCTCCATCAAGTTCTGGGGCCAGTGCGCTTAGTCGACTGCTCCGTGAAAGTGGTTTACCTGCCCGTAGTTGTTCTAATTCTGATGTAAAGCATTCTTGCTGTGATTGCCTTAAAACACTAATCTCGGCATTTCTGTAGTCATTGGCTGTGGGCTCACCATCGACGGCCTCTTGACGAGCTGTGGACTCGATTAGCTCTTCGAGAGTTTTGAACTGACTGAAATCAGAGGAGGTGAAGCAGACCAGAGTACTGGAGCCAGTCTTGCGAAGTTCATTATTGTCTACATCGACTAGACTGGGGCATTCAGGCCACAGATTGGCGGGATCTTTTAGGAAAGGTGGTCCTTGGTACCAACGTCTTCCCGGACCAAGCTCGCGCAGACTTAATCCCCGAGTGATGTCATCGGCTGGATTATTTGCGGAGGGTACATATCGCCAGCTGTGTTGTTCTGTGAGGTCCTGGATTTCTGATACACGAGTACCAACAAATACTTTGAATCGGCAAGAGTCTGATTGTAACCATGTGAGGACTGTGGTAGAATCAGTCCACAAGATTGTTTGACGAATGGGCAAGTTCAACTCATTACAGAGTACTTTGGCAATTTGAGCTCCTGTCAGTGCAGCGCACAGTTCCAGTCGGGGAACAGATTGTTGTTTCTTTGGTGCTACACGTGATCTCGCTGTTAAGAAGGCTACCTCTGTCTGCCCGTGTTGGTCCTCTGTTCGAAGATATGCCACAGAACCATAGGCACGTTCAGAGGCATCACAGAAAATGTGTATGTCTCTAAAACTCGTTTCTGTGTCCTTGGTGGGGCTACAGTAACACCGAGGAAGAACGATATTCTGTAGGGCTGGTAGCTCCTCCTCCCATTCAATCCAGGTTTGTAGAAGATCTGTGGGCAAGTGTGGATCATCCCAATCCCGTTTCTTGTCCCACAGGCGTTGTACGAGGATCTTAGCGCGAGTGGTATAAGGGATAAGGTAGCCCAACGGGTCATACTGGCTGGCTAGGATCCTGTATATGTTACGCATGGTAGTCTCCCTACTGTCCATGGCACGGTATTTATAGGATATTGTGTCAGACTGATGGTTCCAGAGGAGCCCCAATGTTGATTCCTGGATGTCTGTACGGCCTTGTGAAATCCAGAGTTCTGCACCGTCCGATCTGGCATCCTGAGGGAGGTGACTTATAGTTGAAGGGGAATTGCTGGACCACTGCCTCAGCTCAAATCCTCCGTCTGCCAGCAGGTTCCTTATTCTGTCAACGAAACACTTTGCTACTTCTGCTGAAGTGAAACTTTGTAGGCAATTGTCTACATAAAAGGATCTCAGCACCGAATTGCAGACATCATCTCCTGGCCGGCTATGATCAAGGACGTGTTTCTGGAGTACAAATACCGCACAGCAAGGACTACAGGTAGTGCCGAATGGGAGGACTTGCCATTCGTACACACTGGGTTGTTCCTGTATGTTTAGGTCTCTCCAGATAAAACGCAAGAGTGGTTTGTCTTCTGGAAGAAGACGAACTTGGTGGAACATCCCCTTAATGTCACTGCTGACTGCCACTGAATGTTCCCTAAATCTTAGTAGCACAGCAAGTAGGGATGGCCCCAACACTGGCCCTGGGAGCAAAAGCTCATTCAAGTTTTGTCCGTGATATTGGAACGAGCAATTGAAGACGATCCTGTTTTTCCCATTGTGCTGCACCATGTGATGCGGGATGTACCAGGAGCAAGTAGGATCTGTCTCAGCACTCTGTGGCAATTTGCTAACATAGCCTGCTTGTTCCAGTTTTGAAATCTCTGCCGTATAAGCGTCTGCTTGCTCTGGATTTTTTATAAGTCTCCTTTCAGTGGCCCTCAGCTGTGATAAAACTGCCTCTTTGGGTGCTCTGAGTTCAGGCATGTCCTTGACACGCAAGAGAGGGGTTGCATATCGATTCACACCATCAATCTCAACCCGGACTGTCTTCCTCTCTAAGAGTTCCACCGCCTCCTGGTCCAGTCTGGATCTGATGCAAATCTTTTCGTTACGCCAGGGCAGTATATCCATCTGCCATAACTTCTCCACCTGCTTGTAGAGATCTGATTCTGGGGATGAGACTGAAGTGAAGAGACAGTGCTGTTCAGTCATCTCTTTCTGAAAGTGTTGGACCGGGCCCTGTAATGTCCAGCCGAGACGTGTCTTTATAGCTGCTGGCCCCCCTGGAGGTCCCCACCTTACTGGCTCTACAGGAGTGATCAGATGGGGGTAATCTGATCCAATGAGCAGCACGGGACAGACTCCTTCAAAATCATTCAGTGGAAGCCCTTTAAGGTGATGATATCTCTTCCTCAGATTTTTCACTGGGTGTGAGTGTTCTGCTAAACTTAGCTGTTGGGCGGTGAAAGCACCTTTGATGCGATACTGTTTCGTGGGCTGAGCCATTGGGGAAATTGTGAATGAGACTGCTGCACCTCTGAGAACTTGAAACTCCTGCCTGACTGTCCGAAGTGGAAGGTCTTCAGGCTGACCTTTAAGTCCCAACTGCTGAGCTGCATTGTGGAGAAGGATAGTTCTCTCAGATCCGTCATCCTGGATTGCATATGCATCCATCTTTCTCTTTCCATTTCTGAGAATCACTTTGATGACTTTAAGTAGAACTTTCCGACTGGTAGGTGGCTTATGAATCAGGAGAATCTCATTCATAGTGTTGAGCAGACAGGTGTTAGCATCAGCAGTGTCATCGTGGACAGGCTTTGAATTCTCTAGCTTCCCAGCACTGATGTCATGCAAAGCCATAAGATGTCGGCTGTTGCACTGTCTGCATCGCATTTTTAAGTTACATTCTGCTGACTTATGAGTTCTGCCACAACGCCAACATCTGTTGTTGTCTTTGACCCAGCTTCGTTTTTGATCTTTAGTAAGCAGCTTGAAGTTGGTGCAGTTGTTGAGGGAGTGCTTATTGTTGTCACAGTAGGTGCAGTAGGGTTTTGGAGCAGACTTAAATGGTAACGCAGATGGTGTGGACTCAGAAATCGCCTTCTCTGTGCTCAGAAAGACAGTGGTGCTTTTAGCAGCTGGCTTAGAGCCTCTGATAGTCTCTCTTGTTCGTGTCAATGCCCCTCCATGTGGATTGCTTGCAAACCTTGTAGTGTCCTCTTGAACTTGAATTTCAAATTCCAGCCATTCCGCAAAATCCAGAAGTGTAGGGATGGGCACATGATGTGGGTGAGCAAACCTCCGAAATCCTGATCTGAGGTCATGCGGAAGCTTCCCAAGCAGCCGAGACACATGAGATCCGCACTGTAACTCGAAATTACCCTTCTCTCCTAATTGCTCCAACATGCCAACAAGAGAACGGACTTTGAGAGCAAAAAGTCTAAAGGCCTTCTGGTCTCCACTAGCTACATTGGCTCCATCCATCAACTCTGCAATCCGTTGTAGAGCTAATTGATGTGGCTGACCATACTGCTGATCTAGAGCAGCCATCGTCCTTGTGTAAGGGTGTTGCGAATGGCAGTATGAGTCAGCAATTAACAGAGCTTCCTCTAATTTCAGATGGTCCATCAGTATCTGAAATTTGAACCTCTCTGAAGCATTAGCTGGGAGGATATTTTCCAGAGCAATTTTTAGTCTTGAGAACTCTCTCGGATTTGGATGTATAAAGTCAGGAATCGTGGGGGTTGGACCTCGATACATCAGTTCCGGTTCAGGGGGAGGTGATGGCGTAAGTGGCGGGTATGGCCTTTGTGGATGCATTGCATTATCTTGAGGTACCCAGTCTGGAGGATTTAAGCACTCTTTTCTGTGGGAATGACATCCCTCTGAACTCTGAACCCCTTGTGGCCTAAAGTGGTAAGAAGAGCTCTGTATAATATTTGAGGCTGATGCTGGAGTTGGATAATGTGGAGGACTTTGAAGCTCATACTCAGTCTGATGCTTTTTTTGCGGTTTGAGACGCGGAGCTGGTACAGGCCTGAAACTCGGTTCATCATAACGTGCCTGTAGCTGGGCGCGTGGTGCAGGTATAGGATGATTGGAGCTATACTGCCTCCTGGGGGTGACAGGCGGAAAGGGCGGATTTCCAGGGCGTTGATGCTCCATCTGAATTTGCAGCTGCTTCATTTGTTGCTTAAGCTGATAAAGCTCCTTTGCATATTGGTCATTGGAGCTCTGAACTGTGTCCCTTTCCTGCTGTAACACTTGAAGGGCTTTGTGGAGATCCTTATTCTCTCTCCTTATGATTTCTGATGCAGACTCACACTCTTCATCAGACCACTGTGACGAACTGTAAGCTGTATAATCTGCTAGCTGTGGAGTAAAGCAAGTTGCACCTTCCTCTGCCATTCTGGTTGAGTGAATGAGTGGTGACATGGGTTCTGGAACAGGCTTATGGAGGGGGAAGCCAGTGAGATCGTACTCGTTGTATCGTGCGGGAAGGACAATCTTCCTCCTGACTCGCACAGCTGGATCATCCTCCTCATATTCTGTCATCTTCTATCGCTTTGGCAAGTCCAGGCTCCGGCTCGAAGGACCATGAAATAATGCTTATTTGTTGTAGCACTTATAATAGACTGCCAGCTCAGGGTGTTGACCCACCAAAGACTGTCCGATTAGAGTCTAAATCGAAGATGCAGTTAAATTCCGGGAATAACCCATTTATTATCACCACTCAACAGAATCACTTGTATGGTTGTGGCTGTGGTTTTCTATAAATAAACAGTAACATAAACATGAATATACATAATAGTAATAATTACAACAATTAAACATAGGAGTAATAATATAGCATCAATAATTAAACATTACTAGAATAAATTGAAAGCAAATATAAAGTAGGCTGTAATCGTTGTTATGTACAGCTGTAATCTGACACCCAAGCCCGCGAAATCTGTATAACGCCGCTCTTTCGGGGTTATGAGAGCGCATGCGCATAGCAAACTGTTGCGAAAAAAACAACAATTTTCCCATTAAATATAGAAAGAAATACAGCGAACTTCGCTTCAAACAATAACATAACATGTAATTATAAGGCAACTGTAACTCAAGTGCAGACAGTAATAAAGTTAGGTAAACAAAACATTTGATCTAGAGTGTGACAAGCATACACAATCGGAAATACACGAACGTCTCTATGGTATCTCGTTACATCATAATAACTCGTTTCTCAGAGCGGATGCAGTGCTCATCGACTGTATAATTAAAGATTACAAACTTACTTTGGCATTCATGCACAACCCTTCATCCAAAATATGATATATAAACAGTTATACTGCTTTGGCTTCAGCGTCATTCTCCGTGTCCCGCTGCATTGCAATAGCGTCTCTGTGAGGGCGGGGGAGATCACATGGTCAAGGTTTCTGGACGCTGATTGGCTCAGGTAAGGTACTGGGTGTGCGCATGTGCCTCAAAATACAGGGGAAGAGATTTTAGAAAGCGGTTAGTAACTATAGCCTTTTTTACAAGGTGAAAGAGACACATTTAGCCGTTTAGCCCCATAGACTCCCATTCATTCTGCACTCGCCCGTGATCACCTCCAGTGGAATTCTAATGGAACTGCAACCAAGATGATACACAATAGGGCTAATAGAAAGTGCCAAGGATCTTCGTTAGACGGGCTCTGGTATTATTCATAAATCCTCTCCCGTGGCCTCATGGGATGGTAAGGTGTCCATCATATGCACATAGGTCACCCGGGTTCTTTTTGACAATTCTTTTATGAGTACTGTGAAGTCAGACATACTTCTTTTATGAGATATTGTTTTTCAGCAATATCTGTTAATAGTTAATCTATATCTAATTTATCACTGTTATTGGAAGTATGCAATTTTAGATACAGCCTTGTGTTGGCCATCTTGGTTTGTTTTGCTTGCTTTGCTTGCACTTCCTTCTGTTTTTGAAAGATCTGACTCACCAACAGATTACGCCACCAATTCAACGTTCAATCGAATGAAAATCCGACGACAGGATAGCGCTCAACGACACACGGTATCGGATTGTTTTCAAAATTTCAAGTCAAGTTTCAAATCTGAAGTCAAAGTGTGTTTCTCCTCTGTAATTTGTGTTCCTCATCTGATGACATTAGTTTGATGGCTTGGAAATCAAGCCCTATCATCTATTATTTACAATGAATTATTCTGTTTCACTTGAAAACATGTCACAACACTTAAGTCGGTCACATCTTTTGGTTCATGTAGACTTTAAAGTCCTAGCTCATGCCGCTGGAAATCGCCAAATCTCACTGAAATCGAATGACCTGTGGATTTGCGACTTGTTAGTTTGAATGCACCTTCAGATTGTTGTTGAAATCCCTATGCAGTGATGATTCCTTGGAAAGCCGGTTGGCAATATGAGACTAATGACTCATTTAAAGAAACTCCAAATGATTCAACATCTGTCACTGCAACTATTTTCAACTATTTTCACGGTGAACTTGAAATAGTTTTGGTCAATTCATATGAAAAACCATCAGATGGTGTCTAGAGAGGGGGCGAGTGTGTACTGAGAGCACACTTTCATTTCTTTTATGCCCACGCCGCACCTCCTGATTTATTTTTCATTCCGTAACATCACCTGACATTTAATTACTTTGAGACTTGAGACCTGCACTAGGCAGTCAACATCATCACCCTGGGCAAACCTGAATTACAATACAATCTCGTAAAGAGTGGGCACGTATTATAAAGACGAGTGGGGAGTCTATTAAACCAGCCTCTTCTGTAAAACTTAATTTACCTAATGGAAGCCCTCTGATACAGCAGCAAAGACTACGGAGGAAAGGAGGCGGAAAACAGGATGGCTACAGAATGATTTAGCGTCGTCACGCCTCTACTGTCACACTACAGAGACACGTCTCATGGAGGGGGGGAATAAGAGTTATGTTGCTTTTAAACACTTGGGAACATGATGTTCTAAAACGTATGCTAAAAAAGGGTTAGTTCGCCCAAAAAGGGATATTCTGTCATGATTCACTTACCTCGTGACTTTTCTTTGCAACATTTTAAATATAATTTGATGCTGGGGTTGACACTATTGTCTATGAAGGTAAAATTATGCTATAAGGAATTGCATACGCACCAACTCGAAATTTAATATGAACACATGGGAGGCTAGCCTAATGAAAGCTTATAAAGAACCATGTTTTAATTCAGTTTTTTGTTTTGGTTTTAATATGTAACAGTATTATATATAACAGTAATTTTGTGAAATATAATTACAATTTAATCTATTTTTTCTATTTTAATCATTTTTAAAATGTAATTTATTCCTAAGATGAAAAACTCAATGAGTGAAAGAATGGTGGCAAAACTGTAAGCGCAGCTAAAAGAAACAGTAAATATCGGGATATTTTGGGAACTTTTTGCCCTACGCTCACAAGTCATTTGGACATTTACACCAGTTTTGTTTTTTACAAATACAGATACGCAGTCAATCCGTTTTGCAGTTCACAGGCTTGCAAAAAACAAACGTGCCAAAAGGGTAATAATCATGCATGATAATCAGATCATGCGATTCTTTATGGCATCATTTAACCTTCATATTGTGTTCTGTAGACTTGCTTTACTGGTGAAATGGAATTAGTTACATAATTGAAGGATTTCGCAATCTTAATACTGATATTTTCCTTCTTATTACTATGAAGATGCTTTGAAGCCATTTGTATTGTATAAAGCGCAATATAAAAAAATGGCTTGGGGCTGTCAGATTACAAAATGACTTTAATAATGGAATGAATGATCTGTTCTAAATGATCTAGTTCGTCAAATATATATATATATATATATATATATATATATATATATATATATATATATATATAAATACCTAATAAAGTATACAGTGAGTTTATATACAGTATATGAGACTGTCGTGGCATTCTTCTCTTTTGAAACTTGACTTGAAAATCCCCCCTTTGTGTTCCACAGAATGAAGAAAGTCAAAGGTGGTAATCAGTATATTTGATAGAAGGTTAAGTGAAAGTTGTCCACCCCCGACGCCCCGCAAGCGCTCTGCTGCCACATGACAGACATGCATTGCTCCGGATGTGACAACTAGTCCATACGGTCACAGGCCCAGACAGAGTGAGCAAGGTGACCGGGCATTAGAGAGTGTCCTTGTCAAGTGAGTCTGATGGTAGAAGAGAGCAGGAGTTGCCATCCATGCATGTCAGCTGAAAGACAGCAAAGAGACACGGGACAGAGACCTTCCCTCAGGTGCATATGCTGCCGTTTCACCCACAGATGTGCCACTATATGAGTCATGACAGGCTGTGACGTGAGGGACAAAAGAGAATACTTCCCTTTCCCAAAGCAAGAGACGGAGTTGACTCTTGACTGGAGCTCTGGTTGACAGCTTGTTCAGTGGATATGCTGACGAACCCTAACCTTTTTGGCCATGCGTGAAATATCAGATTATTTGTTCTTATTATTAAGAACAAAATGAAAAGTCACCGTTATTAGAATTATTTTTTAACTGCGTCATGCGTTTCGCAAAACATACATTTGCGATGCAGCGGAAGTAGACGTCCAATCTTTTTGAGACATACTGAGCAGAATAAAATGACTTGGTTCCATGCAGATGTTGATTGGATGGCAGCAGATCTGAATGAGGACTTGCATTGGATTGTAGGACTAAATGATTTAAGAAGTCCATATGTCACCAGAGAAGTTGTTTCACCAGAAAATCGAGTGATGTTTTAATTATTAAAGCTGCAGTCCATAACTTTTTTGGGTTAAAAATGATCCCAAATAAATTTGAGCAAGTACATAACCAGCCGGTGTTCAAAATGTACTTGCCTTAGCTTGATTCAAAGCGGTAAGCTTGCAATAATGTTTTTAATTCCAGTGGATTTCCGCGGGAGATTCGAGCATGTCTTTCCGAAAAGTAGAATCTGTGATTCTGAATGCCAGTATCCACACCAGCGCGGCGACTGACAGACTCGCACTCTTTTCAAACATTGTGTTCATCCACACTGTGCCGTGCCGAGGCACAACCCACGTAAAGTTGATAGTTGCAATTGCAGATTTCAAACAGAGATGGCGACAAAGAGGAAAAACTACAGACTGCAGCTTTAAATAAATGGTCAAGAAAAAACAACATTCATTCAACCATTCACATGCTACAAAACCTATCACAAGTAGGGTTGGGTATCGTTTGAATTTGAACGATTCTGATTCCGATTCCGATTCCTTGTTTCGATTCCGGTTCCTAACGATTCTCGATTCCGATTCTTTTAAGAGGCAGGGTCAAAAAAGTTTAGCTAACCTTGCTAACCAACGGTCTTTCGGAAGGAAATACTCCTTCTGTCACAAATACTCCTTTTGTCACAAATTTTGCATTTTGCCGAGATTTCGTTATTTTTAGAGAAGTGAAGCCACACTTTGGACCGCCGACGTAAGCTACTCATGTTCGACTCGCGCGGTTATGCCAACACTTCCGGTAGACGCTTCTTCGTTGGTGTTGTTCAGTGGTTACTTCTTCCGCTCGGCGGACTGTGAATATCGAAACTAGGAATCGAAATTTTAACTTTTGAACGATTCCGGGAAAAACGAAAAGTTAGTCCCGGTTCCAATCGATACTCGATTCTCGATACCCAACCCTAATCACAAGGATCTGCTATGTCTGCTTTCTTTTGATTGACTGGTCATTTTAGTCGTGTGACATTAACAGTTGATGCAGTGTAATGCAACTGGTTTAGAATGAGTAAAAATAAATCCTGTTCCCATAGTTTATGAAAAGCAATTTCCACTAAATTGGGGTATTTTTTTTTTTTAAAGAAAAAGATTAATGAAAAAAAGCCTTTTTTCTCCTGCCAACCAATATAAAAAAGACGATTAAAGAAGACTCCAGTGGATCCAAGCAATTCAGTTTCTGTCACGCCAATAGAATAACTTATCAACTGTAAGCCTGCAGCAGATTTTAAATTTGTTCATTTTACAACAAGTAAATAAATAAGCAAGATAATTCAGTCTGATGGGACTAATTCCCCCCACAGTAAAACAAGGCAGGCATAGATCGATAGATGAATGGATAGACAGACAGATAGACGACAAATAAAAGTAAAAGTATGCCTAATAAAAAAAGTATTAATTTCTTTAAATTTCATAAAATATCTTATGATTTCTTTCATAATTTATTAAAAATATATCTTGACCCCAAACTTATGACTTTAGAAGTGTGATCATCATCCTGCTTACACATCTATGTAATAAATATCAATATAGTAAATATCAATGTTGAATGTAGGACAATTCACACGAGACCAGGTGAAAATCATCAGTGTTCAGCTGCATTTCAGTGAAACAAGGTGATTTATCTCATATATCATTTACTTATTATTCATGAATTATTTATTTATTCATCATATGATAATGTAATTCATTGAATTCTCAGTTTCTGTTTACTCTAGTCACACTCATTTTATTCACAAAGAGTGGACTTTTAGTCAGGGGAGCTAGAAATGACGGTGGCTTATAAAGAATCTGCTGCTAACTAAGATGGGACATTATTACCTCTCATCATCATTCTCAGTCTGATCCATTCAAAATGCTTTCCTCCGTAATAATGTTGTTTTTCCAGTAACCGAAAATAATAATTGAGAAGACAAGGAAGACCTGAACTGTTTAGCTAAATTAGCTTTTATACACTAATTAGATAGAAATTATCTTTGAAGATTAGAATAAAAAACGTGTAATTATGTTTACATAATCTGTTTGTGAATGAATAATGAAATAATTATGCAAACAAGCTTTCTGGTCAAAAGCACAACAATGTACTGTAGTTTCAGAGTTAGGTCCAAATGCACAAATGCTGGTGCTATTCCAATAGAGCTACAGTAGAAACAATTCATTCACTTTACTTTGATGCTGTGGAATCTAATGTTTATCTAATGTCATCCACACACAGACTGCATTACAGATTAGTTTGACAGCAGAGAAAAAGAAAGAAAAAAAAAAACAAGATTATTTTTTTTTTCTTAGATTAGTGAACCAAGAAATACTACTGCCATCTTGTGGCCAACATGTTTCAAAACACAATGCCTGCTAATGCTATTAACATGCACGTTTATTCTACTGCACATTTCCTGAAATTATAACCACACAATCAAAATCAAAACTACAAATTTCAAAATTATACACTCTATTTAAAATATATTTTCCTCAATTACAGACTTTTTAGGTATATTTATGAAATCAAAGCAAGTCAAATAATTGTTTTATTTTTTATTTAAATTAAATCATTTCTGAAAAGTTAGAATTTTGTGCTATTCTTAGTAAAACTACAAACATTAAAAAAAAATTCTCCAAATATTCAACCAACACCAGTAAGAGAAATATCTTTTGTAAGACAAATGTAAAAGCAATATACATATATACATATATATATATATATATATACATATATATATATATATATATATATTAGGGCTGTGCAAAAATTAATTGCGATTAATCACATCCAAAATAAAAGTCTTTGTTTACATAATATATTTCTGTGTGCTGTATATAATTATTTTCTATATATAAATACCTATGCATGCATGTATATATTTAAGAATTATTTGCGCTTAAATTCTGTATATATATATATATATATATATACATAATCTATATTATATAACTAGAAATATTTTATATGAATAACACATTTTCTTAAATATATGCATGTGTGTGTATATACAAAATAATTATATTATATTATAAATTATATTAAATAATTATACACACACACACACACACACACACACACACACATATATATATATATATATATATATAGTATGTGTGTGTGTGTTTCATATAAAAAAAATCATATTTTATATTCCTTCCAGCTCGCCTCAGAAAAGGTCAGCTGCAGCAGCGCAGATCTCTTCTAAGACTAATGATCTCAATGGTCTCCACCCTCTTGTACATTTCCTCTCATTTCGTCACTTTCTTTGGATCCTTTTGTGGCAACTTTATTCACAGTGATGTTCTGAATGCTGTCTGAATGATTATGCTCAGGTTCATGATCGCAGAACCTGATTTCACCAAGAGGAACATGTACCTGGACCAACATGTTTGTTGATCATGGAACAACATTCCAATCAACCAATCAGATTAAAGTGACAAGTTTACGTTTAAGTTTATGTCAAGTTCATATGTACAATCAAGGTTATAGGTGTTTCTACATCAGTGTTAACCACCTGTCATTTAATTTCCCTCTGATTTTAGGGATAAGTTATAAGTAGGGTTAGGTTTAGGATTACATTTTCAGACAGGAATGTTGTTCCAGGGGATCAACAAAATAAGTTGACCCAGGAACGTGTCTAACTCAGCAAAATCTGAACGTGCGACATGATAATAGTGATTATTTTTCAATGCCATGCTTTCTAAACGAACACATGCAAAACATGACGTAAAATGCTGAAATTGAGTTTAGAGGTGTTAAGATTTAAACAGATTTGAAACGTGTGTGAAATGCGAGCACATTGATTATAGTTTGAGGAACGGCTCTTTCTATAAGAAAAATACTATATTTAGCAATTTTGGCTGACCATTTAGGGGTGTGGTCCTGGTCAAGACAATCTCCTGAACTCCAAACTGAATGTCAGAATGGGAAAGAAAGTGATTTAAGCAATTTTGAGCAAGGTGCCACGCAGAATTAAGGCAGTTCTGAAGGCAAAAGGGGGTCAAAGACAGTATTAGTATGGTGTTCCTAATAATCCTTTAGGTGAGTGTATATATCCTATAGTAGCTTAATGTGCTAGGACAGCTATAAGTAAAACACTCACAGATTAATTTTCCAAAAAAGCACAAATAAACCACTTCCCCATTTTTTCTTTCTTTCTTTCCACCCCCCTTTTTTTAGCCTAAACAGCAACATTGCCTTACCAATGGCATGTGTCAGGAATGGGACAACCTGACAAGAGTTTTACTATTTATATTATAAAATATTTATTATTATAGTTTTTTTTTAATTATTATTATTTTCACATTAAAATGCACTGTTAGACCTTACCAGGTTTTTTACAGTAAAATACTGGCAACACTGTTGACAGTAATTTACTGTAAAAATGCACTAAAACTCAAGTTAACTAAAAAATACAACTTATTAGTTTTAGTGCATTTTTACAGTAAATTACTGGCAACAGTGTTGCCAGTATTTTACTGTAAAAAACCTGGTAAGGTCTAACAGTGTGGACATTAGTTTAATTATTTTCTTTGGTGCAATTTTTGCAAGCAAGTATAAATTATATAAACTCTTAGTACTAATCTCACAATAGATGCACTTTTTTTCAAGCATTCAGCAATGTTAGTAGAACACATTATCAAAAGTATTCACAAAAATAAATGTTTGATATCTATAAATGTTTTACTCACAGTAACAGCCTTTCATTATGTTGTTAATATCAAACTTTTCAAGTGCTTTTATTTACTATGATAGTAAATAAAAGCATTTAAATTACTACACATTTATTTCAATTCATTTGTCTACCACAGTAAATAAAAGCAAGCTGATATTAATATTTAATCAATAAATTATTTGGAATATAGATTTATATGCATATAGATTCTATAGATATTCCTTATATAAATCTTGCTTGCAATAATGAATGTAATAATTAATTCTTTCTACAGTAAGCGATTTAACTTGTGATAATCAAAACATTTAGTGTTTGTGTGCGTGTTCTTCTTTTATACAGTATATAAGGGGAAAGAATATATATAATTTGTACAGTATAAAAACAGTGGTCTGTCGTTGCACCATTACATCATAATGAGACAAAAATCCGAAACGAGTCGTTTTAATAAAAGTTTTTGAACTAACAAGGAAATGTGGAGTTATAGGATGTTTTGGTAGTAAAATGACCTCTTAAATCTCAAAAGATTAAGGAAAATTTGATTTCTCAAATCATGAACCATTTAACATCCATGTCTTTGACATCAAACATGATCCTCATGCCCACACACATACATAAATTAATTTATATTAGTATTAAGCTTTAAATTACAATAAAGTCAGTATAAGCCAACTGCATTATGTAAACGTACATTGTGTCCCATAAAAGCCAACACTAAATGGGCTAATTTACTCCAGTAAATGCACTGCATTTTTCCAGGAAACTGTAATACTCAAGATAATTAAAAGACTGATGACTGTGTTCCACTTACCTTTGCAATGACGTCTCTAAAGGGGGCGTGAGATTGATGGTGTCCTTGGTGATCTCCACTTTACGAACACTTCCGAAAAAGTCAGTGATGAGGACACTCCCCGGATCTCTCTGGAACAGGTCAGTACGGTGGCCTGGAGTGGACACACACTGACTCTGCGGGCACACCTTAAACTGAAACAGACACAATACAATCAGTCAAACGAGACTAAGAAACGCAAACAAAGAGATTAATTACGGGTTGCCAAGTTCTGAGAGTGCATTCATTCCCAAATGTGTTTTTTTGCAGTTTATTAGATGCTGTCAGAAATGAATACAAAGAAAAAGAACAAAAATTACCATTTAAATAACATTTGTTCTCTGCGGCATTTAGCAATGTGCTGCAGGAAACTGACATTAAAGGAGTAGTTCACTTTAAAAAAAAAAAAAAAAAACTTTTGCTGATAATTTACTCACCCCCATGTCATCCAAGATGTCCATGTCATTTTTTCTTCAGTCGAAAAAGAAATTAAGGTTTTTGATGAAAACATTCCAGGATTTTTCTACATATAATGGACCTCAATGGGAACCAAACGGTTCAAGGTCCAAAAGACAGTTTCAGTGCAAACTGCAAACTTTTCAAAGGGCTTTAAACGATTCCAGACGACGAATAAGTGTCTTATCAAGCGAAATGATCACTCATTTAAAAAAAATAAATAAATAACAAAGTTTAAGCTCTTGCTCTGTACTGTGATGCACATTCCTGACTCTCCTGTTCGAACTCGTTCATCAAAATGAACAAATCTTTTTTCGTGTCATTTGGTTCATTCAACAAACGAAATGAACGAATTGACTCGGAAAAAGATTCGTTCAAAATCTCTGAAAAAATTCTTATTTTTCAACTGAATGATTCAATGACATGGATATCTTGGATGACAATGGGGGTGAGTAAATTATCAGCAAAAGTTTTACTCCTTTAATATGTGATCTTGTGAATTCTTATTTAAAAAAAGCTTGTAAATAAAACACAGACATGAACATTTAACCAGTTATGGGGTGGTTCACATAGAACGCGTTTTTCCATTCCACTGCGCTACTTTTTCATTGTTTTTCAATGTAAATGCGCTAGACGGACATCTTTAAGCACACGTCTCTAGACCTTGCACATTTTTTCATTACGTTGAAACGAATTGTAACAGCAAAAACTTTACCCTGTATAGATTCCTTTCGAAATGATGAAGCCATTACCTAAACATTTAATAAATCGTAATTTGGGACTTTTAATCTTAATCCACTCTAAACTCTTAATCATCCTTTTTAGTGTGACCTCAGGATGAAATCATTTAAGACCCAATCCTGTCCAGCTGGAATGAGATGTGTGTGTGTGTGTGTTTGGGGCGGAGGACATTAAATTGCATTCAGAATACATTTAGTTTCCACAATGTGAAACTGAATATTAAATGAGATTCAATAATGTCTGACTTTCCGTATCAGAATGGAGGCAGCCCCGAATGCGGGTTTGCAGTTAATTGTGGGGAGATGGAAATTTTGACTTGCTGGGAATCGAGTTTCTGACTGGGAAATGGGGGCATTTTATTTTTTACTGCACATATGAATAATGCACAACAAGGCCAGTAATGTGGACGAAGAGGCGTATCAGCTAACCATAACGACTGGCATCACTGTAAACTGATTTAACATGTCATTTAAGTCCTTTAAAAATGTTTGTTAAATGAACGCAGGAATTAATACAATAAATAAGCGTGTGAAATTCATAAGCATGCAGCTCCTAATAAAAAAAAAAGACCAACAATAGTTTCGTCAATCGAAAGAAATTAAAATATCGGCGTTCAGCCAAAAATTGTAATATTTTGTCTAGGGCTGTGTGTGCTGTGTGTGTGTAGTTATTTTGTAAACACACACACATGCAACCCATGTGGATGCATACTTGGAATTTGTCCTCTGCGCTTAACTCATCCAAATTACTGCACAAACATTAGGAGCAGTGAGTGAACGCACACACACACACACACACACACACCCGGAGCAGTGGGAAGCCATTTGCTGTGGCGCCTAGAGAGTGATTGGGGGTCATGTGCCTTACTCAAGATCACCTCAGTCACTTCCTGCCAGACCCGCAACCTTCGGGTTACCAGTCTAACCATTAGGCCACGACGGCCAGCGAAAAAAGCTAAGCATAAATAAATCAAATAAATCAAACTCGACATGACTCTTTACGATTTCAAAATGTCATTTCTCTGAACATCCAGTTCAGAAACAAGTTTCAAGTGCATACTTGAATTAAGCCAAATGAATCTGGTTTAAACGAACTGCATTATTTTCTACCGCAACTCCCAGTGCACAGTGACAGCCAGAAACGCATTCTGCAATCTTTCTGATGATGAGAGTGAAAGAGAGATCATTCATGTGAAAGATCATTCATGAAAGATCAAGTGGCGCTTTTCTATCAACATTAAAACCTCTCTCTTGCTCCCACGGGAAATCAATAATATCACTGCTAATGCAATAGAATGGGGAGAGAGAGAGAGTCAGAAGAGGACAGGGAACAAAAAAGCAGCCAGAAAAGAGGCTGTTGTTGCACCTGTTTGATCTGGGAAGCAGAGAGGATGTGGAGGGCAGAAGAGATCAAAATGGATTGTGGGAGTTGGTGGGACTCCAACCACTCAGATGAAGGGAAGAGAAACTAAAGCTCGCCCAGGCCTTCAGAGAAAAGGTCTCCCTCCTGACTGTTTCAAAGCTGTTTGACCTACGCCTGCGTTAGTCGCTCTGTTTAAAGTGGTGCGTTATGAGACCTGTGGTCAGCAAGGTCGTTCTTTTCATCTGAGGTGACGGGACGTCTTTGTGACCGCTGCTTTTTAAGTTCAATTTGTACAAGCGTTGAGGATGTGAGAAATGCTCCTGTAGGATTTTACGACTGGTTTTCAATTACCAGGTGCCCAAAAACTTGTCAAAGCATCTGCATTCTCCATATCATTTGGTTGGAATTACGTATAAACAGGCACCAACACAAAATACACAAGCACACAGACACTTACCAGATCATTCATGTTGGCTTGGCTGGCTGGGTGGACTTCCTCCAGGAACTCCAGTAAGTAGAAGGTGTACTTGTCCATCAAATGGACCCCTATTGCCAAATCTGGCTGATGCTGTAAGGACAGAACAATACAGGTGAACCAATCCCAATCTTTTATACTTCTTTAGTCATTTAAAACTTATTAGAATTATTCAGGGATTTTTAGAGAGTCATGTTGTACAGATGTAGAATCTAGTTTAGTGTGTAGTACAGTCTGTTCACACGAAGTCCAATGTGACTAGATAAAACAAAAGTGTAAAATGTTTGCAATCAATTTTTTGGCACTAAAAACTATAAACAGTAGTTTGGTCAACGATTCTGACCAAAATGACCCTTAAAGCCACAATATGTATTTTTTCTGCATTAAAAATAGCACAAATAATTGTATCTATGTTATATATTTCTGTTAGATGTGTACTTACATTATCCCGACAGTTTCCACCAAATTTCAAATACGGAGAAATTTATAGTTAAATTCGAAGACACGGGACGTTTCTTTATTTCCGTTTCGTCGCCCGTCTATGGCGTCATATAACCTTTGACTCCTCTATTTTCTCTAACTTCCTTGCGGAACCCGGCGAAACCGCCAAACACAAAGGGGAACACTGGACTACCGCCAATAAAGCAAAGAAAATGATGAAGAAAAAAAAGTAGTACGTATTTTTATGTGTGTAAATCACGTGCCCGCTCACGAGCGCTCACTCTTAACAGACAGACTGTCCCCGGTGCTGCTCGCGCATAAAGCGCTCCCCGTTCACAGTAACCGTGTCGTCTCATTCAAAACAGCCAACTGTTGCGGTCAGCGAGCCGCGCACATTGAATACTCTTATGAGTCAGGCTGCGAATGTATGTGCCCGCTTCAGCTCTCTCATGCTTACTAAAAAACGCCTCACCTCCGGCGCCGCGCACTTACTACATTCCCTTTAGCCTTTAGCACATAGTGGATGAATAACGCAAACCCAGTCAAACGTTAGACTGCAGTATCTTATGTGCTTTATAATCCGGTGCGCTCTATATATGAAAAATGTTCTAAAATAGGTCATTCATTGAAGTAGTAATATTAATATTTATATTCGTCTGTATTATAGTTATGGACCACGATTACGCTTTGCCTGCACGTTCTGCTGCTACAGCCAGCTCATTAGCTAAAGCTCAAACGTACCTGAAAAATATGACCCGAGAAGGGTTTGGGACAGGAGAAGCATGACACAGGTAAACATTGGGGTTGCATTTAAAGCTTCTTGACAAGCTAAATCTACAGAGAGATGCCGTATAACCGTATATTTTGTGATGTCATGAGCTGAGCTGGTTGTCATTGACAGCGACAACAACTCCCGTGAGCCCACGCTCTTTCCCGACGTCATCAAAGTACGTCTTTTGTTATTATTTTAAAAAAGTGACCCCTGGTGGCCAAAAATCGCATACTGTACGTTTAAATGTTTTCAATATTTTGTCGTGTTATATTCAATACAATTAGTCAGATCTATCTTTGTGAAATGGCACATAATTGTAGTCAAATTTTATTTAAATGGTTGCACTTTATTTTACAATGCGTGCATTTAAAGGGATACTTTTTTTGGAAATAGGCTCATTTTACCACTCCCTCAGAGTTAAACAGTTGAATTTTACCATTTTAGAATCCATTCAGCTGATTTTCTGATATTTAGTAGAATATCAGTAACCAGATAGTTTCTGGTCTCATTGACTTCCATAGTAGGAAAAAAAATATATACTATGGAAGTCAATGGGACCAGAAACTGTCTGGTTACTGATATTCTACTAAATATCAGAAAATCGGCTGAATGGATTTGAAAACGGTAAAACTCGACTGTTTAACTCTGGGGGAGTGATAAAATGAGCCTATTTCCAAAAAAAAGTGGAGTCTCCCTTTAAGGTGTAGCCTGGTAATCCCAAGACTCTGCTACTCCACTTTGCTTCGTAGACAGAGAATGGAATGGCATAATAGAGAAGTGTTTTCTCTCTTGCTAGGGGGAGCTTCTCTGAAGTTTTATCATTGGTTACCCATAAGCCAGCTGCATCGAACCACAGACATCATGCATCCAACTCAAATCTATGGTCGAACTTCCACTGTAAACCTGCTCTAAACTCTTGATGATGCGAGTGAAATACCGGAGTGAACATGGCTGTAAACGAACCTATGCATCCACGGTACAATCACGGTGCTCTAACCTTACTTTTGCCAGAGTGAAACAATAAAACATTTGTAGCCAACTCTCAAACCTAGGATAAGATCTCTTTTAAACACAGATTTTTGCTCCTCTAGCCTGGTAATACCAGACTCTGCTACTTCACTTTGCTTAGACAGACATAACTAACAGTAACAATTGATAAATTAAACTTTTCCCAAAACCAGTCGGGAGTAGGGCCACAACATCACCTCCATTTAAAAGGTTTATCAAACACTCTTCTTGTTCTGGCTTCAGTTTGAACAAGAAAGTTCAGAAAGTTCTCTATAACAGAGCGAATTGCATCCCGTGTCTCGTTTCCCATTCGATTTCTCTAGTCTTACCTACGATGTAAAACTCGGCGCTTAGCGTCCACATCACTGCTCTTTCACTAAACATATTAAGATATACAGGAAATCGCAATGGAAGACGATTTCAATTTATCGAAATATGTTCAGTGAAAGGTAAAACTTCCGAAATCTCCGTGTAAACAACGCGTGACGTAGACGCGAGAGATCACTTCCGGCGTCACGTCTGGAGACGGTTCAGTTGGACATCTGATTAAGATCAGTTCGACGGCTGTTAACAAGAGGTAAAAACGATATAAATTCTGTTCGTTTTCTCACACAAACAACCCGTTTCGTGTCTTAGGCCATCAACGTGTACTTACATTCACGAGTCATTATCATCATGTTTAATGTGGACTTCTCTGTGCATGATCTTTGAGGTGGACCCCCTAAAACTGCATTATATGACTTATAGACAAGAACGGTTTGACCAAAAAAATGTCAAAATTGAAAATGCTGTTGAAACAAAGACACCTACATCTTGGATGCCCTTGAGGTAAGCTAAAACATATCAAAAATTCATTTCAAAGTGAACTATCCCTTTAAATCACTCCAAAATGTGATCTAAAAGTTATGAAATGTTACACACCAAACCTTGGTGCTTGTTTAAGAGGTGCAAGTTTGATCCCAAACCTCATCACATCCCCAAAACCCTTTCTCTCTATAATTTCCATGTTAATGTTTTTTGGAATGTAATTCAACAGCTATAACTGAAGTGCAGAAGATCAAGTTCCTCAGGTTTGACTCACCGAGAGCGAGTCCTCTCCCACTTGACTGCTGGCCAGAGCCATGAGGTTCGGCGAGTAAAACCTCTCATACATGGAGGCTCCCTGGCACGTGTCTATGATGAACAACAGCTCGTTGTACCTGCAAAGAAATAAGGCCGTTTTAGAGCCAGTCATTCATGGTTGTCAGCTTTAAACCACTTTCCATGTATATGTCTGATATCATTTGTAATTAAAGCTGGTTGTGAAGTAATAAGAGACAGATCTGACCTGCAGCACTGGGCTCAAATCCTTACAACCAACACAGTACTCTATACAAGCCGTCGCCACGGTAACCAAGAACCTACGTAGCACCCATTACTGCCCCATTCACAAATATATATATATATATATAATACAAATTAGAAACCACTTCAGGCCATCTCAGATGAGCGAACCAGAGAATGAGACGGCTTGGAATAGCATGAACCTGAAATGTAATGGGGGAGCAATGAAGCACAAAAGGGGGCTTCACTAATTTATTGGATCAAGTCTGCAATTACTACACTGACAGGCACAAAACATCCTGTGCTCTACAGGAAGAAAGGAAGCTCTCATTGCACCTACAATATTTACACAGCTCTGGAACCTAAACAGCCTATTAGCGCATTTATAACACACAATTAATACGCCATGACGGCCATGTACATTAATACTGTGTCTCGAAGCTCCACAATGAAGACTAATGCATGTTTCATGTGAGTTTTGGATTTGTTTTGGTCAATTACTGTAATTTGCTCTCAATAGCAGCATTTACACAATGATTAAGCTGAACAAGTACGTTTGATGAAATGACTGGAAGTGTGCTTTTATAAAATGGTTTAACACGCATTCAATGAGCGTTTGTATTGAGTCGACGAACTTGCATTTTAGACACAGTATTGCTAATTACTTTATTTTTCCTCTGCCAACAAAAATAGTCCCAAATGAAACCAAAGCAGAATCAAACATTCATTGTTACTGAATAAATCAGTGGTTATGAATGAATCAGTTGAGTCAATGACTTAATCATAAATATAGTAAGTGGTTTTATTCCTGGATTAATCAGGAATGCAAACTAACGTGGGTGTAAACGGTGTCGGAAGACGCGAACCCCCATTTTTTTTAAATATATAGCTGCCAACTCTTATGCATTCACTGTCACGCAATTGACACTTTTCGCACACTTTCACTAGGGGTGTAACAATGAATATATCGCGCCACAATATATCGCAATACAAAAATGCTACAATACGTATCGTGGATAGTGACAATATGTATCATGGATTGTCCCAAGTTTTCAGAGTTTTAGTGTCAGTACTACATTAAACTACTATATATAATGTTGATTATAATGTATAATAAAGCAATGGGGGAATACTGTATTTGTGGGTCCTGATAATGCCAAATGTCTGATGTTCCCAGTGCAAAGTGTCCTAAATTATTTTAAATATATCTAGCCAGTAAAAGAGTGTAAGCATATTCATCTAAAATTATTCTGTATTTTCAGCTTCAGAATCATGAAAATTTTTATTCTGCTGTCACCATTTTCCTTGGGTTACAAGCACCAAGTCCAAGCCTATTCATTTAAACCCACAATGTAAAATCAAATTTAGCATTTTAATCAACAGTACACTTTTTGTTAACCTTTTACCATATGTCTTGGAGTATCGCAATAATATCGAATCGTGAGTTCAGTATCGTGATATGTATCGAATCGTGACATGAGGGTATAGTTACACCCCTAACTTTCACCTTTCACGCCACACATCCATTTTCTCACACAGAGAAAAATCATGGAGCAAAGAGGACATCGACAGACAAGACAGAGCAGGTTTTGATATGAAAGAAATTCTCAGCTCTCAGATTCTGTCAATTTTATTACAAAATTCAAACAATAAATACCGTTTTGGCGATTTTAAATGTGATGTGACAGATCGCTGCAGCACCTGGCGGCACGTGAACCGAAAATCTCTCTTTACTACTAGTTAAATGAACTATAAAAGGTCGCCCATGTTGAAAGATACAGTACAACTTACCGAAATGTATATGCCTCATACATAACATCGATAAATCGGTGTTTTTCAACCGCGGAAAGAGGTCAATATGTCACATAAAGTTACATTTACCTCAGAAAAATAAACATTTAATGACCAAAGTTGGCTGGAAAAATGTGTATTTTATAATATATTTACACTGTAAAAAATATTTTCAAGATTTGTTATCACAACATATTTTCTTTTGTCAAATCAACTTTATAATAATTTATTTAGTTGAGATAACTTATTATTTTGAGTTTCTGATGGTTAAATTAATCTACTTCATTGTATTAACTCACTTTTTCCAGTTCAATCAACTTAAAATTAAGGCAACCCAGGTTACTTACTTTTTTAAGTTAAACCAACAATATTTTTTACACTGTAGTAATCACAACATTTTTTCTTTTGTCAAATCAACTTAAATAATTTATTTAGTTCTGATAACATATAATTTTGAGTTTCTGATGGTTAAATTAATCTCCTTCATTGTATTAACTCACTTTTTCTAGTGCAATGAACTTAAAAATTTTAACGCAACCAGGTTACTTACTTTTTTAAGTTAAACCATCAATATTTTTTTACAGTGTAGTATTAGAATAAATTAGAATTTTGCTAAACATGTGCATTATTACATATTTATTAATAGCATTAAAATATTATAAAGCGTTATTATAATAAAAACACCATTATATTTCAATTGAGTTGTTATTTTTAACATTTAAGAATACCAGCAGAAGGGCCTCTCTGTAGCCAATGAAAACTTAACATCTTTACTGTACCAAATATTTATGGATTAATATAACCAAATATATATATATATATATATATATATATATATATATATATTATTTAAAATGAATCGATATTCATCAATATATCAATAACTGAATTGAAATTTTAAAATTTGTATGAAAGAAATAATAAAATCAATAGCCTACCAGTCATTGCACCATAACATGCTGTCACTAAACTTAATGAAATTGTTTAGTTGGGCTACCAAATCACAATAGCCTACATTAACACTCACGCCTAATTGTACGAGACCTGACACTGAGAACTGAGGCGCGAATCCGATAACCATTCAATTATCAGCCAAGATCTTTCACCACGAGCCAACACCATGCCTGACCACGTCAATGACATTGTGTGTGGTAAAAACAGAGTACATAATGATGAAATCATGCCAAATATGTGAGAGGTACGGCATTTCCACTGTATAATTACCTCCTCTTTTGCCACATCTGCTCAAATGCATCAGCCAGCTCCATGTTGCTGATTTCCTCAGAATCCTGGAACTTCAGGAAGCCGTTTCCACCATGACCTGTGAAAAAGAAGTGTCACAGATTCAGAAAAAAGAAGGTATATATAAAAAAAAACAGCCATCAATGACTCCGTTAGCGATCTGACCTGTCAGGTAGATGAGAATGTTGCTCCGGTCGTCTGATAGCAGACGTTTGGATCGAGGGGTGCTGGTGGGGAGACGGCCTGTCAGGACTCGCAGGAAGTTCTCTACTGTGACCTGTGAAACAAAAAGAAATGCCTTTAAACTAAGAAACAACTGTCACAAAAGGCAAGTGATTATACAGTGACAGTGCAGATTGTATATTGTTATGGCAGATCAAGTAAATTACAATAAGTAAGTGAGTAAGAGTCATTCCCTCAACTGATTGACTCAAAAACACTCGGAAATGTGCAGGTTGATCCTACTTTGACTATTTTCATTAAGTTTACGTGCTGAAAACAGCTAGCAGACCTTTTGAAGACGAGCTTTCAAAATCCAATATTAAAGCAAGAGCGGCTTCACCTCATATCCGCGGTAATCCACCTCCACGTCGTCTCCATACACATTGAGCTCCATGTTCTTATGACTGAACACAGTGGCTGGTTTGGGGTTTCTATAGTTACAGGCCATATCATCGGCTAGCATCAGCACGATGTGACTGGGGAAAAGCAGAGCAAACACATCTAATCAGAGCCGACAGGACTGCGGCTAGAGACACAAATATGACTGCCTCATTGTGACAAAAGGTCGAACATGACCCTATCTCTGGACAGCACCAAATTAAGCAATGGAAAACAGTGGTTAAAAGTCTATTTAAATAACGTGTCACTATATAATGAGGATGCCAGGAGGGAATAATAGTTGATATACAATGGATTTGTCCAACTATAGGCCAGTTTATGTTTTTTTATATATAATTGTGTCCAGATAAGAACGCTTTACAGCATAATTGAAGTAAATGACCTGAAGTTTACCTGTCTGGAATGCCCAGTCTCTTTACGCTCCTGTATACCGACAGCGTGTTTGCCACATGCCGATAATTAAACCAGAATCTAGATGTGCAGACCTAGACAAAAGCATGATTAGAATTAAAAATATAATCATATACAATTTCAAACAATTTGTTATACCTGTAAATTACCCTTTTGTTGTCTTTCCCTTTTATGTGCTCTTATTTATTTGTACCCTAACTGGCAATAAATTTCAGGATTTCACAAAACCTATAAG
This sequence comes from Pimephales promelas, assembly GCF_988280905.1. Classification (NCBI taxonomy): domain Eukaryota; kingdom Metazoa; phylum Chordata; class Actinopteri; order Cypriniformes; family Leuciscidae; genus Pimephales; species Pimephales promelas. Next base: position 14,746,522 of record NC_142773.1, read on the forward strand.
AACAGCATTAACCAATAATGTACTGTACAATCTAAAAAAATGCTGGGTTGTTTTAACCCAAATGTGGGTCAAATATGGACAAACCCAAATGTTGGGTTAAAAACGTAATTTAAACATTTAACTCAATGGCTGTGTTGTATTTGAACCAAAGATGGGTTAAAGTAATACTCCACTTTTTTTTTTTTTTTTTTTTTGAAAATAGGCTCATTTTACCACTCCCCCAGAGTTAAACAGTTGGGTTTTACCGTTTTCAGATGTATTCAGCCGATTTTCTGATATTTAGAAGAATATCAGTAACCAGACAGTTTCTGGTCTCATTGACTTCCATAGTATATTTTTTTCCTACTATGGAAGTCAATGAGACCAGAAATGGTCTCGTTACTGATATTCTTCTAAATATCAGAAAATCGGCTAAATGGATTCGAAAATGGTAAAACTGAACTGTTTAACTCTGGGGGAGTGGTAAAATGAGCATATTTCCAGAAAAAGTGGAGTACCCCTTTAAAACAACCCAGCATTTTTTTAGAGTGTAATATATCAGTTTTCATAAATATAGGCCTACTGTATATAGCTTCAATGCAGGTTTATTTCAGTTTAAGTAATCGCATTACTTTAAACTTTCAATTTAAATGTATTTAAAATAGTTAAATGTACATTTAATTTATTTTCAGCTTTATTTTATGACTAACAATTTTAATTCCCCTCTTTTCTTCTTAGAAGAGCTTGGATTCCCACTGTCTTGAAAAAAAAAAAAAGTAACTTTAAGGGATACTCCACTTTTTTTGGAAATAGGCTCATTTTACCACTCCCCCAGAGCAGTGTTGGGAGTAACGCATTACAAAAGTAATACATTACAGTAATATATTACTTTTTGCAGTAACGCAGTAGTGTAAGGCATTACTAATCAATTTTCAGTAATATTTTACTCGTTACATGTTCAGTGAGGCTTGTATTACAGTTGTATTACAGTGTATTGTCTGCTTTTACTTCTTAAAGGCAACAGACTATGTGAAAGTTTTAAAGCAGTCTTTTAGTGCCAGTTCAGAGCGGTCGCGTCTGTTTTTTCCTCTTAAATGCGAACACAAAAACTAAAATAAAATGAATATTTTAAGTTCTATGGAGACTGGAGAGCCAACCCTTCCTCATCCGATTTGCGCAGTGTAATTAACAGAATTACAAAAAATATATTTTGCCTCCAATTTTTTTGTCACGCATGAATGTTTGTCTTTTCCCTAATATTAAAAATAAAACATAGACTGATATTTGTCTAATGTCTGGAGTCCTTTAAGGAAGTAGCCTATATACGTTTCAATACATGTATTTTCTGAGAATTTTTATTTCATGTTTTAACTGCAAATGTAATGTCCATAATGCTGGACTTCCCCAATTTTAAATAATTTATTGTGGTAATTTTGTGGTGTAGGTCTACGTATTTTATAATGTTAACTTCAAATAATAATAGCCTAATTTAAAGATAAGGCAGCATTGGATATGGACGGTAAGGAGAACAACGCTGGAGTTGGAAGAGGTGTGTCGCGATTCTGTAGGTTCGTGGATCTGAGTCGTGTGGCGAATCGCGATTTCGGTTTCATATTGCATATCGTTACAGCCCCAAAGTTAAGTTCTACTTAGTTATTTTGGTGAAAGTAACTAAAAAGTAATACATGAGTAATGTAACGCATTACAATTCTGAGACAGTAATATTGTAAGGTAATGAATTACTTTTAAATAACAGTAACAAGTAATACCTAATGTATTACAGTTTGGAAGTAACTTGCACAACACTGCCCCAGAGTTAAACAGTTAGGTTTTACCGTTTTCGAATGTATTCAGCCAGTGTTTTGATATTTAGAAGAATATCAGTAACCAGACAGTTTCTAATCTCATTGTCAATGAGACCAGAAACTGTCTGGTTACTGATATTCTACTAAATATCAGAAAATCGGCTGGATGGATTTAAAAACGGTAAAACTCAAACGTTTAACCCAGAGGGAGTTGTAAAATTAGACTATTTCCCAAAAAAGTGGAGTATCCCTTTAATGCAATTATGTATTTATGAATTTATGCATTAAGATAAGAATCCTTCTAAATTCCCAGAAGTCAAACTTACGAGGACTGCCCAGTTGTTGGTGTGGCCACTGCTGAAAAACTGTCCAACCTTTGTCTAAACAACAATCAGAAAATACAATTATTACACAATTAATGGTGTGCAGATGAGCAAGACTCTTAAGACATTAAGTAACTTTGAAATATTTAATTTCAATTCAGTTTCATTTGTATTTGTATGTTTGTACCTAGGCTATGTATTGTCTCCTTAAATGGATAGTTCACTTTGAAATTAATGTTTGATATGTTTATCTTACCTCAAGGGCATCCAAGATGTAGGTATCTTTGTTTCCACAGTATTTTCAATTTTGATATTTTTAGGTCAAACCGTTCCTGTCTGTCAGTCATATAATGGAGGTCTATGGTCACCACCTCAAAGAGCATGCACAGAGAAGTCCAAATTAAACATGATATAATGACTCGTGACCATAGACCTCCATTATATGACTGACAGACAAGAACGGTTTGAGCTAAAAATATCAAAATTAAAAATACTGTAGAAACAAAGACACCTACATCTTGTATGCACTTCAGGAAAGCTAAAACATATCAAAAATTAATTTCAAAGTGAACTATCCCTTTAATGCAGACTATAAGCTTGCATTATTAATCTGTAGAATGTGAAAATGTTCTCTTTAAGGCAAATAAAAGGAGAAAAGGAAAGCAAATGAAGGCCATAAGTAGAGACTTTGTCCCTTTTAGCCACTGTATGAAAGGCACTGATATTATGGAAGTAATAGTAGCAAAATGCTAAACGCAAAAATTGCCCCGACTTTGAATGCTTGCTATATAAGGTCATGTGAAGTAAAACATCATATTAGGCTACGGGTTTTCAACTGAAGAAGCTTTAAAACTAGTTAAAACTAAATCTAGCATAATAGCCATTGCTTTATATATTACAGTTTTTCTCGATTGCTTAAACACATTTCTTGAAACTATGCCTCTTATTCTCAAAACAGTAAACACAAATCCATAACGTCTCACCCAGTTTCCCAAACAACCTATTTTCAGGTCAAAATGAAACTCTACATTCAAAACCATTCACTCTTGCTGAAAAAACAAACTTTGCCCTCAGACAGGACACACAAGCCCTCAAAATAACACACACTACAACATAGTCTAACACACTGGTCCAATAAATTCAAAACAACATTTCCAAAACTGGTAAGTTATGTTACTTGTGGTTCCCCTCCTCACAAACTTTTTCACATGACAAAAGACACAACCAATGGATACATTGGCGCATTTTTATTCATTCATGTACTACACAGTACCACAAAAAAAAAAAAAAAAAAAAAAAAAAAGATTATTCCACCTCAGCCTCCTGCCTTTGGTCTGGGTCAAGCCAATCACATCCACATCACAGGCTATATTAGCCCTAGCCCGGCAGCAGAGGTAAAATTCTTTTGCCTGACTCACCCCTGTTTTCCTGTTTTTCTCCCTGAAATTTCTGATGATGGAGGCGAAGGTGAAGTGACTCAAATTAGGCTGTACTCGTTGTCCAGCCTCCCTCATAGTCATGCCATGGACAAGGACATGATCAACTCAAGTGGCTCTAATTTCATCTGAGACTGCTTTTCTCCTCCTGCTTCACCACCATCTCTTCTACCTCATCCTTCACCACGTCCCCCTCTTCCTCCTCCTCTCCCTCCTTCACGATGTCCTCTTCCTCCTCCTTCACCACGTCCTCCTCTTCCTCTTCTTCCTCCTCCTTCACCATATCCTCTTCCTCCTCCTTCACCACGTCCTCCTCTTCTTCCTCCTCCTTCACCATATCCTCTTCCTCCTCCTTCATCGCATCCTCCTCTTCCTCCTCCTTCACCATATCCTCTTTATGGTGATTCTCTTTAAAGAGGATTCACCATATCCTCTTCCTCCTCCTTCACCATATCCTCTTCCGCTCCCTCCACGTCCTCTTCCTTTATTTCTTTGTGGATCCATTGTTCCAAAACTCAGATGAACTGACTCTGGCACTTTTAGGCATCTTGAAAGTTCTGACTGATGTGTGTTAAATTGTGACTCTCAGTGTTTTCATCTGGGTAATTGTGTGCTAAGTGAGCTGAAACTATGCTGACTTGAGTGAACAATATTGAATGCTAGTGCTTTCTAAATGACCACATGGTCTAGGCAATGAGAAATTAAGGGATTTGTGTGTAGAGTTTTGCAGTGATTGTTCAACAATTCTGATTCATGTGTCAAAACAGGGAATAGTGTTTATAGTTTAGGGAAATGGGTGTGCTTTTTGATAAATGGCATTATGGTTTTGAAATTTTAGTTCAAAAGCCTGGTTATAGTGTTTAAGCAATTGAGAAAAACTGTAATAAACAACCAAGCGGCATATATTTTAAAGATAGCACAATCCTTGTCAAAAGAAATAGCCTATACTTTAGCATACTTGTTCTGTTTTCTTTTTTAAGAGTGCTTATTATGGAAATAATATACTTTAAAACAACATACTTAAGTGCAAACTGAGTGTAATGTTTTCAGACAATTAAATGCATGTTATTTACAATTAAATGACACCATATTATAGATTAAATTTATAATAAATGAAAATAGTTTGAGTGCTTTTTGACCAAATTAAGTAGGGCTTTAATCTTAATATGTCATTTCATTATTAGTTTTATTGTCTTTGATATATAATTAAAGTGTATTATCGAATATAATAACACTCCACATTTAAAGTTATAATCAAGTACTTTACATGTGCATTATTATTTTAGTCAACACATCAAATTAAAACGTGATGATTTAAAATCTACTGCCTGTGTGTGAAGTAAACATTGTTCTTGAAATATTACACTTTTTAAAAGTGTACTTAAAGGAGTAGGTCACTTAAAAAAAAAAAAAACTTTTACTGATAATTTACTCACCCCCATGTCATCCAAGATATCCATGTCTTTCATTTGTTCTTTCTTCAGTCGAAAAGAAATTAAGGTTTTTGATGAAAACATTCCAGGATTTTCTCCATATAATGGACTTTAATGGGAACCAAACGGTTCAAGGTCCAAATGAGAGTTTCAGTGCAGTTTTAAAGGGCTTTAAAGTACACCAGACGATGAATAAGGGTCTTACGATAATAAACGATAGGCCATTTAAAAAATAAATAAAAAAGTTTAAGTTTTATAAGCACAAATGCTCGCCTTGCTCTGTTCTGTGATGAGCGTTCGTGACTCTCCTGTTCACACTCATCAAAATGAACAAATCTTTTTTCGAGTCATGACTCGAAGGGTCCTATATAGACCCTTATTCATCATCTGGTGTCGTTTAAAGCCCTTTGAAGCTGCACTAAAATTCTCATTTGGACCTTGAACCGTTTGGTTCCCATTGAATTCCATTATATGGAGAAAATCCTGGAATGTTTTCATCAAAAACCTTAATTTCTTTTCGCCTGAAGAAAGACAGACGAGGACATCTTGGATGACATGGGGGTGAGTAAATTATCAGAAAAAAAAGTTTTTTGAAAAGTGAACTACTCCTTTAAAGCCCCCGTGAACTGGAAGTTGCAAACGATTTTTCTCCAGTGCTGTGACATATTTGCAAGTGAAACGGAATATTGAACAGAGGGCAGGGTTTTACTCTAGCGCTCCTCCTCTCCATCTCTCGCTCATAGCAAACTAACGGTTTGAGGGGAGTGGTTAAGCGTTTCCCCACCCAAGCTGTGAAACCTACGTCATCAGAAAAAGAAACCGTTTCCAGACCGGAAGTAACTTTTCAGATTTTGATTAAAGATTACCAAGGTAAAACATTTTTTTTAATATACATTTACTTGCACGGATTAATTGTTCACCACAAGACTAGTAATATGCGCTAACAAAATAAATAGGTTTAATTTTGATTTCACTGGGACTTTAAGAGTGTAAAGAAACAGTTGTGACGTGAAAGTGTCATCTAAGTGGTCTTTTAGTTCATGGATATTCGGCCTACATTATCGGCATGAACGTTTTTTTAATATGTTTTAAAGATTTGAAGTACTCTACACATGCAAATTCGATACAGAATAATACAGAAGTGCACTTATTTTTCACCAGAAGCTCATTTATGTCACAAAAAGATTTGTTCGGTTTAAAATAAGCACACTGAATATACAGTAAAATAAACATTTTATTTTTATATTGTTTGACATTTTGATTGTGAATATATTTCATATTGTGGCCATTTTTTGTGTGAAATTGATGCACTTGTGTGGATGTGGATGGGTATATAATGCAATGTAAGACAGAACTGAAAGATTATATTTGAAGATGACAAGATATTTTGTTTGACAACTATTTCTGAATAACATACATGATATTTTACATTTGTTCATTCAAAATGCTTTACAAAAGTGCACCTAGGATGACAAATAAATACAGGCAAGTCTGTGCGTTGCTGTCACCTTAACAGAAAACTGTGAACCAAAATAATGACATAACTAGTTGACTGATTAAATCATTCCAAATGCCCTCAGAGATGTGCTGTTTACAACAAACATCATAATGTAACTCACAGGCTGTTTCAAAACCTAATATGTTACCTACATAGACAGTATTGCATGTTTGGGCATCATAAGCACGCTCTCATATGAACTGAACCCAGTGTATGTTTTATATGTGCGTGTGTGACAAAATCGACAATAATATAAAATAATAAAATAAATGTTAAAAAAGAAACCTTAATGCTGAGCTGAGAATACTGCTGAAAGCTTCACTGCCAGTCCAATGCATCAAATAAACGCTTTACAACACCTATAAATAAAGACACTTACCTCAACATGATTACTGTATACATGCGGTATGAAAGAAAGCAAATAAATACATGCACATATTGCCATTAAATTGTAATAACCCATTTTATTTCGTCACCGGTTTAGTGACAGGGTATATTTGCAACGGCAACCAGGAAGCGCATAATTTCCGGTTTGATTAAAAGTCCCATGCATTTTCCTAAAATAAAAGTCCTTCCTCTGCTCACATTTAGAAGCGGAGGCATATGAATATGATTATGCATTACGTTTCATCAATGACGATATAAATAATAATTATTATTAATATAAATGTGTAGTATATTCAGTGATAAACCATTACTTTTGATATAAAAAGATGGTGCATGCTAATTGCACAGCATTCCAGTCATGTAAAAATGACATACAGCTTACTTACTTAACCTTGGTTTGGCTTGTTCACCTTGTCACTACAGTATGCTGTTAGTTATTATAACAATTGTTATTTTTGTTGCATAGCAAATATCTATGGTTGGATATATTGGACCCTATGAGACAGGACTTTTGCCCATGCTTTCACCCCATGTCCCATAAATTTAAGCAACATCCCTGGTCTTGCAAGCATCAAGCAAAAATGGGGCATTGAAAAATGTATATCATAGGCCTACTCATTTTTCATTTAAACATTTATTTTTTTCATACAATTTACCCACAATTAGCTAACTGCCTTTTAAAAGCATTGCAACAAGGATTAGGCTACAGCAGATTAAACATGTCATCTCATATATGAACAATGCTTGAGAATTTCACCTTACACAATTTACATGATGCTATAATTTCTAGGACCTGTTTATCGGCAGGCACTGGAACACTGACGATGGATTAAATGAGATTGTAGGACAGATGGAGGCTAAAAATGTCAAAATCCGTCATGGAACATTTGGTTCCTGTGTGGCACTACTGTGATAAGTATGTCAGAGTGTTACTATATTGGTTGCATAGTCCGTCTGATGAAATATGAAACACACCAACATGAGATTCATTAAATTCATTGACCTTTGCAGTGGACATGTTTTGTTGACATTAGCCTACATAATTTTGGGTTAAGGTATTACAAATGTCTAACAGAATAGCCTACTGCACATAATTATAATAAAAGGCTGACATTCTTAAAAAATAACTTTGCCATAGTTTGTCAAAAAATAATATGAATTCATGACGAGCAGTAACCTAAAGTCAAACATTTTGCGAAATATTTGGCAGATTAAAGCAGATAGAATACAACACGCACAAAATCTTGATTTTTTTTATTTATTTTTTTAAATAGATAAATGTTAAATTATTGTACACAGCATATTATGTAAAATATGAATGATTAAACTGTGAATTAGGCTATTAATTAATGAAACATATTAAAAATATAACTGTTTTGTAAACATTGTGTGCCCACACAATTCAAGATGTAGCCTATTCAAAATACATGTATGTTTTAAATAATGTAAACAGGCATACCAAAACTTTTTAAGTGTGTTTTTGTTTTCCCTCGCTAACATGCTTTCCTCCTGTGCTGTGAACTCCAGAGACGCGCATCAGTCGCCAGAACGCGCGCGTCAGCTGGCCGAACACGAGTCTCTCTCAGCGGCGCGCAGGTGTATCGCGTTGTGTCGTCGGATTTAAACACTGAAGTGAGACACTAAGAGAAGAGGTTAGACCAAGCATGTAACATGCACAAAGATTTACTGAAAGCGAAGCTGTCTGTGTCCGTCTAGTTTAGTCAGCACTTGGAGAATGCTTTAAGCTCGCAACAACATCACGGATTCGTGAACCTGCAACAATCTACATTCTACACTCAACTCAACAGCATCGATAGTTCTCCCGAAACATGAACACCAACGACGCGAAGGAATACCTCTCCAGTAGAGAGATACCTCAGCTGTTTGAGGTGAGCATTTGTGTTGGAACTTTTGTTGTGGTGAAACCTAAAGATAGCAGTTGCAAATAAAAAACAATAACACGGAGAAGTTGTCTCACTGCAAAAGCGTATGGACATATTGTTGATTCATTATTAAAGGGCCATTATAAAGTTATGTGGTTAAATATGGTTGATTTAAAGGTATGTGAAGGCTTCGCATGCTGAAAATAATGTAACGTTAAGCTGACTGGGTTGCTGAATGTTGCATTAAATTTGGTTATAGGCTATATAAATTAATATAAAATGAGGGTTACTTACGCGCTTATTTGCGTTTTTACGCACAAAGCTACCGATCGTGTCATTGTTTATTATGGTAGGCGTGTCAGAAGCGTACACATTATCAAAGTCAAGTCTTATTGAATATAACAGGCTTATTCTGTAACTGATAATCATTTTACAGTGACCAATTAATATTTTACTATTGTTATAAAAACAGTAGAATAATTCGATAGGATTAGTGCATATTTATGTGCTCTCGCTTAGAGACTTTGTTTGCAATATCCTGGCCATATGATGCGAATGATGATGATTTGCATTTGGGTATTTAGCCATCAAATGCATAGGAAGGTGTAGCCTATATGGAGCTGTCACTCTTTACAATTTCTTTTTCAACATTTTAATAACTTTTTTTTTTTTTGCATTGTCTATACTCTAGTTTATTTGAAATGGTCATGTGTGTAACAAAGTAATTTATTATTAGTTTATTTTGTGTTCCGTAGTCGCTAATGACGGTCATGCAGTTGTCATGCATTACAGTTTTAAAGGACAATATGTTGGTAAAGTCATTTTTAAAATGTGTAACAAAATGTGTACATGACTGTACTCATTACATATATGTATGTATGTACACACACATAGCCTATATATATATATATATATATATATATATATATATATATATATACATATATACATACCATATTTGGATATTATAATAAATAAATATAAAAAAAACATAAAAATATGTTTATATACTTTTTTGTGCATGTGTGTGTATACACGTACGTACATGCATACATATATATGTCTGTGCATTTTTAATATCCATTTTTATTATAACATCAAATAGGCTGCAGTATCCCTTAGTATGTGGAAAACTGGATTAGGATTAAAAAAACTGGATTAAAAAAAAATCATGCTACCGGTATTTACAATGGTAATAATGGATAAACACAGTACGACTCCCTGATCTGTCACTGATTTCCCAGAGTCTGCTGACGGGTCTGATGTACTACCGGCCAGACGACCCCCTGGACTATCTAGAGACCTGCCTTAAGAAGGTGAAGGAGATCGGTGGGACCGACAAAGTTCGTTGGGACACGTTCGTCGGACAGGAGAAGAAGTCGTTACCGCCTCTCAACGGTGGGCAGTCACGCCGATCTTTTTTCCGGAACGGTGAGTAGGAGGTGTTGTCATCAGCTGACGCAACTCTAAATTGTAGGCGATGCTGAAATTCATGCAAACTAGAACTGGCCACAAACTGCTGTGTTGTTGGGTCTTGCACAGCAGGTCTGTTATTCATTATTTGGATGCTGTCAGAGCATGGAAACCATCAGTAGGGGTTTTCCTGTCTTTGTGCTGGGCAACATTGTTCTACCCACCTCGGGGCAATGAAAAAAGGCAAATGAATGCAAAGTACCAAAACGACAAAAACCTATTCTTCCAATGATAGACTATCAGTGGGCTTTCCTCTGAAACTTTTGCATTGCTGAGGACTTCAGAAGCTCTCATGACTAACTATTTGCATTCTTCCACGCAGTTCTCCCGGATAGCCCCAACTTCCCCTATCGGAGGTACGAGCGCCTCCCACCCATCAACCAGTTTTCCATAGAGAGTGACTCAGACTTGTCTGAGACAGCGGAGCTCATAGAGGAATATGAAGTGTTTGACCCATCTAGACCCAGACCCAAAGTCATCCTTATTATAGGTAAGACCAAAAACTGGCTATAGTATACTTCATCACTGATAACAAGCCAATGGAGAGAAACAGGCCTCTGTGGTAATGGTGTCTGTGTATGTGCACTCGAAATCATCTATCACTATCCTATGAAAACACACTATCATTCTTCAAAATGTTGAGTTTCTGTGACATAAAATAATATTTTATTCAGCAAGGGTTTATTAGATTCATCAAATTTGACAGTAAGGACATGTTACAAAAAATATTTCTATTTCAAATCAATGCTTTTATTTTTGAAGTTTTCATTCAGGAATAACTAAAAAAAAATATTACAGTTTTCAGAAAACTATTAAGCTAAAACTAAACGAATTAAGTGAAAACTATTAAGCGACACAACTGTTTTCAGCATTGGTAATAATAAGAAATGTTTCTTGAGCACTGAATCAGCATATTAAAATGATTTGTGGCACTGAAGATGCTGAAAATTCTGCTTTACCATCACAGGAATAATATCATGGTAATAATATTTACCACAATATAACTGTTTTACTGTATCTTTGATCAAATAAATGCAGCCTTGGTGAGCATAAGCGATAAGAGCATAAAAATATTCTTTGCGCAATGAATCTAACCTTTTGAACAAAATTATATTTTAATATTGCCTATAAAATAATCATCAGCTCATTTTTTATTGATGTCACTGTTAGGTCCAAAAGATTAGGGAGAAGGTTAACATGCTAATAAAATAACTTTTATTTTAAAAAGTCGGGATGCAAGATATATCGGCCATCATATTGGTATCAACAGTGCACAATGTCACTTTGCATCATTAATGGGATCTTGTTTTTATTGTTTTTATCTGTTTTAAGCTTAAGGAGAAGCATGTTTTATACATATATTTATCTTAACTTATTATTCTACTCTATACTATCCATTTTCTGCTGTAATGATGAAATTTCTCATTTGTGAGACAAATAAAGGCTGATCTATCTATCAGGCGATATATGATAATGTAATCGACCTGATAAGAAAATTTGGCCGATATATTAAAACCGATAATTAATGAATTATTTCCTTCTACTTAGACACTTAAGATGCGCACTGGGATCGTTTTGAACTGCTTAATAATGATTGGAATCACTTCTAAAAAGTAAAACACGGTTGAGCAACATGTGCAGAGCAAGTCTATCATTTAGGCTACATAAAATTATAATGCGAACATCATAATTGTGTGCTTGGGACGTGTTTTTTATTGGTGAGACTTTGTTTTTGCAATCAGACTCTCAAAAATTATATAAAAAATATTGGATTTAAATTTTTCTGCCAATTTATCGGTTATCGGCTTTCAAATAAATAGAATTATCGGTTAACGGTATCGGCCAAAATGTTGATATCGGTGCATCCCCCCCAAAAAGTCAGTATTCCAAACAGAGTAGCAACGTAACATTGCTTGAAAAAAGAAAGAACTGAAGGGCTTAAATACACAAGATAATGAACCCAATGCAAACAGGTGTCATTTATCTGTTTAATTATATAAAGAATAACCAATGAAACTAACCAGTGGCGGGAAAATGAGAACAAAGGTAGTTGAACTAGAGAACTAAGCGAGGCAAAACAGGAACATAACAGAGTGAAAATGAAACCAAAACGGTTTCGATTTGTGAGGAGTTTAATGACGCATCCCTACTTTATTTACACTGGTAACCACTGGACTAAAATACTGTACCTTAGTCTTCCGCTCAAAATGTGTTTGTTAGATTTAAATTCAAGTTTGATTATAGTCCATGTTTCAGAGACCCTCCCCTTGCCAAAATCCAATTATATGAGGTCAGTGGGGATGCATTTGAGATGGATAAACAAGACCACTGTGCTAATAGTTCAGGCACATATCTGATATTTGAACATTTCCCTCATGCCTTATCAGACTTCCCTGAACAGCATGCATGTCTCTACGTTATTAACTGTTGTCATTTGTGAGAGAAAATGTTATCTGTGCTGAGCGTAACCCACAAGCAAATGAATGTGCATATTCCACCAGGCGAGTGGCCACCCACCTCCAGCATTATCTCACTAAGATATTAGCCATAGGAATCGTTTCCTGTCACTGGTCGGCATTCAATTGTCTGGGTTTTAATAATCTATTTTTTTTTTTTTATGCATTTTTGTGGCTGAAACTTAGCCTGATAGCTGATATCAGTTGTTGGACATTCAGTCCATAATCCACATTGGTGTTGGTAAAATAGTTTAATATGGGATGTTTATTAATATATATATTTTTTTTATCTTACACTTAATTCATTGTTTTTCATTGTTTTTGAACTCCTCCTGTCTGTATTGGAACTTACAGATGTGTGATTTAAAAAAAAAAAAATCCAAACCAGTTCAATGCACACTCCGCCCCGCAGCCGATTCTTAAGATTTCATTCGTCATGTCAATCACAGTGCTGATTGCCTGCACAATAGGCTCATTTGAGATCATGGGCCACCTGAAATTTAGGCGAGGGTAGGCGAATGCTGTGAAGGGAGGACTATAAAAATAGCAGGCAAGACGGAAAGTTCTCTCTTGTCGTGGTGGATCAGACTCCTACGAGATCAAAGGCGGATATTGCGGGATAGACACACATGAGCTGTGTTGCTAATAACCTGGATGCAATTTAAAATCCGCCTGTGGTGAAAATCTGATTTTTATTGTTGTTTTCATGTCATTATAAATTCATAAGATGACACCAGTGCCAAAATACAAAATATTCTCTCTGCAGTGAACCAAAGACAGTCTCAAAAACGCGGTTTGAAATCACTGCACTGTAAAAAAATATTGTTGGTTTAACTTAAAAAAGTAAGTAACCTGGTTGCCTTAAAATTTGAAGTTCATTGAACTGGAAAAAGTGAGTTAATACAATGAAGGAGAATGATTTAATCATCAGAAACTCAAAATTGTACAGGTATGTTATCTGAACTAAATAAATTATTTAAGTTGATTTGACAAAAGAAAATATGTTGTGATAACAAATCTTGAAAAATATTTTTTACAGTTCGGCGTTTCTTACGTCGTAAACTAACTTGTAACCAATTAATCATCAATGAGTGGATCTCTGAGCTGGTGTAATGGGTATTACACATATTTTTCAGTGACTCTTTTTGCGGGTTAGATTGTTGTCTTTATGAATGAGTCATTGAATCATTCATTCAACAGATTCATTCAGGATCAAAACAATTAACTATTAACAATTAATTTAAATTAAGGGAGTCGTTGCATTATGCACTCAACCGATTTGTTAAAAACACACAAATGTAAGGTACATAACATTAAGTTCTTTAATGAAATATGAAAAGCATGTGTGACTGTACAGGTTCAAATGTCTTTCTGCTGTCTTCCCAAACAGGTGGCCCAGGCAGCGGTAAAGGCACACAGTGTCTGAAGATTGCCGAGCGTTATGGATTTGAATATGTCTCAGTGGGTGAGCTACTCAGGAAGAAGATGATTCATAACGCCACCAGCAACAGAAAATGGAGTCTGATTGCCAGGATCATCACCAATGGTGAACTGGCACCACAGGTATGAAAAGGCCCATACTGCTAATTGAATATGTTTTGAGAGGGTTAAACATCTACACATCACATGCTAGGACAGATTTCTCAATAGTTTTCTCACTACTTTCTCAACGCTTTTTCAAAACTCTTCACACAGTGATCACAACATCTTAACTGTGGATCATTTATCAATACTTTGGCACAAAATGCATTCACTGACTACTTCTTTCAAATTGCATCATTTCTTTTTTGACTTAGACACAAACACCAACAAAACTCTATGTACCCACATGCTGATTTGCATGTTTACATACTCTTTTCAAAACTGTTTAACTTGCGTTCAAAACCTAGCATATGACAAACATGAATAAGACAACAATGTGTTACATTTCTACAGTAATACCATTTAGAAATATATTCTGAACCCCCAAAAAATGTGAATACTATCAAAGCAATTACCTGAACACTTACACAAGTGTTAGTCTTTAAATTTCATTGCCATCACCATACAAAAGGGAAAACTAAGAAATAATTTTGTACTCTAATGGAAACATGAACTATATTACATATACGGCAGTGAATTATGAGCAGTAGAGGGTGTCATTCTTTTTTTTGTAAAGAATTTTTTAATAAAGAAAACATAATGCTGCTTGTTAGTGATTTAGCTCATTGTTAAGTGACAAAGTATGTTTGTTGGATGAAAACATTTGCTGTGTTTATGGAAGAATTACTTGATATGAGGAAGATTTTAAATGTGAAAATAACTGCTGTGACAAGATGAAAGTTGGTTTGGAGAACTGTGTGAAGAGTTTTGAAAAAGGGATCTAAGTATTGAGAAATGTGTCCTATAGCGATTGTGAATAAAACCACAATTAATGCATGTGTGACAGAAAGAATACATCCTTTAATAATCAGTTACAAAAAACTTGAACTTCTTGTAACATAATAAATTAGGATTCCTCCGTCATTAGTAAATATCACATATTGTAATAGTATCTGTGGTGTTTGATGGATTGAAGAAATGCTGTATGTGCTTAGACAACATTACTAACTTTATACAAAGTATATTAAATAAAAAAATAAAAAAATAAAAACAATAAATAAATAAAATAATATATATATATATATATATATATATATATATGTATGTATGTATGTGTGTGTGTGTATATATATATATATATATATATATATATATATTTAACAAAAATAAATAGATAAGATTAAAGCTGAATGGAAATTCCCATTGAAATGATCTATTAACAAATAGGTGATTTGTCCATGATTCATGACTTTCTAACATTTTAGGTTAAAAATACATCTGTAGCCCATAAGGGAAATGTAGTGTAGGACTTAATCTTCTTTTTGCTTCAATTCATTATAAATTGCATAAAAATAACAAATAACATCCTGTGGTGTGGAACAAATAGTCCAATTCCTGTCAGTTAATATGGGGTGATACAAAAATGATTGACAAACTGGAAAAATGTCGTTGCAAACCACAGGATGCTGCTGAAACTGCGGAAAATGTAATGTCAACGACCCAATTAACCCTTTAAAGGGGTCCTATTATGCATTTCCTCTTTTTAACTTTAGTTGGTGTTATCAGTTGCAGTTTTGGCGCCTCCGTCTACACAACGCGACGTACATTCACGTCACATGTTTATGTAGAGTAGAGTTACACTCACTGGACACTGCAATTCACAAAAGTACAGTATTTGTACAGTATATGCTTTAAAGCTTTGGCTGTTAAACATTTCATTCGCGTGCTGATGCGCTGTTCTAACATGCACTTTTCTGAGTGTACAGCCTACATCCAAAGCGCACAGAAAATGAAAGCCTGTCAAACAGTGCCTGGTTACTGGACTAAGTTATATTTTTAAGTTATATATAGTTATATTTATTATAAGTCTTATTGTGCTAATACTGTCAAATACTTGCAAGGTTTACATAAACACAGTTGGTTATGTCTAAAGTAAATCGGGTGCATGTAATAGAGTGCCGAAGTTACGACGTCACTCTGTAGGCCAAAACGCGGAAGTGAGTTAGCATTTTAGCAATACGGTTCCCTCGCTCTAAAGCCTATGGGATTTTTGAATGGGTGCTAAATCGCCTGAAATAAGGTCTGTGGTGAACAAAGCCTCTAAATACTTTCACGTTTTGATCTATGACATAGAACACAGTGTTCTAACCTGCTTGTGGTTTTTAAACTTTATTGTGTCTGATTGTGTTTTTTTAAATCTTTATATAGGCTTCAAAATGCATAAATTTTGGATTAACTTGTAAAGATTATCTTGCTAGACAAAACGTGGAAGGGTCACAATTCTTTGTTGAACACAGATCTTATTTTTTGCGATTTTCCAAAAGTCTATGGGGAAAATGCATTGCTTTTCGACCGAGGGAACCCATGTGCCGCTAGCTTCCGAGTTGTCCTACAAAGTGACGTCATCACTTTGGCACTCTATATACGTGTGTATTAGATGCGTGCCAGCCTTAAAGTGACAGTAGCTCATAGTAAACATGCTGCAGCTTGTCCTAAAAGGGGTAGTTCACCCAAAAATGACAATTCTATCTAGCCTGGGTTTCCCCATGCTGCCTTGCCCCAGCGCGATTTTATTCACGCTGCTTGGCAGCCTGGACACCATGAACCAAATTTTCCCCTGAGATAGGGGACCAATCACAGAACGGGGAGGGAGCAGCAAGATGATGACTACGTATATGCGACACACCAAAGCAGTTTGTTTATTTCTGTGGACCCATCATGGCAGTGGACAGTGGACACAAAGTTACCTTTTGATACAACCTATAATATAATCGTTTTTTAATTAATACACTCCTTTTTAAATCAATATTTTGTGTCAAATTATTGATTTATTTGGCAAGTAGCCATGTTATAAGTGGGAAAATGTATAGCGAGGCGGTTGTTACAGCGAATACAAACCCTTCAGGCTAATTCAAGACCCCTCCGCTTCGCGTTAGGGTTTTCGGGGTTGTATTCGCTATAACAAACGTCTTGCTAAACATTATCCCTTACTTTTATTTATTTATTTCTATGAGGGCTGACAAGACAAAATAAGGACTGTCAAGTGTGTTTAAACAGTGCGGTACAGCAACTAAACCAGTAGCACGACCATTTTTGCAGCGCCTAAAGCGGACCTTTCACTGATGTAATGACGCAATAACGTGCACTCGCTAGTCTGTTACATTTATGTGTTCTCCGAATTCTAAAGAGGAGCCTCGTCTAGCCTCTGAAGGAAATGACTTGGCTCTGGGCAATAATACAGCTCTGGGCATTCGTAAATCACGCCTCAAATACGAGAAAATGAACATGTGCTTTCCAGACCACGTCTCATGCTCAATGAAATGTGGTCTGGCGTTAGCCAGGCTAAATTCTATCACTATTTACTCACTCTAATGGTGTTCCAAACCTGTATTCATTACTTTCTTGTGCTGAACACAAAAGAAGATATTTTGAAGAATGTGGGTAACCAAACATTTGCTGTTTCCCATTGAATTCCATAGTAGGAAAAAATATACTATAAGTCTAGTCAATTGGAACCAGCAACTGTTTGGTTACCCATATTCTTAAATAAATTTCATTTTCAACAGAAGAAAGACACTTTATGTTTAAAACAACTTGAGAGAGTAAATTATGACATCATTTTCCATTTTCCATTAGTTTGCCTGTCATTCACTTGCAAAATAGTAAAACCAATATGAAAAAGAAACGTGTATCATGATTTTCATGGAAAAAATCGTGATACGATATTTCAACGCGTTCTCATCCCAAAGCGCCATATAGGACGCTTTTGCAAAAGCGTAAATATCCAACGTACATGGCACACTTTAACGTTTAATGAGACGCTTCGGTTAGGGTTAAGTTTAGGTAAGGTGTAGGGTAAGGGTTAGACCACTAGGGGGCGCCTTCTGACCAAATATATCTGCGTCCCATTTCACGTTAAAGGGTGCCATGTGCGTTGGATATTTACGCTTTTGCAAAAGCGTCCTATATGGCGCTTTGGGATGAGAACGGGCTCGATATTTTTGCCATATCGCCCAACCCTACTTTCATCATAACTAACAGTTCAAACATGATGTAAATAAGATTTGTTGATTACAATCTAAGACCATAGATAAAAGGGACGTTTTTATAATGGGAGTTTTGGCGAGTGTCCAGAACTCAGTCGCGGTTAAACTCATGATGACCACTTACTGTATATGAAGAGTTCAGATGCAAAAGCCTCTAAGTGCCATTTGAGATTTGCTTCTAGAATGATAATTTTTATCAAGCTTGTATATTTAAGTTCAGTGATTTCACTTAAATGGCAATGATAATTACCTATTAATTGTTATTTAAGTGAAATTACTGAAATTAAATATACAAGTTTGATAAAAATCATCATTAAAGAAGAAAATTTCAAATGGCATTTAGAGGCTTTTGCATCTGAACTCTTCATATGTTAAAAGCTCAAGGAAATTAGAATCTTTAGTACGTGACCCAGTACTTTTTGACCCATGTTCTTTTCATCCATTAAACGATGAGAAGATTCAAGAACTATAATGAATGACTCATTTGGACTGCAGTGCAATTTTTCGGAATCTTATGAAGTCACAATGTTCTTCATTTAAACAATCCCCTCCCGCGAAATACGCAAAAAAGGTGGACGAGGCCTTGTTGAGCTGCATTTGAGAAGACAGTGTTGTCACTATGTCAAAGAGACGCTGTTTTTTCCACAGTATTTCCAAAACTAATTTGTTTGGCCTTCCTGACGAATTTAAAGTGGTTCAAACGTATTTTAAACACTGTTTCTGAACATTATAACCCCAATGTTTATCTGTGTTCTGCACATTTTATAGAAAACAATTTATTTCTCTTGCTTTTGCACTCCTTGGGAAAATGAACCCTGGTTTTGTGATTGATTACTATTTGTATTACTTTAGTTGTCGACAAATGTCACAATTAATTGGTGGATAACATCGTATCTACAGTATAATTTTTAAGAAAATTACAAAAAAAACATACTGTGCAATCCGTGCTTAAAGTCTGTACATGAAATCCGTTCTGGATGATCCTCTTGTTTGTTAAAATAGTCAGGGTCTGAATTAGTTTGAAATAACCTTAAAGGGATACTCCACTTTTTTTGAAAATAGGCTCATTTTACCACTCCCCCAGAGTTAAACAGTTGGGTTTTACCGTTTTCGAATCCATCCAGCCGATTTTCTGATATTTAGAAGAATATCAGTAACCAGACAGTTTCTGATCTCATTGACTTCCATAGTTTCCTACGATGGAAGTCAATGAGACCAGAAACTGTCTGGTTACTGATATTCTTCTAAATATCAGAAAATCGGCTGAATGGATTCGAAAACGGTAAAGCTCAAATGTTTAACCCTGAGGGAGTTGTAAAATGAGCCTATTTCCCAAAAAAGGGGAGTATCCCTTTAATATTTACACTAGAGAAGAACTCGCAGTTATGGAGGGGAGGGATATTTCCCGAACATGCACTAATTGCAGTGCCAATCACAACGCACCGGTACAGCTAACCAATCACAGCACGTGTGTTTTGAGAAGGAGGGGTTTCATCAAAATCAGTGTGTTCGAGCCAGTAACAATTTAAAGTATGTGAAAAAATAATGCGTTTTTTGAACAATCAAGCATAAAACCGTATTCTTGTACACCTCAAAAACAATATCGAGACTTCGTAAAATGGCGAAATAGGACCCCTTCAATACAATGCAGTGGACAGATGTATTTTCAGGTACTGTATAGAAAATGAACTACAACAACAAATGTAAAGTGTTTCTTAGATCTCATTGTTAGATGTTTTAGCCATACTGAATTTGTTTGTCATAGATACCTGTAGAAACCTTTTAAAACGACTCCAAATTTGCTATTTTCTGACATTTTATGGATAAAGTGACTGTTTTTAAAGAGCTTACTGCATTTCTTTATTCTGTTTATATTACCAGACCTGACAATAGCTCCGCTTCCTAAATTCCCTCCCTATAGCAATGTACCCACACACCCTTTCCTGCATATTAAGTTCCATTCGAGAACTAAGCACAGAAGTGTGTGGCGCTGGAAATGAGGGCACCATATTTTAGCGAGGGAAAGAGAAACAGAAGACATCCTACTGGGTGTTGATTCCCTGAAGAACTCCAGAAATGCTTTGCACGCTTTTAGAGGGGGCAGGCTATCTTCAAAGATTATTGACTTGGGGATAAAATGACCAACCCATGTCATTCAATCCTTAGCTGCATTAAATGCACCTTTGTACTGAGACACAGGTTGAGTCGAGCTTCTTGACACAGCCAGAGAAATAAAGCCACTTTCCACTAATGCCATCCTGGATTAGGGAAGCACAGGAGACTTTTCCCAGATAGTAAAAGAAAATGTATAAGTGGACACGTCTCAAATCAGATATACTGTGGGTTGTATCATGATAAAGCGTCCATTTAAATCTCAAAACTTCTTTACTAGTGCAAAAATGTATTGAAACTAAGCCACAAAAACAATTTGTTTCTAGACGTCTTTTGGTCTAGTCTAAAGCAGGAATCATGCTGATGCTATCGTGCTTTCAGAGATTGCTATGAATAATATTTATCCAACTTTTTGGCAGACTGTGACGTGGTATTTTTATCCGTCAATAGAATATTATAATGCTTGTGGTATTGATATCAGACCCTTTCGTCTTTGGCCTTTCGCATCGTGTTGTGGGATCTTGACTTCTGTTTATTTTTTTATTCTGGTCTCACAGTGTGAAAAAGAAATTCACTGCAAATCTTCTTTCACATCTCTTTGGGCACTTATTTTCTTCCCTTTTATTACTTTCTAATTTCTGTAAGCATCTCTTTCTGAATTGTTCTAAAGTAGAGAATTGCAATGTATTAGAAATAATTTCTTCCTGCAAAATGTTCGAAAACATTTAAAATTATCTTTCACCCTTCGGCATTTTTGACATTATTCCCAATGGTCACTGCCTCAACGTGACCTCCGAACAACGGAAGGCCTACCAAGACCGCTCAAAAGCTTGGAACCAACATAATTTCTAGACAGTTTATGTGTAGAAGCTTCTCTCGTTCTGAGTCTCACTAGCTGAAGAATGGTCTGCCCTTGTGCAGCGCTCCCCATCACAATGTGGAGGCGTCCATGGACACCACCTTCACACTCAAGGAAGCCCCCTGGTTTACACCTGACTGATACCAGTCGGTCGTTCTTTAAGGTTTCAGAGCAGTGACGCATTTCTGATCAACCTTGAGGGCGAAACAGACCGGAGGCCCATGCTTGAGGCGGTACTTGTGCTTTTAGCCTTAAAGGGTTAGTTCACCCAAAAATGAAAATTAAGTCATTAATTACTCACCCCCATGCTGTACCAACCCCGTAAGACCTTCGTTCGTCTTCGGAACACAAATGAAGATATTTTTGATTAAATTTGAGAGCTGTATCACTACCACATTGGCTCCTAAGGGACTGCCTCTTGACGGCCCAGAAAGTCAATGAAGAAAATGTTTAAATATCCCAAGTGACTACCGTGGCTCAATATGTTTATCAAGCAACGCGAATACTTTTTGTGCGAAAAAACAAACAAAAATAACGAGTTTATTCGACTATTTCTTTTCTTCCTTGTGGGCCAGAACGAGAATTCCTTAGATTTCCACGACGCATGCGCGAGATTTGCGATCTGCTTACGCCAGCTTACACTACTTCAGATCGCAATTCTTGCGCATGCGTCGTGGAAATCTATAAGGAAGTCTCGTTCTGGCCTACAAGGAAAGAAAAAAAGAAATAGTCGAATAAACTCGTTATTTTTGTTTGTTTTTTCGCACAAAAAGTATTCGCGTCGCTTGATAAACATATAGTTGAGCCACTGTAGTCACATGGAATATTTAAACATTTTCTTCATTGACTTTTTGGGCCGTCAAGAGGCAGTCCCTTAGGAGCCAATGTGGTAGTTATACAGCTCTCAAATTGAATCAAAAATATCTTCATTTGTGTTCCGAAGACGAACGAAGGTCTTACGGGGTTGGTACAGCATGGGGGTGAGTAATTAATGACTTAATTTTCATTTTTGGGTGAACTAACCCTTTAACTGCAGTGGGCCCATGCAAAGCAGACCCAGCTGAAGTATTGATGATGCTGAGGCCATGAGACCCAGCATTTTCTAAACCTCTTGAGCGGGACTTTAGTGCAGCTGCAGAAGGATTTTTTGATGCACTGAATATTCAGACTGCTTTCTGGCGACAGTGCCCAGAAAAGATATTTTCAGACTGACAGACAACAAATTTTCACCCAATTGCCTGTGAGACCTAGATTCTAGAGGTGTTCGAGTAATATGGTCCTGTGTTCTATGAGCTCTGAGTGCGATCGAGCTAGAATCAGCCAATCGTCCAAGTAGTTCAACACTCGCATGACCCGAAGTTTCAGGGGTGCTAGAGCCGCGTCCATGCACATTGTAAATGTATGGGTTGCTTGGGACCGTCCGAACGGTAGGACTGTGTATTGATATGCCTGGCCCTCAAAGGCGAATCTCAAGAATCGCTTGTGATGTGACGCTATTTGTATTTGGAAATAAGCGTCCTTCAGGTCTATTGACATAAACCAGTCCCCATGGCAAATCTGGAAAAAGGATTTTCTTGGTTATGAGCATTCACAAGCACTCTGTTTAGCTGTCTTAGATCTCGAATGGGTCTGAGACCCCCATCTTTTTTGGGTACCAGAAAATATCTGCTGTACAGGCCCCCTTCGCTCTGAGCTTGAGATAAAGGCTCTATTGCCCCTTTTCTCAATAAAGTCGTTTTTACCGTAGATTTGACGTGTAGTGGCGAAGACGTCGAGCGTACTGCAGTGATAGCCTCTTTTCATATTGTTCAGCATCCATTCTGATACCCTGGGAGACTGTGCCAACACATTTGTATGAATAGCTAGGGATAGAATGAGATCTAGGCTCTGGCCGCGACATAGTGGCGACAGGGACGCTCTGGTGTGCTGTAACGTAAACACTGTGCTTGCAGTACTTGAGGCAGGGGGCAGCCTGGCTGTGCTCGATTCCCTTATAGCAGTCTGCTGAGAGAGAGCGAGCGGGGCCGTGTAAATGTCTGTGAGTGAATGTGGGCGCGGGACAGCGGGCACATTTACTGCACTGAAAACACCGTCGGCCTGAGCTTGACTGTATATGTGTTGGTTTTGTTTTTACAGAAACCGTGGGACGTGCGCTATGTAGTGTTTGTGGGGACCGAGTAGTGAGTACGACGTGACTAAATTGTATCTGCTTCGAGAGCTGGGATCGAACACGGGTCTCTGGCGAGAAGGCTTTGGGTTTTACCACCGAGCCGCAGGGGAAAATGACATGAGCTTAAGTTAGTGTGAGCAGATAAGAGAGCGTCATCACAGTTTTGTGTGTCAGGCTTTTAAAGGGGAAATGAAGCAATGAATCAAGTTTACATGATTTACAAGATGGATTTCCAATATAATCAACAATTATATAAGAAACATTACAAATGTAAACATTTAGAAGAAAAAAAGAAAAAACTTTGTATCTTTCGCCGCCAGGGCGCCGCCATTGTGCAGGTGACGTCACGGGGTTGGTTGGCTCAAGTTTAACAGGCTCTGGGCATTGAAAATCGCGACATCAAACTGTGTTTCCACCAGTGTTTTGACCGCGAACGACTAATGTTAGGTACAGTTATTAGACAAAAAGACGACGTCTCATGTTATATGTTGACAAACTGCACATAGAAACATTGTTCGCGATGTCTGCCGTCAGATTCCCGTCTCGTCAACACCATGTAAGTTACGTTGCTGTGTAGAACAGCCGGTGGTGGTTTGGGCCGAAGAGCGGGTTTGCAATGCTAACTTACCATGTCAGTGTGGCTGTTGTATTGCGATGCCCTCCGTGTCAGAGTCCATCTGTTGTCAAGAGGTTGATCTTGAGCATGTATTGCGTGGTCAATTCTGCATCATCGGCACGCACGTTTACCATGCTGTGCCGGGAGTTAGACGCGTGGAAGCGGCGATGCTTTCCCTGAAGGATGTCAGAGCGGAGACACTTTTTCCTACTATATGTAGGCTGTAGCTACTAGCACTACCAGTGCGAAAATATTGACGTTTCATTTCCCCTTTAACAAATACATGCTAACTTGCATGGTAGAATAAGGGAATATGACGGCAGACATCGGGAACAATGTTTCTATGTGCAGTTTGTCAACATATAACATGAGACGTCATCTTTTTGTCTAATGACTGTACCTAACATTAGTCGTTCGCGGTCAAAACACTGGTGTAAACACCGTTTGATGTCGTGATTTTCAATGCCCAGAGCCAACCAACCTCGTGACGTCAACTGCACAATGGCGGCGCCCTGGCAGCGAAAGATACAAAGTTTTTTTCTTTTTTTCTTGTAAATGTTTACATTTGTAATGTTCCTTATATAATTGTTGATTGTATTGGAAATCCATCTTGTAAATCATGTAAACTTGATTCACTGCTTCATTTCCCCTTTAACAGGCTCATTGCTGCAATATTGACATTTCCAGCCGCTCAAACTAAGGGGAGCTGAGAAATCAAGATTGGTCCGGCCTCAGCAGGACTAGAAACGCACTCTTTCCTCAATTAGGCGGTGACGCATGCCCACGGGGGGCGGGGTAGCTTCCTTATAGCATAAAGAAAGATAGCCGCGGTTTTGATGCTGGCCTGTTTCCTTGACGACTCATGGGCAGAAGGGTCTGACGCTGGGATAGAGCAGCTGGCCTCCTCCACAGATGTAGCTATCTCATCATTGACAATGGCAGAAGCGGCGGCAGTCGGAGGCCGATGTCCGTCGGTGAGTGACTCGAGCGAACTGGCGAGCTTTCTCTGGCTAGAGAATATCTAGAAGATCTTTAAAAAGATGCTTGCTTTTTTGTGAGAGTGTGCGTTGCAACAGCAGAGTAAAAGGATATGAACGTCGGAAAGCGTAGCAGGTACGTTGACTGAAGGCAGCGAGACGAAGCCCAGCGACTTTAGATGCAATGGCATGTCCCACAGATGGCTTATTCTCAGACGGCGTGGCTTCTTCAATCTGGATCCAGCAATGTGTGAGCTTCACTGAAGAGATGAAAAATCTGATTATATCAGCCCATCGAGCTATATTTATAGGGCTAGGCCACTCCCGCTTTGTCGGGAAGGTGACGTAGTGGGCGTGAAGCATCACCAAAAGGCTTCTCTCGATAGGCTGCTGCAGTTGCCGCAGGACAGCCAATACACTCTAAAAAATGCTGGGTTGTTTTAACCCAATTTTGGGTCAAATATGGACAAACCCTAAATGTTGGGTTAAAAATGTAATGTAAAAAATTAACCCAACGGCTGGGTTAGTCCATATTTGACCCAAAGTTGGGTTAAAATAACCCAGCATTTTTTAGAGTGTAGGCACGCGAGCTACAGCAACGCATTTTACATTAATTAATTTTTGACTTCATTATCTCATTGAAAAGAGGTTTTCCCCTAGCGTAAGATATTACGCAGTACGAGAGAACCTCTCATTAAGAGAACTCTCACATTCTTCACAACCAGATACGTGCTCTGAGCCCAAACAATAAACGCACAAGTTGTGTGTGTGTCATCTCGTGTCAGAAGCCTGAGACATGGATCCACACACTTTTGAAAGGCTTATCACTTGCCATAATTGTTCTTACCTTTTTAAGGTATTGTAAATCAGACAAAACAGTCCCTGAAGACGAAAAGAGGATGACATGTTCTCTAGGCGCTCCCATACTTCCAGGTCGTACTAGTAATGACGTCATAGGCTGTCGCCGGTCAATATCGATTGCTTTGATTGGATAGGTTTTCAGTCGCCGGTTCATGTGGTGGGCGTTCCCCAATAGCGTCATCAACGCAGTGTGAGTTCCCTTTCGAAAGGTAAAGGAGAGTTTAATTTGAATTTAGTCAATGGTGAAAACTTGGGATTATCATACTTCACTAAAACTATATTTAAAAAAGTGTATGATATAACCCCAATTACATCATCATATTTAAATGAATCGGTTTCGATCTTTTGGGATTTTGAGTTTATTGCACATAGTGTTCAATGAGAAACTCATGCAGGAGACTCTCACTTCGTTATGGTTCTGGTCGGTTATGGGTGAATTCAGAGCAATTTTACTTTGTGTACATGGTGAATCAAAGCAGCAATTATACAGTTTGTTTACCTTTGATTCCACACAGACGCATATTATGTAATCTAATGTCGATTATTGATTCAGATGCACAACAGACCGAACACAACTTTCACACATTTTATTATCCACTGTATCAAAACCACATACAGATTTGCAAATTAGGATAGCTGGCTTTATTTCTGAATGTATTTGATGTCATGATATCATGTGGTTGGCGGTCTCTTGCATTCTAAAAATATCCTCTGCTTTGAATCGTGTCTGGATCACTTCATATAGTGATAGAAAACTGCAAATTTGTTCATGCAAATTACATTCCAAACTGAGCAACAAATAATGACTGATATAAGATTTATTTTTAGAGCAATCTGTTACTGACGCTAGATGTCCGTTGTAAATAATGCCATCCACATCATCCGATTTGTTACGCTTGAATATATATTCTCCCTCCAGCGCTTAAAATTATCTGAAAATGTCGCTGCACTCTTCAATAACACTAGAAATAACACAGAATGGGAGATGTGATATTTGTTAATTTAACCCTTTCAGAAAGATGCTTAAAGAAATTCAGAGAATGCTCTAAAATACTCTTGTGAAATATGGAATGGCTGCCTTTGAAGACCAACTCATCTGAGCAGTCATGCCCCCATCTTTCATACAAACTGATTCATTGTGATGTTTAAAATAGCCCAGAATTACAAAGCACATTTGCCTGCAGGTACTTGATCTATGAAGACTAAATTGCTACATGAGTTTATTATTGTCAATTTAGTTTCAATCTGTTAAAAATTGCAATGTTCCTACAGCATTTTTCTTTGTGGTTCGAATGTATTATTTTTACCTGAGTACGTTTATTCATTCCCATTAGGAAACTACCATAACTGAGATCAAGCAGAAGATCATGAAGATCTCAGAGGCCAGCGGAATAGTTATAGACGGCTTCCCTCGAGATGTGGGACAAGCACTTTCTTTTGAGGACCAGGTGAGTGCATTTTACTTTACTTGCATTACCTTGTGGATCCACTAACATTGAAGAAATGCATTTATGGAGTTATAAACTTGAGATCTGATTTTAATATTGTAGTCTGCTATGCAATGGCGTGAAATGTTTTTGACAAACCTCACTGCCATCACTGCCGCCTGCATTTTTTTCCCTCTAATTTGCATGAATGTTTATACATTTTTGACTTGTCACTCTGCTTCACTGTCGATCCCATAATTAGCCGTGTAAGGTATGCCACTCAGCTCTCATAGAGACTGTACTGAAAACACCCTCTCATTTCTACTCATTTTCTACATTGTTCCTGGAGACCCACAGTCCTGCGAAGTTTATTTCCAACCTATTTTCAAGTGATCCTTGATTAGCTGCTTCAGGTGTGTTTGATCAGGATTGGAACTGAGGCTATGTTTACACGGAAAAGATTCTGAAGAGAAAAAGAGTGGCGTTGCGTTATCACTTTTTATTCTGCGTTTAGACGAGCGTTTTAGGTGGGAAATCCACGTGCACATGGTGACGCAAAAGAGTGTGAAATTCAATGTAGTATGCATTCCAAGCAGCTAGGTGGCAACATGGAGCACTGTCACACAACCATGCGCCTGCGTACAACCTTCACTGTCAAGCAGACTTTTGCGTTTTTACCTTTTAGACGGGTACGCGGCGGTGGAGCGTTTTTAAGACTTCCCCTCTGGAGGGTGGTTTCACTTTTTTGCGTTTTTAAGCCCCAAAAACGCCGTTGCCATGTAAACGAAAGGCACATGCGATAAAATATTTTTACGTTTTCACCCGCGAGCGTTCTCGTGTAAACAGGGCCTGAACTGCAGGACTGTCAGTGGGTCCCTAGGAGCAGAGTTGAAAACAACTGTGCCCGGTTGAATAAAGCACCTTAAGTTTTTTTTCCCTTAAATATGAGATTTAAGGTGTGATTTCCCCTCAGCTAAGGGAATGACTTAAAGAGTGTTGCATTTAATCCCTTTAAATGGTTCTCTTGGGGTAACGGAAACCGTTGAGTGCGTGAATGTGGGTTGGTGTTTGGGTATATTGTCAGATATTGTGTTTTGCGGTAGGAAGTAGGCCATACGGAACCATTGCTACTGAACCTACTTTAAAGGTCCCGTATTATACCCCTTTTCACAAGATGTAAAATAAGTCTCTGATGTCCCCAGAATGTGACTGTGAAGTTTCAGCTCAAAATACCCAACAGATCATTTTTTACAGCATGTTTAAATTGTCATTTTGTTGGGGCTCAGAATAACGCGCTGTTTTAGTGTGTGCTTTTTAAATGCAAAAAAGCTGCTGCTGCTGGCACAGGGGGCGGAGCTTCTCAGGACAATTTCATCTCACGGAATGATGATAATATCAGAAACTCTCAGTAACGCTGTTCATTTCGAGTTGGACAATAATGCCTACAGAGTCAGAGTGCTGTATAGAGATGGAACAGGTATAGTTAGTAGTTTAATTACGGTTATTATAACGTATTTGTCATCTGCTTGTATGTATTCATTATTAATAGCCTACAAGTCTGCTGTTTCGGACCAGGTCCAAATGATAATCAAACATATACGGATGAGTTTAATAAAGTTTATTGTACATCACACAAAAGATGAAGCGTCAGTTTTACTTCAGAAAATCACAGTAAAAGCTGAGTAAACACGGTATGTTATAAAAAGTGCGCAGGTTGAGGGAGCATTCCTGTGGGCGGACGTTAGTCAAAAAACTGTTGTTCTGACGTCATTAAAGAAGGAAGTAGAGGGATGTAGTCCAAACGGGCCGTTCGATGGCTTCTTCTGTTAAATAAAATATCTCGCTTGGCATTGAACTTTGAGCTTTATAATTTTACAGATATTATTTATACTCTAACAACAACATTACACACTAACTAAAGTTTGAAACATGGGATCACGAAGAACGGGACCTTTAAGGAAGGCAGTGGGGCTTGTTGGCTTGTATGGTTGGGTTGCGGAGAGATTGTGAGATTGTGGTTAGGTTGCAAGTGAACTATGAGGAAGGAGCAACCTCAGCAGCAGGAGATATGTAAAGGTCAGTAAGATGGACTGAGTTGAGTAGGGGACGGAGTCACTGTCGAGTCCTCATGAGGTGTCATGGGCTAGTCGACGAAACACTGTGGAGTGGATGGAAGGTGGCCACTTGAAGACCCTAGACATGTCCCCTACTCGGCTCAATCCAAACGGTTGTGGTGCTGGTCCACTGGGGAGACCACACTGTAGGTGCAGCCATTGTGTGTGCTGACACGCCAAGTACACTGCAGCCGTTAACGCCGGACAGAAGGGGATTCACATCACCATATGGAAAGAAGCATAAGTGGATGGAGAAACATAGGTTACTGCAAAGCTACGTCTTAGTTTGTGTTTATGTTGGCAAAAGCTGAGTACAAATCAGCATGAAGTTTAAACATCTCTTGTGTAATGGAAATCACAATAGCGACCCAGGTTTTGCTGTTATAAAATTCAATTGGTGCCATGGACATGTTATTTGTTAATACAAATAGTGGGACGTTTCACAGAAAACAGCATGACATGGATAAGGAAAACAAAAAAGAAAACCAAAAATGAAAGAGAAGGACCAGACGAGATGAAACTCCAATTGATAGTTTACATAAATACTGAAAATCCTGTCATCATACTCCTAATCATGTCGGTTTAAACCCAGAAGGGGCCATTCACATATCGCGCCTAAAAACGCGTAGAAAATGCTAGGCGCACGCGTTCTCCTATTTCCAAAGAAGCGCTAGGGCGGTTGCACTCCGGAGGCGTCTGTCGTTGCTAAGCAACCATCAGCTGCGCTCTCCATTACATGAAGGAAATTTCAGCAATGGATTTCCACCACCGAAAAACCCTTGCTGTAACTCTGTTACAAGATTTATTTACTCAGAAAAGTAAAAAAACGCCGCAGTGTTTGGGTGCACCCCATACTACAAAAACGCAAGAACCATGGGGAATTTCACCAGCTGATTCAGGAACTCCGCCTGAACAATGGGAGGTTCAAAGCCTATTCCAGAGTGGACAAGGACCAGTTTGATTATATTTTAAGAAGAGGTAACAAAAATGGCGAGGAAGCTGATTGGTTGGTTCGTGTCACGTGACCTACGGTGCGCTTGCGGCATTCTGAAAAGTTGAGATGTTTTTATCTCGATGCGGCGCGGACGCGCCTGGAAAAAACGAGCGCGTCGCACCGCGACCGCGTCGCTTCCATTATGAGCGCGCATACCGCGCGCCTACATTTGAAATAACGAACTTGAACGCGCAAAAGACGCGATATGTGAACCGGCCCTAAGTCTTTCATTCATCTTTAGACACACATTTATTTATTTATTCATTATTTATTTAGCACAAGAAAAAAACGATAGATATTAAAACAATACTGTACATATGGATTATGCATGAGAGATAAGAAACCCCCAATGGCTTATAGTAAAACCTCTCCTCTGGAAAGACATTTTTAATATTCGCTCATCATTTCTGGCCATTTATTGAAAGACATAATATTAATCTGAATGATTCATGCTGTTTCGAAAGCTCAAATGTGTGCGCAAGCTCGAGAACCAATGAGTTGTGCCAACACTATCTCACGACCAATTCGTACGAATTCGACGCATGATTAAAAAGTGTCTAATTCGTACTAATTCGTACGACCTCACTCGTACTAATTCATACGATTTGTCTAAACCCACGTGATGGTTAGGTTTAGGGGCGGGGTAAGGGGTAGGTCATTCGTACGAATTCATACGAATGGGCCAATTCGTAAAATATGTACGATTTAGCAAAATCGTATTAATTCGTACGAGTGAGGTCGTATGAATTGTTACGAATTAGCCACTTTCTAATAATTCGTCGAATTCGTACGACTTGGTCTTGAGATTGGGTTGGTTGTGCTGAGATGTGCTTTATGTGTTTATACTATGTGAAAAATGGCAAAATTTTAATTTGTTTGTCATATAAAAGCAGCCAACCTGTTTGTTCCATGTAACACTTAAGTTTTCCAAACTGTACGTTATAATTACTATTTAGGGTCTTAATGCAATACGTTTGTTAAGAGATTACTTACGAGAAAAATAGATATTTAAGGGAAATTCTTAGGGTGTATGACGTTTCACCGAAACAAACCCTTAAGTAACACTTAACGGTTATTTTTTGCAACACCCATAAGTTTAAGGGAAACCTAACGGTGTTCTTAAGGGAAAATTACACTTAAGGTGCTTTATGTAACTGGGCACTGATCTAGAACACAATAAAGTAGCAATTCCATAGAAACCACCTAATGTATAACATCCCTCTAATAACTCCCTAGTAATGCCACACTTTACCAACCACCTATAACACCTTACTCATAACAATCTAGCAACCACCTTAAGTATAACATCCTTCCCATAATACCCTAATGCCAGAGCAACCACACAACACACCCTAGCAACACTCTGAACACTTTACCAACCACTTAAAACACCTTACTCATAACAATCTAGCAACCACATAATGTATAACATCAGTGGCGGTTCTACTTGTCAGCAGCCATATCACCCTGTAGCCCAAGACTGGTTGCCCACTGAAGCTAAGCAGGGCTGAGCCTGGTTAGTACCTGGATGGGAGACCTTCTGAGAAAGCCAGGTTGCTGCTGGAAGAGGTGTTAGTGAGGCCAGCAGGGGGTGCTCACCCTGTGGTCTGTGTGGGTCCTAATGCCCCAGTATAGTAATGGGGATACTATACTGTCAAAGAGCACCGTCCTTCGGATGAGACGTTAAACCGAGGTCCTGACTCTCTGTGGTCATTAAAAATCCCAGGATGTCTTTCGAAAGAGTAGGGGTGTAACCCCGGCATCCTGGCCAAATTTGCCCAGTGGCCTCTGTCCATCATGGCCTCCTAATCATCCCCATATTACCAATTGGCTTCATCACTGTCTCCTCTCCACCAGTAAGCTGGTGTGTGGTGAGCGTTCTGGCGCACTATGGCAGCCGTCACATCATCCAGGTGGATGCTGCACATTGGTGGTGGTTGAGGAGATTCCCCTCTGTATGTGAAGCGCTTTGAGTGTCCAGAAAGGCGCTATATAAATGTGATGAATTATTATTATTATTATTACTTTGAACTACACCCAGGGCGAGACACACTTCGAGCGCCCCCCCCCAAAAAAAAAAAAAAAAAAAAAACTTTGCATATTATAGGCTACAGTAAAAACTCGTAATTAAAGATTAAAGTTGATTTTAGTTGATCATTATGAAAAGTATTAGATAATATAGTGACCAAAATGATCACATACACAGAATCTTGTTCAAAAAGCCTAATACACAGTGAAATCAATTCACCAAGTTAATAACATTAAAGATTTGTTTTAAAGGAGTGTCTTTTTTCTTACTACTAAAAAAAGGTTAACACACAAAAAAAGGTTTTATATAAAGATAAACCTCATATTTCAGCATTTAAATCATCTCTATAAAAAGAATGAGTCAATAAAGATACATTCCTGACAGTTATAATGCACAGTAACTTATCTTTTATTATTAATAGTAAAATTCGTACTTGATTTTCCCATGGCTGTCGTTGCTATAGAACCATGCACTTATTACACTGCGCTCTCTCCACAACGACAAAGGAGTTTTAGTAGCTTATGTATTTCCACCACAGAAAAACGCTTGCTGTAGCTTTGCTAAAAGATTTATTTACGGAAAAGAGAAAAAACACCCAAGTGTTTGGGTGCACGTGCACTCCCATACTGAAAAGTTTATGAGCGCGCTTCCCGTGAGCGCATAATGAGCACGCTTCCCGTGCGCCTATTTGAAGAGGATTTGAAATAACGACCCCGAGCGCGCAAAAGACGCGATACATGAACTAATCAGGAAATCCCCTTGACATCGCTTCTGCGCACGGCACCTTCTCAGCAAGCAGGGCGCCATTGCCAATATATGAATCGAAATGATAAAAAATAGAAAAACTTCACGGCACAGAGGATTTTTTTTAACTGCTCGTGCCGCCCCCCATGTGACATGAAGAAATGCCGCCCCGGGCGACTGCCCGGTTCGCCCGTGCCTAGAACCGCTACTGTATAACATCCTTCTCATAAAACCCTAGTAATGCCAGAGCAACCACACAACACACCCTAGCAACAACAAGAGCACTCTAGCAACAGTCTAGCGACCACCCTTGACACTCTACCAACCACCTAAAACACCTCACTCTTAACAATCTAGCAACCACCTAATGTATAACATCCTTCTCATAACGGCCTATGGCAATGCAAAAAAATAAATAAATACCTTAAACACCCTAGCAACAACAAGAACACCCTAGCAATATTCTAGCGACCACCTTTGATGCTCTTCCATCCACATATATCAGCCTATTCATAAAAACCTAGCAACCACCCATAACACCCTAACAATGCCTTAGCAATGCCTTATCTAGAACATTCTAGCAGCATAGCCACCACCCATAACACCCTAACAACCACCCTACTCACAACACCCTAGCAAGGATTAGTTTTGCATGGCCAAACACATTCTTCTGAAAATATATAAATGTATCTAGTTGCACTGTTGTAGAAAATCACTGTAAGTCTTCTAAGTCCAGATTTATTAACTTCCAAAGCCACTTTTGTCACGACTAGAGCCTGCAGCATGAATACTTCTGAAGCATTAGTTAACAAGTACGTTTTTCTCCAGTCACGTTCAGGGCTCTCATCTGCGGTGTGTTCAAAAGTAAGGCATCACTGAGGACCCAATATAACATGTCAGAATCAGAATACAGATAATGGACTAGATTCTCACAGTCGAGTGAGTGATTGCTCAAGTGGATAATACAGTTGCATAGACAGGACTGTTGTTACTGTGTTTACCCTGCTGATGTCTTTTTTAGCTTTCAGAAAGACTCAGTATGAAAAAATGAAAAGAAAAATTGTGAAAAGAATTGCACTTTAGCATACTTTTAAAAAGAGAACTTGCAAGTGAAAAGTGTAAACTGAATGTAATGTTTCGGTTACTTTATTGCATGTTGCATCTTTATATTTCATAATTACTTATTTTTTCGGTAACACTTTACAATACGGGTGCACTAATATGCATTAATTCATGCTTAACGAATGCACAGATAATCATGATTTAATGCATAACTAATGAAGAACTAAACCATTAATTAATGATTACTGCATCAGCAACTAATAAAGAGTCTATATGATTAATAGATTAAGTAATACATGAGTTGTTATTAATTCATTGTGTCATTTTGTATTAATTCCTTAATAACATGTTTTATTAAGTAATAGTGTAAATTAATGTGTTAATTACCACAATTAGTCAAAGCTATGCATTCCAATATCCAGTTGCCTGCTGTAATTGATCATTAGCTAATGATTTGCAGAGGTATCATTATGTTATGACTTTACTTGTTGAGGCACATCATTATTAACTAGTCATTTAGTAATTGTAGTAATTTGCACATGAATTTGCACTAAAAATGAAGTAATTTATCATGTATTAATGCATATTAGTGTACCTGTCATATTATCTGGACGCTGAAATACAAGGCTTTGGCTCATTCTGGTAATTAACGTTTTAATTAACACTATTAGTTTAAAAATGAGTAATTATGGAATTAATCCACAATTACATATTTAATTAATAGCAGTTAATGTATGAACTAATAGATTAACCTTACAGACTCTTAATTACTTCATAATGTGGTAATCATTAATGAATAGCTTAGATAATCATTAGTTACACATTAATTCAGTATTATCTGTACATTAGATACGCATGAATTAATGCTTATTAGTGCACCCATATTGTAAAGTGTTACCATTTTATCTTTGAAATATAGTTAATGTACCACCTAATGTACTGAAAAGCATTTATGGTAAAAATACATTTTTTATTTCTATTAGTAAAAATATACTTCTAAGATTTGTAGTACTCTACAAGTGCACATTTAATACAATTAAATGCACTTATTTTCACAAGGGGTCGGAAAAGATCTCTGCGCCTGATAGACATTGGGACAATTTTGTCAACCAAAGAATGGGTTGAGATCTTATATTCAATTCACACCCTGGTGATTCGCATCCGCGTGAGTGAGTTGTCTATGTGACACGCGTCAGATCTCAAACGTGTAGCCTACTGAAACTCTTTATTTCCTCTGTTTTTGACAGGAACCACTTGACAACATCAAGAGATGAGATTCAGTGACAGGAGTATATATTAATGTCTATAAACCTGTCAAAAAGGAGCTAATGTCATCTTTGCTAAAAGGAAACCATGTGACAGTTCTCGATTGCATGTCTCAATGCACGTTCATCTCTAAATTACAGCCTATTCCTGTTTCCCATTTCATTGTGGCTATTTAGCTTTCATATTTTTGTTCTATTTCCTGTACAACACTACTCACCACTGCGGTCAGTCTCGAATTAACCTTTAAATTTTACACAAACACAAGATTGCTAGTCCGGATTTGAAAATTGAGGAAGCCACCACCTGCAAATGTCACACAGAGCCTTTTCTAGGGTGCGAATGAAGCAATCACCAAGTTCAGTTTGTCGATATGAGCAGTAAAATTTAACAAGCACCAAGAATCAGATATGCTTTCCTCTTCCTCTCTTTACAGCCTTCCTTATTTCACACCAATAATCTAAGAGATGCTTTAACATAGACAGAGATCTGTGTTCTCTTGTTGCTGCTGGAAACAGATTTTTCCAAACGCTTATCTCAGAAATGAACTTGTGAGGTCACATTATCGGTTGATTTCCTTTTGCAGGTACTGCATGTAATGGCATGCAGGTATTTTTGCACAGTGGTGGGTAATTTTGTCTCATCTGCCGATTGCACTGGCAGACAAAATGTAACACTGTGTCCTCCAACCAAGCCTGATTCCTTGTGAAAATGATGTGTGATGTCACAATCACCCGGCAATAAGCATATATTTAATGTATGCGGTTGTATGGCTTGCATGAGCAAACTTATGAACAACCACATAAAGCAAAGACGATACTGAACACTGAAACAAAGGAAACTGAGCTTAAAAAGTAACTTTTTTTTTTTACTTTTTTTCAGTTAATGATCTGTAAAAATGGACATTTGTTGGTAACACTTTAGAATACTGTATCTTACTTACTGCAGAATTAATAAGGAATTATTGACGAACTAATAGGTAATTCTTCATTAACTACTTCTTCACTACTGTTAACTACTAAGGAAGATGTGTTAACTAACCAGTATGTAATATAATTTTATGATTGTGTTAAGTATCAGTTAGTTAATCAATAACTAATGAATTCTGTCATACCTCCTGAAGAACTACTATTAATTATCTACTAATTAAGGTTCAAGAAAAATAACTAAGAAGTAACTACTTAACAGTCATACAAAACTAACCTCATATTATTTGTATATTTTATATACAGTACTGTGTGTGTCTGTTTTCCTCAGCATAGAATGCCACTGAGTAAATTCATGTATTTGAGGCAACGACTGAGGGAAACTGAAAATATAGGGAACTTATTAGTAATTAATAAATAAGTATCAAATAATTCTGCAGGAATTACTTAGAAGCTGGAACAGTATTCTAAAGTGAAAATATAGGGAACCCATTAGTAATTAATAAAGAATTATCAAATAATTATCTAGGAATTAGGCTACTTATAATCTGAAACAGTCTTCTAAAGTGAAAATATAAGGAACTTGTTAGTAATTAATAATTAACTTTTAAATAGTTCTTCAGGAATTACTTAGAACCTGGAACAGTATTCTAAAGTGAAAATACAGGGAACCCATTAGTAATTAATAAATAATTATCAAATTAATTATCTAGGAATTAGGCTACTTATAACCTGAAACAGTCTTCTAAAGTAAAAATATAAGGAACTTATTAGTAATTAATAAATAATTATTAGATAGTCCTTCAGGAATTACTTAGAACCTGGAACAGTATTCTAAAGGGACAATATAGGGAACCCATTAGTAATTAATAAAGAATTACCACATACTTCTGACTCAAATCAAACTTACTGTAAATAAAAAAAATATTAGCCTATATATATATTAACGTAATCATCTAAACCTTTGTAAAATACACGACAGTTACTTGCGACAAAGGCGAAGAGAAGTGAAAAAGGCAACAGTGGCAAGGAACCAAAACTCCATCAGGTGACGGAATGGAGAAAAAAACCTTGGGAGAACCCAGGCTCAGTGTACGTGGCTACCGCCATATTGCCGGAACTTGAATGGTGCAAAAGAAGTTTAAAATGTATAAGAACTAAGTATAATAATAAGGTGTTATATACATGAGATGTTTTTGCTTATTTGCAGATCATAGCCTATAGGTAAATGTCTGCACTTATTTTTCTTATTAGTGCTGAAGAATGACAAACTGACTACTGTCTATGAGTGTTAATTAGTAGTTACTTCATAGTTATATTTCTTGAACCTTAATTAATAGATAATTAATAGTAGTTCTTCGGGAAGTATGACAGAATTCATTAGCTATTGATTAACTAACTGATACTTAACACAATCATAAAATTATATTACATACTGATTAGTTAACACATCTTCCTTAGTAGTTAACAGTAGTGACTTAAGTGTTAATAAAGAATTACCTATTAGTTCTTCATTAATTCCTTATTAGTTATGCAGTAAGTAAGATACAGTATTCTAAAGTGTTACCCATTTGTTTATAAAGTGTTTTATTTCTACAATATATGGTGTAAAAACGTCTTAGTGCTGCCCTCTTTAGGTTGAACGGTGGCTACTGCAGTTGAATTTTCCTATTGGATGTTCCACACTT
This sequence comes from Pimephales promelas, assembly GCF_988280905.1. Taxonomy (NCBI): domain Eukaryota; kingdom Metazoa; phylum Chordata; class Actinopteri; order Cypriniformes; family Leuciscidae; genus Pimephales; species Pimephales promelas. Next base: position 14,784,664 of record NC_142773.1, read on the forward strand.
CGTGACGTACGCAGGTTTCAGCTCACCACGTGAGCTACGCCTTTGGCAGTATAAAAACTGTCTTGTGTCGCAACGCATCCTCACCCCAAGGCGTCACCTTTGACCATGCTTCAATATTTGACGTTTTAGGCGCCCTTTAGCGTCAATTACATGACGCGATCCTACGGCGTCATCTAACTGACGCTAAAGGAAAGCGTCAGTTAGAGGACGCAGTTAGGTTTAGGTGTGGGGTGGGGGTAGGGTACACGCGATCCTAGGGCGTCATCTAACTGACGCTAAAGGGCGCCCAAAGCGTCAGATATTGAAGCATGTCCAAATGCTTCCCAAGGCTCCCACACAGTGTTCCCAAGGATAAAAAATGGAATCGTCGATGACGCTACGCCCCCATGTCACGTCCGTTCGGCTTGCCAAGCGGAAAAAAACGCGTGTTGAAGTCCTTTTATAAACTGACAGTTAAGTGATGCCTTGGGGGTGAGAATGGGCTGTGTGTCGTCAAAACCACTATAGGGAGTCACTAATTGGAATTGTGAGTATTGAAAATGATCAGGATAGAGTGTTTTAGCATCTATATCGTCCCCTCTATCTCCGCTGGGGTCTACCCACTTTTTTGGCATTTTCAAATATTGCCAGTCGGTGGAGTCAGGCTCTGACCAGGGGTTTAGTTACCCTTTAAATACAAAAAGAAGTCACGATTTTGATTTTAAATCGAAATCGATCGAAATTACTTCACAATCTCGAACTTCGAATTAAAAAATGGAATCGTCGATGACGCTACGCCCCCATGTCACGTCCGTTCGGCTTGCCAAGCGGAAAAAAACGCGTGTTGAAGTCCTGCGAGTCTATGGTCAACCTTCTCTAACTTAGCTACAGCCATTCAAAAGATAGCATGGCAACTGCAGAGGCAGGAGACCCATCAACCATAGACTGTAAAAAAATATGGTCAAAGCATCTGTGACGTCACCCATAGACTCTCTGAAGAACGGGTTTGTGGCTGTTTATGGGGGTATGGGCGGCGCTATACTGAAAAATCTTGAGAAATACAAAATACAAATGTTCAGAGAGGATACAGAGGTGATATGATGTGTTGTGTCAGATCATGGCCGAGACGTCAAATTCACTCAGCGCAGCCCGTTATCAGCTGTCAATCAAAGTTAACAGCCCTTATTTGTCACACATTATATCCACAAGTTTCCTACACCCCATGAGGCTTTGCGTCAAAAGTGGGCGCGACTTCCGGTTGGAAGTAAACAAAGCGCGACTTGACATGCTTGACACTCGTTCATTCAACAGTTGACAGTCATTCAAATTATAGCGATCCAAACTAGCTAACGATGTGGGAACACAACCTCAACGAAATTAAAAAGGGTGAAATAACAGTACCTTTACCCTCCGCAGTCGTTGATTGGGAGTATTAATAACATTATTAATTATCAATACTCATCAAGGCATGGTGACAGACAGATGTGCGAACTGACAAACAATTCAAATAAAAAAATACACACTTAGTCATTGTGCTTTGGAGTTTATTCAAAATTATAAATGAATGTGCTACTTGAATACATTAACTGGCACATTTGGTATTCTGTCAACACAGGCTTTGATCCTGAGTTTAGCTGTAACATCAGTAGCGAACAGCCAATCACATGCTGATAGAGTTTATAAAATATAAAGAATTAAAAAAAAATGTACACAGGAAGATTCGTCGTCTTTTGGGAGGTGATGGAAACTAACGTTACAGTCGTTGGCAGGATCAGAGACGGGCTCTGGCAGGATCACTCGTTTTCAGCTTATGTTCAAAACAATCACGTTTAAGCCACTGAACTAGTTTAGTCCGGTTATACATACAACCGCGAACAGCACATATTGTCCCTGAGCTCCGTAACGACATCTCTCATAAAGATTTGCGTCTTTAAATAGTAAAATAATTCTCCGAAAAACAGCTAGCATCTTCGCTAACTAACACACAAAATACCATTGGAATGCTACTTCCGCCGCGTCACCGGAAGTTTCACCCACTTTATTTTTTACAGGAGCGCCCCTCGGAAACTTGTGGATATCTAAATACGATCTAAACTAACGAGTAAATCACCCCCCTCACAGTTGTCAGGCACTCGGAACATATTTAAGATTACAATTAAAGTCCATGGGACCAACCTGTAAAAGCATGAATTTATGCTGTGAAAACTGACATTTTAACATGGGGTATATGGACATTTGCTCCCTTTTGAGACCTGCCTCTAGTGGATTTTCAATGTATTGCAGTTTTTCACACTTCCGGGTAGGCTTCATTTTTCAGATTATAATGTTGCTGCTTGCCATCAACAGAACTTGAACCCCCTCCACTTTCGTTGAAGATTTCCAGTGAGTTATGTTGACAACATTCGCGGTTAAAAAAAAAACACAGTTTGCAAACATCACAAGTCTCGTAGAAGTTCCGGGAGTCTCCTGTTGATAGCGGCTCCCTGATGCACGCAAATTAGTTAAAATATTCCGGAATCTAGAGTGAGCGAGCAAGAGCGAGCGTGCGTGCATGCCGAGACAGAAAAAACTGTGCTCCAAACTATATTGCGCGCACGGCAGAGAGGGAGAGACCGAGAGACCTTGTGCGTGTGCCACATAAAGCGCATGTAAGACAGAGAGCATTCTGATTGGCCGATTGATAAAAATCGAGAATCGAATCGAACCGTGACCTTAGAATCGAAAATGTAATCGAACCGAGGATTTGGAGAATCATGACACCCCTAAAAGGGAGTAATTAAAGTAATAAAGAACAGGTTCGGGAACTATTTAACTACAAGGGAGACTAATAATGATCAGGAACACAGGCAAAACGGGAACAGGGAAAACAGAACCAAACCAACCAAGGGGTTGGATCCAGATCTCATCAGATCTCCAGATCTCCAAGTCCATCACATTAATTGTAGGATTATTTTGAATAATTCATTTTAAATTAAAACCATTCATTGTTAAAGCTTCAGTCTGCTGTTTTTCCCTCTTTGTCGCCATCTCTGTTGAAAATCTGCAATTGCAGTTATTCGCGGAATTAATAATTCGTGGGTTGTGCCTCGGCATGGCACAGCGTGGATGAACACAATGTTTGATGAGAGTGTGAGTCTGTCAGTCACCGGTGTGGATACTGGCATTCAGAATCACAGATTATTATTTTTGGAAGTATGACCAACGTAATAATTTTCAGTGGAAAATGTCATCTGAACAAGTAACTAACATCCACTTTTGTTCTGGTTCTGACATTGCAATCACGCTGATTTTATCGATCAATCACTTAATCATATTGCGCAAAACTGTGCAAATTAATCTTTGTTCTCAAATTGTTAATGTTCAACATCAGCATTGCGTGACTACATGTAATGTCCTTCCGTTATGTATCCTTGTTTTCGCATGGGTCCGGTTGCAGTCTCTTTTTTTTTCTGTAGCCACTCCGAAGTCTTTTGCATTTTACAGCGGGTGAATCTGTCACTGGTGATTGTCGTTTGAACCTTTCTGGATCCGCCATCAAATTGATAAGTTTAATTGTATCAAGTGCTGTGAGAAAAGGCTATAAATCTCCACCTCCAGCATCCTCACACTAAACATAGCTTATTAGCCGAGACTCTATCTTTATGTGTACAGATGTGACGTAATGATGCAAAGACAAGCTCGAATCTCCCGTGGAAATCCGCCAGTACCACTGGAATTAAAAACATTATTACAAGCTGATCACTGGCTGGTTATGTATTTTCTCAAATATGTATTTTGGATCATTTTTAATCCCAAAAAAGCTATGGACTGCAGCTTTAATGAAATGTCAATGTCCATTTGTACTTAATCTTTGTTACAGAAAGCCATTATTTTAAGACACGATGAACTATTCTATATTAAGGCCTATTCCTGGCTTAATTTAAACCCTGTCCTGGAAACATCTGTCACCACTGCACTGCAATGTTCAAAACCTGTTTCATATCTAAACACAAAAGATGATGCCCTGGAAATCAGTTTAAGGGGGAAAGTATCACCTCTATGGAAGAGCCCATTTCCGTCACTGGCATTTTTACATGATACAAGCTCACATATGGCACATTCCTGTATATTACCAAAGTAAAGGTTAAGTGATGGCTGGCATTACTGATCATTTACTTCCTGTCTGCTGGCTGTCATGGTTTAAAGGAAACCCATATTCAGGCACTGTGAGCATCCTTATTCTCTCTATCTCTGCCTTTTCCTGGAGGTGCCGGAACAGTCAGTGAGAGAATTTATGAGTGAAAGCATGCCAAAAAAAAATTGTGCATTTTGTGTGATAGGCTGCACCTCGCAAGCCTTCTGGGGAGCATACAGCAGTCGCCAGCACAACAGCCATCATTCAGCACAGTCTTTTCTCAACACTTTATTGCACAGCATGTTTTATCCAATAGGTTACATGTACTTTATGTAATATTGTCTAAAATAGCTTAATTCATAACCACTTAAGTAAAATGTCAAAAATGTAATATGACAGGTTAAACCAAATACATTAGGTTACACTTTGACACTGTCACATGGTATAGACAGACAGATTGATTGATTGATTGATTGATTGATTGATTGATTGATTGATTGATTGATTGATTGATTGATTGATTGATTGATTGATTGATTGATTGATTGATTGATTGTAATGATTAAGTAACGATTGAAATTGTTACTTTTTAAGTTAAACTCAAATGGGAAAAATAGTCCATCCTTAGAAGTATGGTTAAATGTATATTTTAATCAAAAATTAAAATTCAATTGTTATGTATTTATTTATTTATTCACACCCATGCTGTCCCAAACCTGAATGACTTTCATTCTTCAGTGAGACACAAATGAAGATCTTAAAAACAAAGAGATTCAAACAGCGTTGGACCTTTATTGTATAGGCATTCAAAATGTCAAAATTTATTCTTTCTTTTTTTTTTTATCCACAGAAAAAAGTCACATGTTTGGAACAACATGAGGGTAATAAAATATAATTTTAAGGCACCAACTGCCAAAAAGACATGACATAAAATAACTTGAAATAAAATAAGAATTTAGCGATATTGTCACAGTCCTCCGTCTGCACCAGTCTGTCTTGTCTTCAGCACTACACTTCCCAGGATCCTCTCGTCACCCTATCCCGTGTTCACTCCCTCATCAGCCACCTGTTCCTCGTCTTGATCATCTGTTTCACCTGTTTTCACCCCATTATGTTTGATTATTCTGTGTATTTAGTTCCCTCTGTTTTACTCTATGATTGTCGGTCGATGTTAAATGTTACTCTGTGAAACCCCGTCCTCCTGCCTGTATGTTTATAATAAATACGTATCTTTTGTTAATCTGGATTCCTCCCGCTACTTCTGCCTGCACTCCTGCACTCCACCACCTCACCCCGTGACAGATATACATTGACAAAAAAGGTTTTCATTTGATTCTGATGGCTAAAAAACTTTGAGGGATCCTTATGGAACAAAAATGGAGGGTGTGAGATTAGTTTAGATTTAAGGAAAGCATAGAATACAAAGAAAGCCAGATCAGAGAAGACTGAAACACATATTATTGTGTGTTTGTGGGATGGAGAAAGGTTTAAACAGGCTCTCTGTGTTGTGTGACAGTGTGTTCGGTGACCAGGCAACCAATAACAGTGTCACCACAGCACAGCTAACCTCAGTAACTGAATTAGCTTTGACTCTCACAGAATAGAGATGAGCAGCAGCAATGAAGGGATTTAAAACCCAATTATGAGATGAGAACAGAATGAGAGGGGATCAGACCACAGCTTAAACAGGGATTATTATAGGGTTACCAAAAATCTACACCGTGAGCAAACCTGAGAGACTCCCCAGCCTTTTCAAATGTTAGCTAAATATTATTCCTGTATGTCAGTCCTGGAGAAGCTGACTATATATGTGATGAGCAATAAAAGAGTCACTATTCTGTCATATCTATCAAATGTTATTGGGATACTTGTAACAAGTCATCCACTGAGAGGCAGGTTGAACGAACTCATGTGCAGTGAACAAATACATAACTAACAAAACAAGGTGATGATTAAACTTAGCTTGTTCTTGGCATAAACAGATGTACCACATAAACTTCAAAATAAAAGACATGAAAACATGACCTGAGACAAAAATCTAACCAGACATGACGTATCCCCCTTCGAGGGGAGGAAACCGCCAATTATAACAAAACAGTTCTGGAGGGTATAGGAGAATGGGGAGATATGGAGGTTCAGGGCCATGAAGAGGAAGGGGTGACAGGGTTATGACATGGCGGTGGACCTGGACCATGATGCAGAGGCGGGGCTGGGCCATGGAGGATCAGGTGGATGTGGTGAAGCTAGTGCAAATGGAGGGTGCACCAGGGTGGATCCGGGAGATGGATGGATCCACCTTGGCAAAGCATAAGACCGTGTCTACGTCTATTACAGGGAACACAGAAAGTTCGTGGATGGCCTCCGTTGAAATGACATGGAGACACAGAAACTTCGTTGCTACCAGCACTGAAATGGTGGCTACCAACACTGGGAGCGCTGAGGACAAGGAAAAGGGGTCACCGGGCTAAAGAATTCTGTGATCACCGGCCAAATGAGACCATCTGAGACCATCAGACTTCAGAGTGCTGAGACCACCAGAATTAGGAGCACTGGCTCATGAGCTGTGGCGGGCATGAGACTGGCCTCCCTGGTCACCCTTATCCCCCCAAAAATTTCTTTGGGAGTCAAGGCAGAGATTAAGGCAGGAGAAGACTCTGACATGAGCAGTTTTTGGTATGATGGCCATGATGTGACGGGGCTGCCGCAAATCAATTTTGGACTTATCACACACACATATATATATATATATATATATATATACCATATAGTTATTAGGAAAAACAAAATGTGTGTAAATGTGTGGAGACAAACAGTAAAAACACAGTATGAAACAGACGTGACATGGGGCCAAATGTGTTACCAACAGCCCTGTGAACACATACTAGTTTTATAGAAATTAGAGAAATTCTATGTTCAGCTATTTTTTCGTACATTGAAAATCAATGGGGTCCAAACCAACAACTGGAGACATTTTTCCAAATATCTTCTTTTGTGTGCCATTTGGACTGGTTTTAACTATGGCATTAAATACTAATTCTACTACAGTTACTTTTTTAAACAACAACTTCTGATTTCCGATTGGCAGACAATTTTAGACTTACTGTACATAGAGCGTGAGACACAAGCCATAGAGACTTACATGTATTCTTTTGGAGAGTTTTTTGGTTGACTTTGTCTGCTGTTTTAGTGGCCTTTACTGTCATTTTAATAATGATATGTGCTCATGAGGTTTTTCTTTCTTTTGGGCATGAAGGGCCTTTGCTAATGTGGCGTTACAAGCTCGAGGTTGTTTCAACAAGCTGTTTTCTGAGTGCAGTTTTGCATGTAGTAGCACAGCGTTTTATCTGAGGGCGAAAAACTAACTCTGCACTGACAGGAATTAGCAAGACGTCAGCTTTGGTGGCATAAAAAAAGACTGGTTCAAAATAAAAATTCTGTCATGTTGTCCCAGATCTCTGTAAAAATTCATATATGGTTGGAACGACATGAGGGTGAGTAAATACAGAATTTTCATGGTTTTTAGGGGGGTTATTCTTTACAATAGTTGGATCTTACAAAAGGTGAAATTTACAGAAGCATGAAAATGACCGACTGGAATGAATGATGGAAACTAGAAATTAAAAACAGAACACTATTCATAGCTTTTGAACATTAGCAGAAAGGTAAATCTGCAGGAAGACAAGTGAGAAGAGTGGGACATGAGCATTTCTCAGAGGGTTATGATCACAGTTAGATTGGCAGTGTGTCTTGTGTATTAGCCTACACATCGGGGGGTATAATTGACGGGGGCTCTGAGGGTTCTTCTAGGTGCAATACCCTTTAAAACGAAACGTCAGAGATTTTCTGACAACCCTAAGGGACAGCACCATGTTTATCTTCAGTTCACGGTATCCCACGAGACCTCATCCGGTTTCCTTTGATTTAGCTTGCACTGCTTTATGAATTGATTCAGGGATGAAACGTAAGTGCTTCAAAGGAATCCCGAACATTTTACCATTTATATACAGTTTGTATTAAGACCTTTTGAGTTCACATGCTCAATGACACAAAATGTGAAAAGTGACCTAAAAATAGTGCAGAATATCAAATATATCTATATTTTATAAGCCATTATAAAACAATTGTAATTTAAATCTACAATTTTGTTAATTTACACATTTGAATTAGATCATTCTTATATTTGGTTGCATGGAAATGAACAGCCTAGATATTCTGCTAACCAGGTTCCATGAAAGCAACCCACAAAACACACAGTTTACCTGAAAAACCAACATGGCTGTCATTTAGCATAGCAAATTTTCAACATATTATAATTTAAATTATAATTAATATATTTACACATATTTACAATTTCATTAAAGGGTCATTCCACCTCTGGAAAGATGAATGTGAATTTAAAATGGGTAATTTATGTAGAAGAAATGTGAAATGATTTTTGAATTTGGAGCTTTCTAGACTGAGAAAAGCCAGAAAATGTATTTTTGACTGATGTGGATGAAAGACAACAACTCCCAGAATGCACTTGCTTCCTTGCCCTAGGAGGCCACGCCTACCAGTGCAGTTGTTAAACAACAAGTCTAGGCTAGTCCAGTGAGTCTCCGTGATGAGTCTGCCCGAAAATGTGTTTCGAGATCGCCCAAAATGTCCGGGATTCGACTATTGCATTCTATAGTCACCATTCATCATGTTTACTGTGGCGAGCAGGACGAGGCTCCACAGGGCCGTGGGAGAACGACGCGAGGCCGGTGGCATGATTACCGAAAGCTGTACATGTAAACAATGAATGACGACCGCAGAAAGCAAAAGCTGAATCCCAGACATGTCCGGGAAAAAGAGGACGGTAATCCCTAAAGTTACTACTCAGCTTTCTCCGCAGAACAAGAGCCTGCTAGCTTAGCTTCCAAAAAAGATGGCTGACACTATGCGTAACCCCAATCCTCCATGATGCATCCGTCTACGTATTCATTACCTCCGTCCATATTTTCAGAAAGTTTCTGCCGGTGAAATTAAATGCACTGGCACTGATCTGTGATAGGTCTGTTAACGCATTAGGTCCAACCCCCTAAGGGCGGGTTTGAAAGGGTGAGATCTAGTGCTTGTAGTCTTTACAGAGCAACCCCCCCCCCCCCCTATTACACTTCCTCCTACAATGACGTAAAATGACAATATTTGCGTCATTGTAGGAGGAAGTGAAAAAGGTCAGTAGCTGATTTTTCTCGTCTCAGTGGAAAATGAGAGAGTGTTGCACGACCATTCAATAGTATAACTAGGTTTCTAACAATGGAAATCTTAATGCAAATGGGTGGAGTGTCCCTTTTAGTGTAAAGTTTTTTTATTTAAAAAATAAACAATGATTGACCAATTTTCCCTCAGTTGACCTTTACTGATGATGTGACCTCCGTTACATCCAGATCTGTCCAGATTGGGGTGAATGGCAGGAACAGACTCTAGTTTAAATAACAACAGCTTTCACTGACATTTTGCCTGTCATGTTTCTGTTGAGATAATCATTATGCTTGTCTCTTTTGTGACAAGCTTTTAGGCATTTGTGAACTGACATTTGTAGTCCTTTTCCCCCTCCAGTGACTAATAAAGTACACATTCCCAAAAGGCTTCCCAGCAGGCAACTGGTTAAGAGTATGACAGTTGTTACGGAAAATGGACCCAGAAACAGAAAAGCAGTTGAAAGAGTTTATTTCTTCACAGCAGTGGCCAGACAAACAGGTAAATTGCAAACACAAGGTAGAGGAGAGCACAGGACACAAACACTGGAGAGGATTGCTGGGGATGAACACTGGAGGAATTGCTGCGGTATGTATGGAAATCGCTGCGGTAGTTATGCCTCCCATAGATACGGGAGGTATCGGAGGCAGGCGTCCCGCAGTCTAAATCCAGAGGGTGAGCAGGGTATGCAGACTCAAGGGCTGTGCCGACATCTTGAGATGGGACTCAGGCTCAGGAATGGACTCAGGTTCAGGACACAGTGGGGAGATAGGGACGGAAGGGAGACTGGAACTGCTTCTTCGGCGGTGTTGGAGGATCCACTTAACACAGAATGTAATCTGGTTTTAAAGGATTAGTTCACTTTTGAAAAAACTTTTGCTGATAATTTACTCACCCCCATGTCATCCAAGATGTCCATGTCTTTCTTTTCTCAGTCGAAAAGAAATTAAGGTTTTTGATGAAAACAATCCAGGATTTTTCTCCATATAATGGACTTACATGGGAACCAGACGGTCCAAGATCCAAAAGACAGTTAATAACAGTTTCAGATGCAGCTTCAAATGTCTTTAAACGACACCAGACGATGAATAAGGGTCTTATCATGCGAAACGATTGGTTATTTCAAAACTTATTCCAAAAATGTAACTTTTCTAAGGACAAATGCTAGCCTTGCTCTATTCTGTGAGGTGCGTTTGTAACGTCACGTAATACGTAATTACGTTCAAAAGGTCACGGGTGACGTAGCCGGAAGTACAGAATCAAAATCGCCCGACATCGTTGTTTTACCTTTTAATTCCTTTTTTTGTAAAGGCCGTTTGAGTTATTTTGCACGTTCAAAGGTTGAACAAAGTTTGAAGGAATTAAAAGGTAAAACAACGATGTCGGACGATTTTGATTCTGTACTTCCGGCTACGTCGCCCATGACCTTTTGAACGTAATTACGTATTACGTGACATTACAAACGCGCAGCTGCATCTGAAACTGTTATTAATGTAAGTCCATTATATGGAGAAAAATCCTGAAACGTTTTCATCAAAAACCTTAATTTCTTTTCGACTGAGGAAAGAAAGACATTGACATCTTGGATGACATGGGGGTCAGTAAATTATCAGCAAAAGTTTTTTCAAAAGTGAACTAATCCTTTAAGGAACACGTGGTGGCAGCAGCTGGTAATTGCTGGAAGAGTGGATCATCCAAACTCCTTCAGTAGATGGTCTTAAGGGTCCTATTGTTCCATGGCACCCGGGACGTGAGGTCAAGGAATTCCCCAATACAGTCCTCGATTGGGCGGTGATCCTGGATGATAGTGAGGAGTAGGTCGGTGGGATCTATTGGGTCGAGGAAGATGCCCATCGTACTGCAATCTGTCTAGGTCCAGTTTTCTGTTATGGAACAGGGACCCTGAGACAGAAGAGCAGACAGAAGAAACATTAACACACTCTTGACATAAACGCACCATGCACAAATGAGTGAGGGAGAACACAGGGTAAAAATACACAGAGATCAGAATAGGGAAACAAGGCACTGCTGGGGCAAATCAACTCAATAAAGGTGAATTAACTGAACACTAACGAGTAGCAGGAAAATTAAGAACAGGACTGAACCAAGTACACAATGATGGGGGAAACTCAGGAAAACAGATACAGGACAGACATAACTTTAACATTACACCCCTCCTTGAAAATACAACATCGTATAAACATCAAACATCAAATAAGGGCAGGAGGGTGGGCGCCCTGGAGGCTGACGAGGGGATGGCTTTCCCGGAACAGGACGCCTTCAGGGCGGAGCAGCTTGTGCAGGTGGCCAAGGTGGAGACGCCCCTTTGGAAGACCAGGGTGCAGACGCCCCTTCCGGTGGCCAGGGTGGAGATGCCCCTTTGTAAAACCAGGCTGCAGACGCCCCTTCCGGTGGCCACAGTGCAGATGCCCTTCAGGGATGATGTGAAGAACCATTGGTTCTTCTTGACATTGGTGTCAAGTCTTTAAGCCAGTCTTCATCAAACTCAACTAAAATTCCCACTGGTATGGCAGGTGTGACGTGAAGCGCTTGCTCGGCAGGTGTGACGTGAATTGCTGGGTTGGCAGGCGTGACGTGAAGCTCTGGCTCGGCAGGCGTGACGAGGAGCGCAGGCTCGACAGGGCAGGACGGAATCAGCGGTAAAGATGCTGCAGAACGAGACCCAGCGCAGGTCTCGGCAGGAAGAAGCTCAGGCATGCCTTGAAGAAGCTCAGGCTCGGGCTCGGGCTCAGCAGAACAAGACTCAGGGCCCACAGTGAAAGGGCATCTATTATGCCAAAGCACCCACTCCACATAAGCCTCAAAGTTCTCTTGATGTCCCAGGCCGGGCAGGCATGCCTTCATCTCTGCATTGAGGCCAGTTGTTCTTTGGTCCATTCTTCTGATACGATACATGGTAGACCAATAAACACAAGAAGACCAGGCGAAAGAGGAAACAGGATATTTAATAATGAAGAACTCAGGAACATTAACACACACTTGACATAAACGCACTATACACAAACGAGAACTGACCAGGAAGGAGGGAGAAAATAGGGTAAAAATACACAGAGAAAAGAATAGGGAAGCAAGGCACAGCTGGGGTAAATCAACTCAACACAGGTGAATAAACTGAACACTAAAGAGGAGCAGGAAAACTAAGAACATGACTGAACCAAGTACACAATGATGGGGGAAACTCAGAAAAACAGATACAGGACTTGATTTCCATTACACTAGACATGTTAAAACTTCATGCTGATTTGTACTCAGCTTTCGTCAAGACAAACTAAGATGCAGCTTTACAGAAACCTATGCTTCTCCATCCTTTTATGATTCTTTCCATATGGTGATGTGAATCTTCTTCTGTCCGACGTTAATGGCTGCAGTGTACTTGGCATGTCGGCACACACGACGGCTGCAACTACATTATGGTCTCCCCAGTGGACCAGCACAACAACCGTCTGGATTGAGCCGAGTAGGGGACATCTCTAGGGTCTTCAAGTGGGCACCTTCTGTCCTCAGTGTTTCGTTGACTTGGCCACGACACCTCAAGAGGGTTCGACAGTGACCCCCCCCCCCCCACAACTCAGCCCAGCTTACTGTCCTTTACCTCCCTCCTGCTGCTGAGGTTGCTTTTTCCGTTTAGATCACATGTGACCTAACCACTGGAGGAATCGCTGAAGAACACTGGAGGAATCGCTCGAGAAGACACAGGAAATCACACAGGTAAAGACATGGGAGGTATGGCATCAAATATCTGCCTTTTTGGGTGTGGTAGATTTTCCCCTACGCACCTGAATGGGTTGAACCTGGTGTCCTTGACATCGGAAAATATTATACTGAGTTGAGTTACCTCTGAATGCGTTAGTTGACTCAATCTAACCCCGCCTAACAGTCTCACAAAGAGTCGAACAACATCTTGCCCCTTATTGAACACTCTCACTTGGGAATAAGGTCTCTAGTGTAGTGTTCCTAACATGGCTCATTGGGAGCATAGATCCACACCATCACTTGGTAGTAAGGTCTCTAGTGTTTCACTAAATAACTTGTTCCACTAACTAGCTTACTTCCTGCACAGGAATAATCGACAAACAGACTTCAGCAAATGTCCTCTAAATGCTTTAATCAGCCCCTCTCCCCAGACACGTTATCCCTCTCTCTAGCATCTCCACTTCTGTGCTTCTCAGAGATGGAAAAATCTCTGAGAAGATCTCAGCATACACCAGAGAAGAAAATCTCTGGTGTATGCTGAAACCAACTATCCCACTCTTTTGCTGCAAGCCCCCAGAGATCAACCAAAAAACAGCAGGCCACACAACTACCAAAGCCTGCGGGCCCAGCCCCTCCTCCTCCCCCTCCTCCTGTGAGAGCTCTTCGGCCTCTGCCTCAGCGCCAGGGCTCGCACCCTCCTCCATCGGCTCGAAGTGAACCAAAAACAACTGATACCAGCTCTCAGTGATATGTGTCGGGTCCCTGCTATGATAACAGTAACTTTATTAAATGTTTATAAAACAAGCGGGAACCCAGTGTGCCTGAATCTTTCTCTATTGCTGTTCAATTACATGATAGAAAATCCAAGGCCTTCAAAAGTCGTACAGCAAACCCATCTAAGCTCGTGCCTATTACACGCCAAACTAAGATTGCTGTGGGGACAAAAAGACTGTTAAGTTAGCACTTTTAAACTCATGGTCCCACACACAATCGTGGACACACTCTAGATTTACTTATCAGTAAGGGTCTAAACATCTCATCGATCGCTATTAAGGATGTAGCACTGTCTGAAAATTTCTGTATTTTCTTTGATATAATGATCTCTCCTGCCATTGAAGCTAGATCTGTGTCTGTCAAGAAGAGATGCTTAAATGTGAACACTAGTGTGCAATTTATGAAGGCTATCTTTAAAACCAAGCATATCTGCTGACTCTGTTGAGTTTCTCCTTAATTCTTTTAACTTAGTAGTTAAAAGTGTAATTGATGATATTGCTCCTGTGAAAGTCAGGAAGAATAGTGGTAGACAAAAAGCACCTTGGAGAAACTCAACAGCTGTGCAAAATATGAAAAGACAATGCAGAAGAGCAGAGCAGATGTGGCGGAAGACAAAACTTGTCCATTATAACATCTACAAAGACAGCATCCATGCTTTTCATATGGAACTAGTCAAAGCTAGACAGACATTCTTCTCGAATATTATAAACATCAACTTAAACAGCACACACTCTTTTTGCTACTGTAGAGAGACTGACAAACCCCCTATGCCAGGTTCCCAATGAAATGCTCTCAGATAGCAAGTGCAGTGAGTTTGCTTTTTTCTTCTCTGAGAAAATCATTACTTTCAGAAAGGTGATCAGCACATCCTTGAGTTGCTCTGGGGGGTCATACAGATCAGACCACAACCTAAGAAGTTACCATGTCTGTTTTCAAAGAAATTGAAGGCAAAATTTTGGAGGAAACCGTACGGCACCTTAAAACATCAACTGCGCCCTTGAGGCACTTCCGACATTTTTTTTCAATAGTGTGTTAAACAGCTTAGAAGAAGATATCCTGGAAGTGGTAAATGCCTCACTTCTCTCTGTGAGTTTTCCGAACTCCCTGAAAACTGCAGTTGTCAAGCCCTTCCTGAAAAAGATCAATCGGGATAAGACCACCCTAAGCAACTATAGACCGATCTTAAATCTTCCTTTCATAAGCAAGATCATTAAAAAAGTTGTCTTCAAGCAGGTGAACAAACTCTTTAGCTTGAATGGATACCTTGACAATTTTCAATCTGGTTTGCAATCGCATCACAGAGACAGCACTCATAAGATAATATTCGCTTAAATACTGATACAGACAAATTATCTGGTACTACTCGACCTCAGTGCTGCATTTGACAGTGTCCATCATGACATACTTCTTGACAGGCTGGAAAACTGGGGCTTACTTACATACTTCTTAAAGGCTGGGGCTTTCTGGGATAGTCCTAAAAGATTTCAGGTCATACTTAGGTTCAGGTTCAGGTTATTGTGTGAGTATAGGAGACCATAAGTGTTGAGTGGACATACATGACTTGCGGAGTGCTTCAAGGCTCAATTCTTGTACCACTCCTGTTCAACGTGTATATAATCCCAATGAGCCAAATAATGAGAAGGAACCAAATTTCTTACCACAGCTATGCAGACAACACACATCTTTACTTAGCCCTATCGCCTAACGACTACACCCCCATTGACTCCCTTTGCTAATGCATTGATGAAGTAAACAGTTGGATGTGCCAAAACGTTCTTCAGTTAAACAAAGACAAAACTGAAGTCATTGGATTTGGAAACAAAGATGAAGTTCTCAAGGTGAATGCAAACCTCGAGGCTAGGGGTCTAACAACTAAAAATCAGGTCAGGAATCTTGGTGTGTCTCTAGAGTCAGACCTTAGTTTCAGTAGTCATGTCAAAGCAATGACTATATCATCTGAAAAATAATGCAAGAATTAGATGCTTTGTTTCCAGTCAAGACTTGGAGAAACTTGTGCAGGCTTTTATCACCAGCATGGGGTGTATTATTGTAATGGATTCCTCACTGGCCTTCCTAAAAAACCATAAGACAGTTGCAGCTCATACAGAACACTGCTGCCAGGATTCTGAGCAGAACCAGAAAATATGAACATATTACACCAGTCCTCAGGTCTTTACACTGGCTCCCAGTTACATTTAGGATTTAAGTATTATTACTGGTATATAAATCATTTAATGGGCTAGGACCTCAATATATTGCAAATATGCTCACTGAATATAAACCTAACAGATCACTTAGATCATTAGGATCATATCAGCTAGAAATACCAAGGGTTCACTCTAAGCACGGAGAGTCTGCTTTTAGCTATTATGCCAGCCACAGCTGGAACCATCTTTCAGAGGAGATCAGATGTGCTCCTACAGTAGTTACATTCAAACTCAGACTCAAAACACATTTGTTTAGCTATGCATTTACTGAATGAGCACTGTGCCACTGTTCATCCAATGTTTTTACTGTACTTTATTTTATTTTTCATAGTAAACTGTTTTAATTATTCTTATTTGTTTTGATTATTTTAATTTCTTATACGTAAAGCACATTGAATTACCATTGTGTATGAAATATGCTATATAAATAAACTTGCCTTGCGTTGCCTAATCACAGCCGAGAGTTCTCGACATTTCCTCAGAGAACTTCCACTACGAAGAAGCTTGCGTGGCCACTATCTTAAGTATCTCAGACAAATCCCTTTGAGAAACCCACTAGTAAAACACAAATACAACCGTTTTATAGAATAAGGAACAAAAATTACATGGAGCATTACTTCATTTGATTTGACAAGCCCTCTTGTTACTAGGTAACCAAACTCTGTTTTTGGTTTCGAGTTTAGACATCTTATCTGTCTAGTCTCATTTCCCATATTTGTTATTTACACACACACACACACACACTCAAAGTCACAAGTTTTCCCTTGGTTTTGAACATTACATTCTGTTCAAATTTTAGATGTTAAATAAGGTAAGACGGTTGGTTAACTACCCGATGGTTGGTTAACTAACCATGTTAAGTTGGTTAACTTAACATGGTTAGTTTAATATTTAGTTTAAACACATTCCATCATTTTGTTAAGACTTATTGCACATAAACTGCTGCCAGTTTAGCACATAGACAAAAGAAAAAGTCCAAGGTTTTAGTTAAAGCATTCAGTGTATTGTTTTTTTAAATATTCCCAGTCTTCAATTAGTTGCATGACAAGCAGAGAAACCGTACTCGGTTACCTAATGTAACCTCGGTTCTCTCTAGAGAGGGAATGAGTATTGCGTAAGTTTAGCTTACGCTGCCGGTAAAGTAATCTTTTCTCGAGATATTGAAGCCCAAAATTATCCTTAATTTTGTATTATTTGTCAATGCAGTGCAGCAGCTAGCAGACCTTGAGTGGGCTGTCTGGAGCGCTCATTGGATGCTCTGCGGCTAATGCAGAAGCTTACCACTGAGCCTGGTGTGACGTCACGCCCAATGAGTTGGAGGTGTCTGAGATAACTCCCATAGTCACCCCCTGCTGGCACCATTCAGCCGCTAACCAGGGCTGTAGAGCTGAAATGCAGCTCTGAGACACTCTGATCTGCTTGTGGCCGTGCGTCCATCCTCTGAGAGGAACGTGACCGTTCAACCAGCGTTGTAGCAGATCCAGTGGTGCAAAGAGCTTTGCTGCAGAGATGAAAATCAGGGAAGCAGCCCCCGAGACGTGCTTTTATACGCTAAGCCACACCCACTTTTGTGGGCTGTGACACGTAGTGAGTGCGAATCTCCACCATTGGGCGTGATGTCACGGCAGGCTCAGTGGTAGGCTTCTGCAGTTGCCTCAGAGCATCCAATGAACGTGCTAAAGTGCTCTAGGCCTGCCTATAGCTGCTGCACTGTGTTGACAAAGAATTTTTAGCTTCAATATCTGTGCAGAAATTTTTTTGTAACCTTGGCCAGATCTGTGCCTTGCCAAAATTCTGTCTCTGAGCTCTTCAGGCAGTTCCTTTGACCTCATGATTCTCATTTGCTCTGACATGCACTGAGCTATAAGGTCTTATAGGCAGGTGTGTGGCTTTCCTAAAAAAGTCCAATCAGTATAATCAAACACTGTTGGACTCAAAAGAAGCTGTAGAACCATCTCAAGGATGATCAGAAGAAAAAGACAGCACCTGAGTTAAATATATGAGCGTCTCCGCAAAGGGTCTGAATACTTAGGACCATGTGATATTTCAGTTTTTCTTTTTTAATAAATGTGCAAAAATGTCAACAATTTTGTGTTTTTCTGTCAATATGGGATGATGTGTGTACAATAACGAGGGGAAAGAATGATCTTAAATGATTTTAGCAAATGGCTGCAATATAACAAAGACTGAAAAATTTAAGGGGGTCTAAATACTTTCCATACCCACTGTAAGCAGTATATAATAAACATATATAAGCATTACCATTGTTTAAACGGCTGATATGTGGATATTGTGGAAATGTATATTAAACATCAGTTGTTTTATCAACTGTTTAACTGTGTCAGTAACCATAACAACTGACCAGATTTCTTTTCAACTGAACAATATTGTTGTGCACAATACAGCCTTCAAAAAATAAGTTTTCTGTAAAGCCTCAGTCATACAAAATACTGAGAATGTCCTGTGGTTTCATGTGTGAACGTTATGTCTAAGATACTTGATGTATGCTTATTTGGCTCTCAAATAGACGTATGAGAGCAGAGTGGTACATCTTCACACATCACTTCTGACAGTCACTTTGAACTTGACTGCCAGAAGGTGAATGAGCTCCATGAATATTAACTTGAACAGAGACGTTATGAGCCCTATTTAAACGGTCTAATTTGTGGGCGGATCTCGGCGCTGTTGCTATTTCCTAACCAGCAGAATAAATGACTCTTGCACTCGACACAAATCTAAAAGGGGTTGGACTCTGAAGTAGATTCATAGGTGTGGTTTGGGCGTAACTGGAAACAAACCAATAAAAGCGTCATATCACATTCCCTTCAAGAGCATGATGAACAAGGTGCGTTTGTTCCATGGCGCAATTTTAACGGTACATTTACCAGGCGTGCTTCAGAATCGGTTCACAACCGAGGAGATGGATGTTCTCGTCAAGGCCATAAAAGACAAAAGAGAAGTGACGTTGAGGATGGGACAAACCCACCCAAATTAGCTTAGTTTAAAAATGCACATAATAATTTGGGTAAATTTATGAGCTTTATGCCTTAGTCATGGACACAACAATGATTTCCCTCATGTTTTAATATTTTTTCCTTATAATAATGTATCATTTTCGTTGTCCACACTCTGTAGGCTATTATGGCCAAGATGCGTGTTAATAGCATCTGAATGTATGCAGAGTGCGCCACTGACTTTTTTATGGTCAGTGGCGCAATTGCTTTCTTGAACTGCAAAATAGCACTAGGGATTGTTTGCGCTGGAACGTACCTCCTTTTTTGCACTGAACCGCTCAGGGAGGGCAAGTTTATTTCCCTTAGTTTGCCGGCATGTTTTTCCCTTAGTTTGCGTCTGTGGAGGGAAAAGTCTTCTTTATACAGGTGCAAAATATGAATGATACATGCATCGTTGTACAAAGTCAATTGCGCTGGGTGCAAGATAGGGTCCTACTAGTTAATAGACACTCACCTCCTTTGTTCTGTCTCTGTAGATCTGTACTCCAGACCTGGTGGTGTTTCTGGCCTGCTCTAACCAGCGTCTGAAGGAGCGTCTGGAAAAGCGTGAGGAGCAGCAGGGTCGCCCAGATGACAACCCTAAAGCTATCGATCGACGCTTGACTAATTTCAAACAGAATGCCATCCCCCTGGTCAAATACTTCCAAGAAAAAGGCCTCATCATCACAGTAAGGAATATTTTTGAGCATATTACTCGAAGGTTAGTAAGACGTAAATGGGAGACTTGTAATTGGATATGACTTCTTAATCGGGTAAAATAGTACAATTTAGCACACTTTTAAAAAGAGTACTCATTACAGAAATAATATACTTTAAAAGATGCAGTGCAAACTGAAGGTGATGTTTTAGTAAACATATTAGACAATACATTATAGTTTAAAGTCACACTAAATTCAGTTAATTTAAAAGTAAAGTGTAGCCTACTGTGAATGTACTAAAACTAAAACTAACTAAAATATATTTCAATGCCATTTCTATGGAAACTTGTATTACACATTTTTAAAGATGTTGCAATTTAGTACATTTAAAATATTTTAAGTAGCCTTTTAATTCATTAATATTATAGTAACTGCAAGTACATGTCTTAAGAACACTTATAGTTCACACAAAAAATCTGTCATTTGTTTGTCCTCATGTTGCTCCAAAGCCATAAGACTTTGTTCATCTTTGAAAATCAAATGAAGATATTTTAATTGTGTCCCTCCATTCAAAGTCCATAAACTTTCATTTTAAAAAAGTTCTTAATGACATCATAAAAGTTATCCCTGTTAATTCAATCAAATCCAAGTCTCTTGAAGTGACATAATCGCTTTATATGATGAATATTTTAAATTTAGGCTTTTATGCACATACAAACATTGATCAGTCTTATTAACGTAGAAATATTGTTCATGAAATGAGTAATGATAGGATAGTTAGGATAGGAATCAATCAAAACTTTAGCCGGAAAATAACATTATTCAAGAACTGCTATAAAACCAATTTAATTTTTGTTACCTTAAATTCTATGTTTATCTCTGTAAAGCTGCTTTGAAACAATCTACATTGTTAAAAGTGCTATATGAATGAGGATGACTTGACGTCTGAAAAACTAAACCTGTTTTTAACCATTTGTTACTTGTTGTAGAATACCATTTAATACACTTTGCAATGAAGGCTGAACACAACAATTGCAGTAAATAGAGCCATACATTATTCCTATATTAAAAGATACTTTATAAATGTGTATATTAAAAGTGCATAATTTCAGGCTATTGTGTTGATAATGGTGTGTGGATCATGTGCATTTAACTTGCAAATTAGTGTAGATAATGGCATGCATCTTGTGGATTATGTGCATTTATCTTGCAAATTAAACTGGTATCGACATCTATAACACACCTGCACACACATTTCGAGATTAATTTCTGGCAAACCCAGCAGCATATAAAGCACCACATCATCCCAGTGCTGTCTGTTTCATTAAGACATGCTCTTTATCACTCTAAGTAATTATTACAGACAAATAGAGTGATCAGGGACAGGGTGGAAATTAAAGGCAGTGAGATCCAGCATCCGAATCCCAATGGAGTCACTTATTTAACAAGCTGAAGCTCTTTTGCTCTTTTTTCAGTTACTAAACAAAGGTAATGAGGATGTGCTATTAGAAATGGGTTACATTCTTTAAATCAACACTTCAACCTGACATTTTCAGAAAAAAAATATAAGATTTTGGAGACGTTTATAAAAACAAAAGGAGCAAGTGAATTGAGAAAGGAGAAATGCAATAAACTTTACATCAAAGTTTTGTTACGAGAGTTCATTTGGCAAATACCAAATGTGTCACTTCATACTTTATTATTTTCTGTTTTAAAATAGCTGCATGGTAAAGGTTTCTTCCTCAAAGGAACGTCACATTGGAATAACTATGATTGTATTGGAGCATAAGGTGAATTGCTTTAACTGTTGCATAGTGTTTTTGATATATCCAGAATGCTTGTGGCGTGGACAACCCAAATATGCATTGAAATATCCAGTGAAATATAGTTTACTATGTTTTCCATCTTTGGAGTGAAAAAAGACTAAGACTCTCATCCTGTCATAAATAAGATATCGACAAGACAAAGGAAAGCATTCACGCCCGAGTTTTGCCGAATCTCATTGGTTAAAGCTGCAGTCAGCAAGTCTGGCAGATTGAGTGGACTTAGGCAACATTTTGAATGTTTACAGCTCTCATGCCCCTCCCCACTATTAACAAATACCCTCCCACAGAGTTGGTGCTCGTCCGTGCGTGTGCACCAGCTTTTCTGTGAACGCGCCCGTCTCATCAGCATCCATCAACATTCTTCCAAAAAGCCGAACTTTATTCCTTCATCTGGACATGTTTATACACCTAAAGTCACGTTCACACGGATTTCAGTGCAAACAAAGCTAACGAACCTGCCCAACAAGTGCTAACGTAAGCTATCCATACCAACACATTTGGGCAAACATAGGCTACTTAGATTACTAACGTAACACTGAGACATAAAGTAACTGGTTGATAAAGCTTTGCACTGCAAATGACCTCGCCCTCCGGGGCACAAAGGTTGCAGTTTGCGCGATCGATCTGGCCATGTCTACCCTTGTGGTCCAGGGCTCTGGCTCAACCTGGCGAATA
Organism: Pimephales promelas; assembly: GCF_988280905.1. Classification (NCBI taxonomy): domain Eukaryota; kingdom Metazoa; phylum Chordata; class Actinopteri; order Cypriniformes; family Leuciscidae; genus Pimephales; species Pimephales promelas. Next base: position 14,806,828 of record NC_142773.1, read on the forward strand.
TGAAAGAAGCGGATGAGGTTTGATTCCTGGACTCTCCAATTTCTCAGGTTGGGCTGTTCGGCGATGCAGTAGAGAACTTTTCCAAGGAGTTCTCTGCCGCCCAGAAGCAAATGGAGGCCAACCGGCACATCCTGCCCCAACGGCCTGCTGCTGTCTCCACCCATCCATTGGTGGCAGATCCTCCGCCTACTCATCGCCCAGGGCACCTGCCTGCAGCCACCTCCTCTCCCGCTGGACTGTCAAAGCAGCGTCCACACAGGTCTGAGCACGAAGCCGGCTGCAGAAAAGGTGCCCCTCTCGCTTCAGGCACTGCCAAGCCAGGAGGCAAGCGAAAGCATTAAACCTGAGCGGGCCACCAAGTGATAGAGGGATGCTCTTTGAGATGGTCACCAAGCCATACCTTCACCCATAGGAGGACTGGGTGAAATGTTTTTTTTTTTGTGTGTGTGTGTCTGTTCCGCCACCGCTTCCCAAAAAAGTGGAGCCAGTGGCATCCACTTATTCAAAGAAAGATCAATTTCTCCCTTCCTGGGCGCCAAGAGGCCCTCTTTGGGCCACCTCCTGGCCTCTCTAGCTGGGTCCCTGTTCTCCACCTCAATGCCCCACCACGGTTCGTTCGGTTCATTTTTCCTGCCAACCAACATTTCGTTATTCAAATGTAGATGTGTCGCGCATGGCAAGCGTGCTCATAATGTAAGAAACGCTGGCGTGACCACAACATTGCCCAACATCAAATGGCATGTAATGTAAGCGGAAACGAAACTGAGCTGCTCGTTATTGTGTGGTTGTCTGGATGACGGACCGTTTATCAGTTTGGATCAATGCAACGCGAGCTGATCTTGATCAGCATTGTTAGCCAAATAAAACATCCAGTAAAGAAAACATTTGAATTCGCCACTGAAGTAATAACATCGCTGCGAGATCTAGTGAGAAACATTCACATTTCTCCGTTATTAACGGATCAAACAGTGCTGACGTGGAAACCAGGAAGAAGCATTGTGCCATGAATGAACTATTCAGTGTCCACAGATCAGCAACATTCACCATGGATTTACTGTATAACACTACTATCTGTAAGTTTGGCAGGAATAGTAGGTTAATACTTTCAAGTAACATCACGTTGGTTGTATTTTGACATTATCAATACAACTGCTGCCCTCAAATGTTAACCTGAACTAAAATAAACTTTTGTTTATAACTAGGCCTACTACAATATTACATTTCATTTTGTCCAAGGAGCTGTTGTGTTTTATATGCTCCTAATAAAAGTCAAGTATAGTTCCATCATTGCTCAAAGTTAAAAAATATCAAACTTTATCGTGTTAGTTTTAATAAAAAATAATTAAAAAAATTAAAGCAAGGAAATGTCTCTGCCATTTCTTTCTTATTGCTGTATTTGAAACGAACCGAACCGTGACACAAGTGTATCATATCGAACCGAACCGTGAATTTTATGAACCGTTACACCCCTAATCAACATGTATATTGAAATCACCAAGTAGTAAAACAGAAGAGGACAGAGCAAATGTAAGTTTTAACAGTTCATTTAACAGTTCTTGCAGCTGCTAAGCCAACACAACATTATTTTTTAGCTTAACTGTCTGTCACAGATTGGAAGGCACAGGATTGTGGGATATCAAAGGCAGAAATACATCAAAAGCAGAGTGCCTTCAAAAATCGATCAGATGAACAGATGATCAGATAAGACAGGAAGTGGAGCTATTGACTTTGGACATAGGAGTAATTTGCGGGTGGGTCATGTCCCCAACAATTTGAGTCAAAATTGTCCCCACCATCAGCAGAATATTAACTTAGTTCATTTGTTAAATAAGAGGTGATCTGGTGCTGGAATATGTTTGTTTTTTTAATCATGCTGAGTGTTCGTTGCCACTGTTATTAAGTTGCTGCACAGTTTTCACACACACAAGCTCTTCAATTTATCACTTAAACTCTATATTCATAATAGTGAAATTATAGTGGAGACTCTCTATTCATTATAGTGAAATCACAAAACAAAATAAACAAAAACTTGTCCCTGCTCTTGATATACAATCAATGATTAACATCTATTATTTTGATGAGAAAAACAAAACAATACGAGGGTGTATTAGAATATCTAAATGAACCAATTGTGGTTAAATTAATTCTTTGTTAAAATGGGTTTGATATTTTAAGCTATGAAGCTTGCAGGATGTTTTAATGATACTGTCTGATGTCTTGAACCCTTTAAAAGTGAAACACTGAGCTGTAGCCAAAGAATATCCAAGCCTAATCTGTCTGCCTATGCATTCTTAAGCACCTCTACCAGCTCACATTTCAGCCGCTGGTGTGCCAGCACCAAAAATGAAATTTAATATTGAAATAATGAAAAATGAGAGCAAATCATTCATACTCATTTAAATGGATGCTACCTCTCTCGTTTTAGATGATATGCCAGCATGAGCAGGTGTTTGGGGATACATGTGTGTGTGTGATAGGAGTACGGTTCTCATTCACAGCGTGCTGCCTGCATTGATCCACTTCACCCTCAAATTATGCATTTACTGTTGGAGGTTACACACAAATATTACTTTTCATAATCATACTACCATTGGGAAGCCCACTGGAAGAAGAAGAGAGAAAAAAAATTATGTTCTGCTGTTTTCCTCTTGACATCAATTCTATATTCACTTCCTGTTTAGAACTGCAGCGGGTTGAGCAGATTTAATTAACTGATGGTAGATTGACAGCCTGAGTGTTGTGTGGACTCCCGCTTCGCAAGGCCATCGCAACTGAGTGTAAATAAAGCTAGATTCTGACAGTATGTCTGTCAGCTCAGGCTGCAGATTCTTCAGTGTTTCCTGCACTGCCTTAACTGGTGTGGATGCTGGGATGTGTGATGTGAGGGTGGCCACATTTCACAACACAAGCTTAGCAAACACTGACTGAAGCCATTGGATTAGTATCTTTCCTTTTTTAAGTAACTATTTGAAATATGTTTGTTCCTAATAGCAAACTTATAGATATCCCCATACTTTCCCAGCTGATTGAGAATTGCAAAAAAAAAATTGTATTACAAGTTTCCTGAAATGTTTAATGTTTAAATATGCAAAAGATACATCATCTAATTAAATATGCACTCATTTGCGTTCACAAATTTGAACATAAGGTAAAACCAGTTTTAAAGTTCTCTTTTTATCAGTATATAAATCACAGAATACTGTCAGGAAAAAAAAAGTGACCTTTAAAGATATGTACCGGTACTGTAATTTAAATCTACAGATGCACATAGATGTAAAGTGCTAAAAGATACACATAAAAGTGTATTTTGGGTGTTTTCTTTCCTCTACTCTGGAAAAAAGTACTTTATGAAAGACTAAAAAGCCTAAAAACTCAAAATTGACAAATGCATAAGTGTCTCAAACATACTTACTATCTTTTAAAAGTTTCAGGTCAATAAAATATATATATATATATATATATATATATATATATATATATATATATTAAAGAGGTATGTTACGACCTCCTAGTCCAGGGTTAGGAACGCCAATAACAAATAAAACAATATAGATATCCCCTCTCCTGTCCCAGATCACAAACAGAGTACCACACCAGAATATAGTGTCAAAAGAATAAGCTTTTTTATTTACACAGAAATAAAGAAAGCTGAAAGCGTGAATCTTCAGGAGGGGTTCAAGCCAAAATAACAAACCAAAATGAATTCTAACTAACGCCGACTTAAATATAAATTACCTAACAAATAAAAATCCCCAAAGAAAATACAACAAACTTCCCTTACTCCCTAACTAGTCAATAACCAAGAGAAAATGTTTAAATAAAAAAAAAGAATGGCAACCTCCTCCCTACGGCTTTCTAAAGAAACATTCCAAACATTAGTTTAATGACATAAATCAAAAACGAAATAAACGAAAACAAGTAAACACAAATCAGTAAACAAGGAAATAAACTTACAACAATCAACTCAAGAGAAAAGTGTTCTCTAAAACACACCGTGAGTATTCCCCACTAGGAAAACTCACTAAAAGATCAACACATCAATATCATTGATCTCAACAGCGTGTCTGGGGCAGGAGACAAGGACCACGGAACTCCGCGACGCGCGTTCTAAGGAGCTCTGTTTCACTGCAGTCTGTCTCCGCTTTTAAGCGCTCCCGCTCCTCATCGTAATCGGCCGCAGCTGAACCCAATCAAGGCCTGCACGGAGGGAGAGAGAAAGAGAGAGAGAAAGAAAGAGGGAGGAACCAACTGCACACACCTCAAATCACAACACAAATTAGAAAAAAAATAACATAACAGCAAAACACACTACGTCCTAGGACGTAACACCCCCACCCTTAGTTACAAAACCGGATTTGGAACAATGAGTTAGGTAAATCAACATTTCCTACTTGTCTGCAACAGTCAACTAATCATCATTAGAATGCACCCTTGACAGCGCGTCGGCTACGACGTTATCGGCACCTTTTTTATAGCGTATCTCTAAGTTGAACTCTTGTAAGATGAGTGCCCATCTCATCAAACGCTGATTCGAATTAGCCATACGAGCCAGGAAGATTAGAGGGTTGTGGTCTGTGTATGCCACAATATGATCACCGGAACTCAAATACACCTCGAAGTGTTGGACAGCCAGCAGCAACGCCAGAGCCTCTTTCTCTATTGTGCTATAATTTCTCTGACACCGGGTAAATTTCTTTGAGAAATAGCTCACGGGATGTTCAATACCAGCGTTATCTGCTTGCATCAGCACCGCACCGGCGCCATGAGCACTCGCATCCACCTGCAGGCTGAAAGGTTGAGTGTAGTTCGGGGCAGAAAGCACAGGAGCATTACATAGTAAATCTTTAGCAGAAGACAAAGCAGATTCGCATACTTCGTTCCACACAAATTTCCGCTCCGTACTCAAAAGGTCAGTAAGGGGTGCAACCACTGTGGCAAAATTCTGACAAAAACCCCTATAATATCCAGCCATTCCCAAGAAACGCCTCAACTCGCGTTTATTAGTGGGTGAAGGAAATGCAACAATAGCTTCGACTTTAGCTTGAACAGGCTTAACCTGACCTTGCCCGACTGTTTTACCGAGATAAGTCACTGCTGCTCTCGCAAACTCACACTTACTGAGGTTAAGCGTCAAGGACGCTTCAGCCAAGCGTTTCAAGACCAATCTCAGAGTGCATAAGTGATCTTCCCATGTCATAGAATAAACCACCACATCATCTAGATAGACCTCACAATTCTGTACCTCTGACAACACAATCCTCATTAGCCGTTGGAATGTGGCAGGTGCGTTTCGCATCCCGAAAGCCATTACTGTATATTGCATAAATGCATCAGGCGTGACAAAGGCGGAGATTTCAGAGGCGCGCGGTGTCAATGGCACCTGCCAATAGCCCTTCAGCAGATCGAGTTTTGTTACATAACGTGAAGAACCTACGCTGTCCACACAGTCCTCCATTCTGGGGAGAGGAAAGGAGTCAGCTTTGGTGACACTGTTAACTCTGCGAAAATCCGTACAGAATCGGAAAGAGCGATCAGACTTCGGCACAAGTATACAAGGCGAACTCCATGGACTCTGGCTGGGTACAGCAAAACCATTACGCACCAAATAATTAACTTCATCCTTCATGACTTGACGTTTGAGCGGATTAACACGGTATGGATGCTGTTTAACTGGTGGGCTTTGACACACATCAATATCATGCGTCAACACATTTGTCTGCGAAGGAACATCATTAAACAACGTAGGATGACGGTTAATCAACGCAACGATATCCCGACGCTGACTCTCAGACAAATAAGAAAGATGAGACGATAAGTTGGCCAGGACAGCAGAGTTTGAAAGTTTTCCACAAGAGACTTGGGCAGCCTTCTCAATTAGATAATCTGATTCTACCACATAAGTAGACGGCACTTCAATAGCGTGAACAGCAGCCACCGTTTCAACCACAGCAGGGTTAACTTCAGGCGCATCTCGGGAAACATACCTCTTCAGCATATTTATGTGGCAGACTCTACTTTTACGTCGTCGATCAGGGGTCAAAACTGTATAATTGGTCTCATTCAGTTTTTTCTCTATCTTATATGGACCAACAAACCGAGCAGACATCGGAGAATTAGGTACAGGCAAGAACACGAGCACAGAATCACCCGGTTCAAAATTACGGGCTACGCTGGTTTTATCATATCTGCTCTTCATCTTACATTGAGACTCAACAAGATGCTGTTTCGCAACTTCCCACATTTTGTGGAGTTGTTCACGAAATGAACTCACATACTGCAAAATCGGCACAGAGGGAGGATCTTTAGATTGAAACTGATCACTTATCAATTCCAATGGTCCCCGAACAGTGTGTCCGAACACAAGTTCGGCTGGACTGAACCCCAAAGACTCTTGCACTGTACTCCTTATGGCCAACATTAATAACGGTAACCCATCCACCCATTCTTTACCCGTTTCGACACAGTAGGTGCGCAGCATCGACTTTAACGTCTGATGGAAGCGCTCGAGTGCACCTTGCGACTCAGGATGGTACGCACTTGACATCTGATGTTCTACCCCCAGTTCGTGTACCAACTGTTCAAACAGGCGGGAGGTAAAATTTGTTCCCTGATCTGTCTGAATTACTTTAGGCAATCCGAACATAGAGCAAAACTTAATCAGCTCTTTAACCACGGCTTTCGTTTTAATCGAGCGCAATGGCACAGCTTCCGGATAGCGAGTGGTGGCACACATTATGGTAAGGAGATACTGATGACCTGACTTAGCCTTCGGCAATGGGCCAACGCAATCAAGAATGAGTCTTTCAAAAGGTTCTCCTACTACAGGAATGGGTTTAAGTGGCGCTTGAGGAATCTTTTGATTAGGCTTGCCAGCCAGTTGGCACACATGACAGGATCGAACAAATGCAGACACTGATGATTTTAAACTTGGCCAAAAGAAATTTCTGGAAATTCGATCGTATGTTTTCGTAACACCAAGGTGTCCTGAACATGGATGTTCATGAGCTAACTGCATGATTTGATACCGATACCCCGTAGGAAGAACAATCTGGGAAACACGGTCACCTTCAGAGTTTGACGGCTTCCACCAGCGCATCAAAACTTCCTCGTCCCAAAAATACCCTACTGACCCATCCGAAACCTGAGTTTTGTCCGCAGCCGCACTGATACATTTGCTTAAAGTTAAATCAGATTTTTGCGCAGCAATTAACTGTTCCCTACCCACTTTTAAGGGAATTTCGTTTGCATTCATATACTCATCACTCAAAAGCGGTTGAGGTTTAACAAACAGTTTGCATTCCACACTATCTGGCGATGCAGCGAGAAAAGAGCTTGAAAGATCCACCACATCTTCAAATTTCTTTTTCTGCGCGCGTGTTACAACACATGCTGGAAAAACTGTGGGAAACTGTGACAAAGCAGCTACCGGAGTGTTTACGTTCGGCTCAGCAGATACAATCGGGTACGGAAACACTTTAGTTCCAGCCAAATCATTACCCAAGATCATACTCACACCATCCACAGGTAATTGTGAATGCACCCCGATATTAACCGTGCCGGAAATAAGGTCAGATTTCAACTGAACGGTATGCAAAGGCACGGGAGTACAGCCCATTTCTATACCACGAATGAGCACATCATTACCGGTATACGAATTCACCGAGAACGGCAGAGCACTTTCTAAGATTAGGGATTGTGCGGCTCCCGTATCTCGCAGCATCACTATAGGTTTTTCCTCGTCATTGTCTGAAAGCGAAACTAAACACGTTTGTAAAAACGATCCAAACGCATTCAATTTTTCCCCTGATGAGAGTTCGGGAATGGAGGTAAACGCTACCCCTTTAGGTTTACCGCCTGCTTTCTGCTGCCAAGCTTTACAGCTGGTAATCAGATGACCTGGATCAAGACAATAGAAACAAGCTCTTTTTTTATCAGGCCGCTTTTGTGCATGTGCTTCACCCTCGACCCTAAAAGAGTTGTCCCTCGTCATTCTTTTATCCCTCCCTACGTCCACGACTAAAGAAGGTTTGAGAGCGCGCATCACTGGGAACACAGTTTTATGAGTAAGTGCGAATTCGTCTGCAAATTTTGCCGCATCGAAAAGCTTAGATACTTTCTGCTCGTTTAAATGCACTACAATATTGTCTGGCAAACTATTTTTAAAATCTTCGAGCAAAATCAGTTCTTGCAATTCCTCAAGAGTTGTAATTTTAATAGAACCACACCACTTCTCGAATAGCGATCTCTTTTCACGCGCAAATTCCACAAACGTTTGCTTGGCTGTCTTTGAACACGCCCTAAACTTCTGCCGGTACGCCTCCGGTACCAATTCATAAGCACGCAACACAGCCGATTTCACAAGATCATAATCCAGCGAATCATCGATTGGCAAAGCTGCGCAAGCCTCCTGGGCTTTGCCAACGAGATTACACTGTAACAATAACGCCCACATATCTCTGGGCCATTTTAATTTAGCCGCGACACGTTCGAAAGCCACAAAATACGAGTCAACTTCAGACTCACGAAATGGAGGTACAAGCTTAATGTACTTACCCACATCAAAATCAGGTTGCCCCACATCAGAACTACTGGAATCAGTTCTAGCGCGCGGTGACGGACCTGGTCTGTCACGCTGCCTCTGAGCTTCCACCTCCAGCCTACGCAATTGAACATCCCGGTCAGTCCTTAACTCTAACTCTTTCAGTCAAAGTAATTGCGTTTCATGCTCCTGCTTCTTTAACTCCAGTTCTAACTCTCTTAAGCGAACAGTCACCTTCGGATCTATACCAGCCCCTTTACCGCTTGCCAAATCGGATTCGTCAGGCTCTGACCGAGGAAAAATACCAATTTCAACTAACTTACCATACAACTCGTCTTTAATGACTTGTTTCTTTTCCTCTTTCGGGACGGTTACATTGTAAAATTCTGCTATTACAATTAGATCTACTTTTCTACACCGCTCAAACTCCTTTAATGTAGGTGAAAGCGTAAACTTAACTAGATCAAAATCCATATTAAATAACACTTCCTCCCCCACAAAAAAAATTCAAAGCAGCCAAGCAACACTACTGGAAACGGTCAATAGATTTTACGAATATTAAAATACGCGGACGGACGAGCCCCCAATTGTTACGACCTCCTAGTCCAGGGTTAGGAACGCCAATAACAAATAAAACAATATAGATATCCCCTCTCCTGTCCCAGATCACAAACAGAGTACCACACCAGAATATAGTGTCAAAAGAATAAGCTTTTTTATTTACACAGAAATAAAGAAAGCTGAAAGCGTGAATCTTCAGGAGGGGTTCAAGCCAAAATAACAAACCAAAATGAATTCTAACTAACGCCGACTTAAATATAAATTACCTAACAAATAAAAATCCCCAAAGAAAATACAACAAACTTCCCTTACTCCCTAACTAGTCAATAACCAAGAGAAAATGTTTAAATAAAAAAAAAGAATGGCAACCTCCTCCCTACGGCTTTCTAAAGAAACATTCCAAACATTAGTTTAATGACATAAATCAAAAACGAAATAAACGAAAACAAGTAAACACAAATCAGTAAACAAGGAAATAAACTTACAACAATCAACTCAAGAGAAAAGTGTTCTCTAAAACACACCGTGAGTATTCCCCACTAGGAAAACTCACTAAAAGATCAACACATCAATATCATTGATCTCAACAGCGTGTCTGGGGCAGGAGACAAGGACCACGGAACTCCGCGACGCGCGTTCTAAGGAGCTCTGTTTCACTGCAGTCTGTCTCCGCTTTTAAGCGCTCCCGCTCCTCATCGTAATCGGCCGCAGCTGAACCCAATCAAGGCCTGCACGGAGGGAGAGAGAAAGAGAGAGAGAAAGAAAGAGGGAGGAACCAACTGCACACACCTCAAATCACAACACAAATTAGAAAAAAAATAACATAACAGCAAAACACACTACGTCCTAGGACGTAACACCCCCACCCTTAGTTACAAAACCGGATTTGGAACAATGAGTTAGGTAAATCAACATTTCCTACTTGTCTGCAACAGTCAACTAATCATCATTAGAATGCACCCTTGACAGCGCGTCGGCTACGACGTTATCGGCACCTTTTTTATAGCGTATCTCTAAGTTGAACTCTTGTAAGATGAGTGCCCATCTCATCAAACGCTGATTCGAATTAGCCATACGAGCCAGGAAGATTAGAGGGTTGTGGTCTGTGTATGCCACAATATGATCACCGGAACTCAAATACACCTCGAAGTGTTGGACAGCCAGCAGCAACGCCAGAGCCTCTTTCTCTATTGTGCTATAATTTCTCTGACACCGGGTAAATTTCTTTGAGAAATAGCTCACGGGATGTTCAATACCAGCGTTATCTGCTTGCATCAGCACCGCACCGGCGCCATGAGCACTCGCATCCACCTGCAGGCTGAAAGGTTGAGTGTAGTTCGGGGCAGAAAGCACAGGAGCATTACATAGTAAATCTTTAGCAGAAGACAAAGCAGATTCGCATACTTCGTTCCACACAAATTTCCGCTCCGTACTCAAAAGGTCAGTAAGGGGTGCAACCACTGTGGCAAAATTCTGACAAAAACCCCTATAATATCCAGCCATTCCCAAGAAACGCCTCAACTCGCGTTTATTAGTGGGTGAAGGAAATGCAACAATAGCTTCGACTTTAGCTTGAACAGGCTTAACCTGACCTTGCCCGACTGTTTTACCGAGATAAGTCACTGCTGCTCTCGCAAACTCACACTTACTGAGGTTAAGCGTCAAGGACGCTTCAGCCAAGCGTTTCAAGACCAATCTCAGAGTGCATAAGTGATCTTCCCATGTCATAGAATAAACCACCACATCATCTAGATAGACCTCACAATTCTGTACCTCTGACAACACAATCCTCATTAGCCGTTGGAATGTGGCAGGTGCGTTTCGCATCCCGAAAGCCATTACTGTATATTGCATAAATGCATCAGGCGTGACAAAGGCGGAGATTTCAGAGGCGCGCGGTGTCAATGGCACCTGCCAATAGCCCTTCAGCAGATCGAGTTTTGTTACATAACGTGAAGAACCTACGCTGTCCACACAGTCCTCCATTCTGGGGAGAGGAAAGGAGTCAGCTTTGGTGACACTGTTAACTCTGCGAAAATCCGTACAGAATCGGAAAGAGCGATCAGACTTCGGCACAAGTATACAAGGCGAACTCCATGGACTCTGGCTGGGTACAGCAAAACCATTACGCACCAAATAATTAACTTCATCCTTCATGACTTGACGTTTGAGCGGATTAACACGGTATGGATGCTGTTTAACTGGTGGGCTTTGACACACATCAATATCATGCGTCAACACATTTGTCTGCGAAGGAACATCATTAAACAACGTAGGATGACGGTTAATCAACGCAACGATATCCCGACGCTGACTCTCAGACAAATAAGAAAGATGAGACGATAAGTTGGCCAGGACAGCAGAGTTTGAAAGTTTTCCACAAGAGACTTGGGCAGCCTTCTCAATTAGATAATCTGATTCTACCACATAAGTAGACGGCACTTCAATAGCGTGAACAGCAGCCACCGTTTCAACCACAGCAGGGTTAACTTCAGGCGCATCTCGGGAAACATACCTCTTCAGCATATTTATGTGGCAGACTCTACTTTTACGTCGTCGATCAGGGGTCAAAACTGTATAATTGGTCTCATTCAGTTTTTTCTCTATCTTATATGGACCAACAAACCGAGCAGACATCGGAGAATTAGGTACAGGCAAGAACACGAGCACAGAATCACCCGGTTCAAAATTACGGGCTACGCTGGTTTTATCATATCTGCTCTTCATCTTACATTGAGACTCAACAAGATGCTGTTTCGCAACTTCCCACATTTTGTGGAGTTGTTCACGAAATGAACTCACATACTGCAAAATCGGCACAGAGGGAGGATCTTTAGATTGAAACTGATCACTTATCAATTCCAATGGTCCCCGAACAGTGTGTCCGAACACAAGTTCGGCTGGACTGAACCCCAAAGACTCTTGCACTGTACTCCTTATGGCCAACATTAATAACGGTAACCCATCCACCCATTCTTTACCCGTTTCGACACAGTAGGTGCGCAGCATCGACTTTAACGTCTGATGGAAGCGCTCGAGTGCACCTTGCGACTCAGGATGGTACGCACTTGACATCTGATGTTCTACCCCCAGTTCGTGTACCAACTGTTCAAACAGGCGGGAGGTAAAATTTGTTCCCTGATCTGTCTGAATTACTTTAGGCAATCCGAACATAGAGCAAAACTTAATCAGCTCTTTAACCACGGCTTTCGTTTTAATCGAGCGCAATGGCACAGCTTCCGGATAGCGAGTGGTGGCACACATTATGGTAAGGAGATACTGATGACCTGACTTAGCCTTCGGCAATGGGCCAACGCAATCAAGAATGAGTCTTTCAAAAGGTTCTCCTACTACAGGAATGGGTTTAAGTGGCGCTTGAGGAATCTTTTGATTAGGCTTGCCAGCCAGTTGGCACACATGACAGGATCGAACAAATGCAGACACTGATGATTTTAAACTTGGCCAAAAGAAATTTCTGGAAATTCGATCGTATGTTTTCGTAACACCAAGGTGTCCTGAACATGGATGTTCATGAGCTAACTGCATGATTTGATACCGATACCCCGTAGGAAGAACAATCTGGGAAACACGGTCACCTTCAGAGTTTGACGGCTTCCACCAGCGCATCAAAACTTCCTCGTCCCAAAAATACCCTACTGACCCATCCGAAACCTGAGTTTTGTCCGCAGCCGCACTGATACATTTGCTTAAAGTTAAATCAGATTTTTGCGCAGCAATTAACTGTTCCCTACCCACTTTTAAGGGAATTTCGTTTGCATTCATATACTCATCACTCAAAAGCGGTTGAGGTTTAACAAACAGTTTGCATTCCACACTATCTGGCGATGCAGCGAGAAAAGAGCTTGAAAGATCCACCACATCTTCAAATTTCTTTTTCTGCGCGCGTGTTACAACACATGCTGGAAAAACTGTGGGAAACTGTGACAAAGCAGCTACCGGAGTGTTTACGTTCGGCTCAGCAGATACAATCGGGTACGGAAACACTTTAGTTCCAGCCAAATCATTACCCAAGATCATACTCACACCATCCACAGGTAATTGTGAATGCACCCCGATATTAACCGTGCCGGAAATAAGGTCAGATTTCAACTGAACGGTATGCAAAGGCACGGGAGTACAGCCCATTTCTATACCACGAATGAGCACATCATTACCGGTATACGAATTCACCGAGAACGGCAGAGCACTTTCTAAGATTAGGGATTGTGCGGCTCCCGTATCTCGCAGCATCACTATAGGTTTTTCCTCGTCATTGTCTGAAAGCGAAACTAAACACGTTTGTAAAAACGATCCAAACGCATTCAATTTTTCCCCTGATGAGAGTTCGGGAATGGAGGTAAACGCTACCCCTTTAGGTTTACCGCCTGCTTTCTGCTGCCAAGCTTTACAGCTGGTAATCAGATGACCTGGATCAAGACAATAGAAACAAGCTCTTTTTTTATCAGGCCGCTTTTGTGCATGTGCTTCACCCTCGACCCTAAAAGAGTTGTCCCTCGTCATTCTTTTATCCCTCCCTACGTCCACGACTAAAGAAGGTTTGAGAGCGCGCATCACTGGGAACACAGTTTTATGAGTAAGTGCGAATTCGTCTGCAAATTTTGCCGCATCGAAAAGCTTAGATACTTTCTGCTCGTTTAAATGCACTACAATATTGTCTGGCAAACTATTTTTAAAATCTTCGAGCAAAATCAGTTCTTGCAATTCCTCAAGAGTTGTAATTTTAATAGAACCACACCACTTCTCGAATAGCGATCTCTTTTCACGCGCAAATTCCACAAACGTTTGCTTGGCTGTCTTTGAACACGCCCTAAACTTCTGCCGGTACGCCTCCGGTACCAATTCATAAGCACGCAACACAGCCGATTTCACAAGATCATAATCCAGCGAATCATCGATTGGCAAAGCTGCGCAAGCCTCCTGGGCTTTGCCAACGAGATTACACTGTAACAATAACGCCCACATATCTCTGGGCCATTTTAATTTAGCCGCGACACGTTCGAAAGCCACAAAATACGAGTCAACTTCAGACTCACGAAATGGAGGTACAAGCTTAATGTACTTACCCACATCAAAATCAGGTTGCCCCACATCAGAACTACTGGAATCAGTTCTAGCGCGCGGTGACGGACCTGGTCTGTCACGCTGCCTCTGAGCTTCCACCTCCAGCCTACGCAATTGAACATCCCGGTCAGTCCTTAACTCTAACTCTTTCAGTCAAAGTAATTGCGTTTCATGCTCCTGCTTCTTTAACTCCAGTTCTAACTCTCTTAAGCGAACAGTCACCTTCGGATCTATACCAGCCCCTTTACCGCTTGCCAAATCGGATTCGTCAGGCTCTGACCGAGGAAAAATACCAATTTCAACTAACTTACCATACAACTCGTCTTTAATGACTTGTTTCTTTTCCTCTTTCGGGACGGTTACATTGTAAAATTCTGCTATTACAATTAGATCTACTTTTCTACACCGCTCAAACTCCTTTAATGTAGGTGAAAGCGTAAACTTAACTAGATCAAAATCCATATTAAATAACACTTCCTCCCCCACAAAAAAAATTCAAAGCAGCCAAGCAACACTACTGGAAACGGTCAATAGATTTTACGAATATTAAAATACGCGGACGGACGAGCCCCCAATTGTTACGACCTCCTAGTCCAGGGTTAGGAACGCCAATAACAAATAAAACAATATAGATATCCCCTCTCCTGTCCCAGATCACAAACAGAGTACCACACCAGAATATAGTGTCAAAAGAATAAGCTTTTTTATTTACACAGAAATAAAGAAAGCTGAAAGCGTGAATCTTCAGGAGGGGTTCAAGCCAAAATAACAAACCAAAATGAATTCTAACTAACGCCGACTTAAATATAAATTACCTAACAAATAAAAATCCCCAAAGAAAATACAACAAACTTCCCTTACTCCCTAACTAGTCAATAACCAAGAGAAAATGTTTAAATAAAAAAAAAGAATGGCAACCTCCTCCCTACGGCTTTCTAAAGAAACATTCCAAACATTAGTTTAATGACATAAATCAAAAACGAAATAAACGAAAACAAGTAAACACAAATCAGTAAACAAGGAAATAAACTTACAACAATCAACTCAAGAGAAAAGTGTTCTCTAAAACACACCGTGAGTATTCCCCACTAGGAAAACTCACTAAAAGATCAACACATCAATATCATTGATCTCAACAGCGTGTCTGGGGCAGGAGACAAGGACCACGGAACTCCGCGACGCGCGTTCTAAGGAGCTCTGTTTCACTGCAGTCTGTCTCCGCTTTTAAGCGCTCCCGCTCCTCATCGTAATCGGCCGCAGCTGAACCCAATCAAGGCCTGCACGGAGGGAGAGAGAAAGAGAGAGAGAAAGAAAGAGGGAGGAACCAACTGCACACACCTCAAATCACAACACAAATTAGAAAAAAAATAACATAACAGCAAAACACACTACGTCCTAGGACGTAACACCCCCACCCTTAGTTACAAAACCGGATTTGGAACAATGAGTTAGGTAAATCAACATTTCCTACTTGTCTGCAACAGTCAACTAATCATCATTAGAATGCACCCTTGACAGCGCGTCGGCTACGACGTTATCGGCACCTTTTTTATAGCGTATCTCTAAGTTGAACTCTTGTAAGATGAGTGCCCATCTCATCAAACGCTGATTCGAATTAGCCATACGAGCCAGGAAGATTAGAGGGTTGTGGTCTGTGTATGCCACAATATGATCACCGGAACTCAAATACACCTCGAAGTGTTGGACAGCCAGCAGCAACGCCAGAGCCTCTTTCTCTATTGTGCTATAATTTCTCTGACACCGGGTAAATTTCTTTGAGAAATAGCTCACGGGATGTTCAATACCAGCGTTATCTGCTTGCATCAGCACCGCACCGGCGCCATGAGCACTCGCATCCACCTGCAGGCTGAAAGGTTGAGTGTAGTTCGGGGCAGAAAGCACAGGAGCATTACATAGTAAATCTTTAGCAGAAGACAAAGCAGATTCGCATACTTCGTTCCACACAAATTTCCGCTCCGTACTCAAAAGGTCAGTAAGGGGTGCAACCACTGTGGCAAAATTCTGACAAAAACCCCTATAATATCCAGCCATTCCCAAGAAACGCCTCAACTCGCGTTTATTAGTGGGTGAAGGAAATGCAACAATAGCTTCGACTTTAGCTTGAACAGGCTTAACCTGACCTTGCCCGACTGTTTTACCGAGATAAGTCACTGCTGCTCTCGCAAACTCACACTTACTGAGGTTAAGCGTCAAGGACGCTTCAGCCAAGCGTTTCAAGACCAATCTCAGAGTGCATAAGTGATCTTCCCATGTCATAGAATAAACCACCACATCATCTAGATAGACCTCACAATTCTGTACCTCTGACAACACAATCCTCATTAGCCGTTGGAATGTGGCAGGTGCGTTTCGCATCCCGAAAGCCATTACTGTATATTGCATAAATGCATCAGGCGTGACAAAGGCGGAGATTTCAGAGGCGCGCGGTGTCAATGGCACCTGCCAATAGCCCTTCAGCAGATCGAGTTTTGTTACATAACGTGAAGAACCTACGCTGTCCACACAGTCCTCCATTCTGGGGAGAGGAAAGGAGTCAGCTTTGGTGACACTGTTAACTCTGCGAAAATCCGTACAGAATCGGAAAGAGCGATCAGACTTCGGCACAAGTATACAAGGCGAACTCCATGGACTCTGGCTGGGTACAGCAAAACCATTACGCACCAAATAATTAACTTCATCCTTCATGACTTGACGTTTGAGCGGATTAACACGGTATGGATGCTGTTTAACTGGTGGGCTTTGACACACATCAATATCATGCGTCAACAAATTTGTCTGCGAAGGAACATCATTAAACAACGTAGGATGACGGTTAATCAACGCAACGATATCCCGACGCTGACTCTCAGACAAATAAGAAAGATGAGACGATAAGTTGGCCAGGACAGCAGAGTTTGAAAGTTTTCCACAAGAGACTTGGGCAGCCTTCTCAATTAGATAATCTGATTCTACCACATAAGTAGACGGCACTTCAATAGCGTGAACAGCAGCCACCGTTTCAACCACAGCAGGGTTAACTTCAGGCGCATCTCGGGAAACATACCTCTTCAGCATATTTATGTGGCAGACTCTACTTTTACGTCGTCGATCAGGGGTCAAAACTGTATAATTGGTCTCATTCAGTTTTTTCTCTATCTTATATGGACCAACAAACCGAGCAGACATCGGAGAATTAGGTACAGGCAAGAACACGAGCACAGAATCACCCGGTTCAAAATTACGGGCTACGCTGGTTTTATCATATCTGCTCTTCATCTTACATTGAGACTCAACAAGATGCTGTTTCGCAACTTCCCACATTTTGTGGAGTTGTTCACGAAATGAACTCACATACTGCAAAATCGGCACAGAGGGAGGATCTTTAGATTGAAACTGATCACTTATCAATTCCAATGGTCCCCGAACAGTGTGTCCGAACACAAGTTCGGCTGGACTGAACCCCAAAGACTCTTGCACTGTACTCCTTATGGCCAACATTAATAACGGTAACCCATCCACCCATTCTTTACCCGTTTCGACACAGTAGGTGCGCAGCATCGACTTTAACGTCTGATGGAAGCGCTCGAGTGCACCTTGCGACTCAGGATGGTACGCACTTGACATCTGATGTTCTACCCCCAGTTCGTGTACCAACTGTTCAAACAGGCGGGAGGTAAAATTTGTTCCCTGATCTGTCTGAATTACTTTAGGCAATCCGAACATAGAGCAAAACTTAATCAGCTCTTTAACCACGGCTTTCGTTTTAATCGAGCGCAATGGCACAGCTTCCGGATAGCGAGTGGTGGCACACATTATGGTAAGGAGATACTGATGACCTGACTTAGCCTTCGGCAATGGGCCAACGCAATCAAGAATGAGTCTTTCAAAAGGTTCTCCTACTACAGGAATGGGTTTAAGTGGCGCTTGAGGAATCTTTTGATTAGGCTTGCCAGCCAGTTGGCACACATGACAGGATCGAACAAATGCAGACACTGATGATTTTAAACTTGGCCAAAAGAAATTTCTGGAAATTCGATCGTATGTTTTCGTAACACCAAGGTGTCCTGAACATGGATGTTCATGAGCTAACTGCATGATTTGATACCGATACCCCGTAGGAAGAACAATCTGGGAAACACGGTCACCTTCAGAGTTTGACGGCTTCCACCAGCGCATCAAAACTTCCTCGTCCCAAAAATACCCTACTGACCCATCCGAAACCTGAGTTTTGTCCGCAGCCGCACTGATACATTTGCTTAAAGTTAAATCAGATTTTTGCGCAGCAATTAACTGTTCCCTACCCACTTTTAAGGGAATTTCGTTTGCATTCATATACTCATCACTCAAAAGCGGTTGAGGTTTAACAAACAGTTTGCATTCCACACTATCTGGCGATGCAGCGAGAAAAGAGCTTGAAAGATCCACCACATCTTCAAATTTCTTTTTCTGCGCGCGTGTTACAACACATGCTGGAAAAACTGTGGGAAACTGTGACAAAGCAGCTACCGGAGTGTTTACGTTCGGCTCAGCAGATACAATCGGGTACGGAAACACTTTAGTTCCAGCCAAATCATTACCCAAGATCATACTCACACCATCCACAGGTAATTGTGAATGCACCCCGATATTAACCGTGCCGGAAATAAGGTCAGATTTCAACTGAACGGTATGCAAAGGCACGGGAGTACAGCCCATTTCTATACCACGAATGAGCACATCATTACCGGTATACGAATTCACCGAGAACGGCAGAGCACTTTCTAAGATTAGGGATTGTGCGGCTCCCGTATCTCGCAGCATCACTATAGGTTTTTCCTCGTCATTGTCTGAAAGCGAAACTAAACACGTTTGTAAAAACGATCCAAACGCATTCAATTTTTCCCCTGATGAGAGTTCGGGAATGGAGGTAAACGCTACCCCTTTAGGTTTACCGCCTGCTTTCTGCTGCCAAGCTTTACAGCTGGTAATCAGATGACCTGGATCAAGACAATAGAAACAAGCTCTTTTTTTATCAGGCCGCTTTTGTGCATGTGCTTCACCCTCGACCCTAAAAGAGTTGTCCCTCGTCATTCTTTTATCCCTCCCTACGTCCACGACTAAAGAAGGTTTGAGAGCGCGCATCACTGGGAACACAGTTTTATGAGTAAGTGCGAATTCGTCTGCAAATTTTGCCGCATCGAAAAGCTTAGATACTTTCTGCTCGTTTAAATGCACTACAATATTGTCTGGCAAACTATTTTTAAAATCTTCGAGCAAAATCAGTTCTTGCAATTCCTCAAGAGTTGTAATTTTAATAGAACCACACCACTTCTCGAATAGCGATCTCTTTTCACGCGCAAATTCCACAAACGTTTGCTTGGCTGTCTTTGAACACGCCCTAAACTTCTGCCGGTACGCCTCCGGTACCAATTCATAAGCACGCAACACAGCCGATTTCACAAGATCATAATCCAGCGAATCATCGATTGGCAAAGCTGCGCAAGCCTCCTGGGCTTTGCCAACGAGATTACACTGTAACAATAACGCCCACATATCTCTGGGCCATTTTAATTTAGCCGCGACACGTTCGAAAGCCACAAAATACGAGTCAACTTCAGACTCACGAAATGGAGGTACAAGCTTAATGTACTTACCCACATCAAAATCAGGTTGCCCCACATCAGAACTACTGGAATCAGTTCTAGCGCGCGGTGACGGACCTGGTCTGTCACGCTGCCTCTGAGCTTCCACCTCCAGCCTACGCAATTGAACATCCCGGTCAGTCCTTAACTCTAACTCTTTCAGTCAAAGTAATTGCGTTTCATGCTCCTGCTTCTTTAACTCCAGTTCTAACTCTCTTAAGCGAACAGTCACCTTCGGATCTATACCAGCCCCTTTACCGCTTGCCAAATCGGATTCGTCAGGCTCTGACCGAGGAAAAATACCAATTTCAACTAACTTACCATACAACTCGTCTTTAATGACTTGTTTCTTTTCCTCTTTCGGGACGGTTACATTGTAAAATTCTGCTATTACAATTAGATCTACTTTTCTACACCGCTCAAACTCCTTTAATGTAGGTGAAAGCGTAAACTTAACTAGATCAAAATCCATATTAAATAACACTTCCTCCCCCACAAAAAAAATTCAAAGCAGCCAAGCAACACTACTGGAAACGGTCAATAGATTTTACGAATATTAAAATACGCGGACGGACGAGCCCCCAATTGTTACGACCTCCTAGTCCAGGGTTAGGAACGCCAATAACAAATAAAACAATATAGATATCCCCTCTCCTGTCCCAGATCACAAACAGAGTACCACACCAGAATATAGTGTCAAAAGAATAAGCTTTTTTATTTACACAGAAATAAAGAAAGCTGAAAGCGTGAATCTTCAGGAGGGGTTCAAGCCAAAATAACAAACCAAAATGAATTCTAACTAACGCCGACTTAAATATAAATTACCTAACAAATAAAAATCCCCAAAGAAAATACAACAAACTTCCCTTACTCCCTAACTAGTCAATAACCAAGAGAAAATGTTTAAATAAAAAAAAAGAATGGCAACCTCCTCCCTACGGCTTTCTAAAGAAACATTCCAAACATTAGTTTAATGACATAAATCAAAAACGAAATAAACGAAAACAAGTAAACACAAATCAGTAAACAAGGAAATAAACTTACAACAATCAACTCAAGAGAAAAGTGTTCTCTAAAACACACCGTGAGTATTCCCCACTAGGAAAACTCACTAAAAGATCAACACATCAATATCATTGATCTCAACAGCGTGTCTGGGGCAGGAGACAAGGACCACGGAACTCCGCGACGCGCGTTCTAAGGAGCTCTGTTTCACTGCAGTCTGTCTCCGCTTTTAAGCGCTCCCGCTCCTCATCGTAATCGGCCGCAGCTGAACCCAATCAAGGCCTGCACGGAGGGAGAGAGAAAGAGAGAGAGAAAGAAAGAGGGAGGAACCAACTGCACACACCTCAAATCACAACACAAATTAGAAAAAAAATAACATAACAGCAAAACACACTACGTCCTAGGACGTAACACCCCCACCCTTAGTTACAAAACCGGATTTGGAACAATGAGTTAGGTAAATCAACATTTCCTACTTGTCTGCAACAGTCAACTAATCATCATTAGAATGCACCCTTGACAGCGCGTCGGCTACGACGTTATCGGCACCTTTTTTATAGCGTATCTCTAAGTTGAACTCTTGTAAGATGAGTGCCCATCTCATCAAACGCTGATTCGAATTAGCCATACGAGCCAGGAAGATTAGAGGGTTGTGGTCTGTGTATGCCACAATATGATCACCGGAACTCAAATACACCTCGAAGTGTTGGACAGCCAGCAGCAACGCCAGAGCCTCTTTCTCTATTGTGCTATAATTTCTCTGACACCGGGTAAATTTCTTTGAGAAATAGCTCACGGGATGTTCAATACCAGCGTTATCTGCTTGCATCAGCACCGCACCGGCGCCATGAGCACTCGCATCCACCTGCAGGCTGAAAGGTTGAGTGTAGTTCGGGGCAGAAAGCACAGGAGCATTACATAGTAAATCTTTAGCAGAAGACAAAGCAGATTCGCATACTTCGTTCCACACAAATTTCCGCTCCGTACTCAAAAGGTCAGTAAGGGGTGCAACCACTGTGGCAAAATTCTGACAAAAACCCCTATAATATCCAGCCATTCCCAAGAAACGCCTCAACTCGCGTTTATTAGTGGGTGAAGGAAATGCAACAATAGCTTCGACTTTAGCTTGAACAGGCTTAACCTGACCTTGCCCGACTGTTTTACCGAGATAAGTCACTGCTGCTCTCGCAAACTCACACTTACTGAGGTTAAGCGTCAAGGACGCTTCAGCCAAGCGTTTCAAGACCAATCTCAGAGTGCATAAGTGATCTTCCCATGTCATAGAATAAACCACCACATCATCTAGATAGACCTCACAATTCTGTACCTCTGACAACACAATCCTCATTAGCCGTTGGAATGTGGCAGGTGCGTTTCGCATCCCGAAAGCCATTACTGTATATTGCATAAATGCATCAGGCGTGACAAAGGCGGAGATTTCAGAGGCGCGCGGTGTCAATGGCACCTGCCAATAGCCCTTCAGCAGATCGAGTTTTGTTACATAACGTGAAGAACCTACGCTGTCCACACAGTCCTCCATTCTGGGGAGAGGAAAGGAGTCAGCTTTGGTGACACTGTTAACTCTGCGAAAATCCGTACAGAATCGGAAAGAGCGATCAGACTTCGGCACAAGTATACAAGGCGAACTCCATGGACTCTGGCTGGGTACAGCAAAACCATTACGCACCAAATAATTAACTTCATCCTTCATGACTTGACGTTTGAGCGGATTAACACGGTATGGATGCTGTTTAACTGGTGGGCTTTGACACACATCAATATCATGCGTCAACAAATTTGTCTGCGAAGGAACATCATTAAACAACGTAGGATGACGGTTAATCAACGCAACGATATCCCGACGCTGACTCTCAGACAAATAAGAAAGATGAGACGATAAGTTGGCCAGGACAGCAGAGTTTGAAAGTTTTCCACAAGAGACTTGGGCAGCCTTCTCAATTAGATAATCTGATTCTACCACATAAGTAGACGGCACTTCAATAGCGTGAACAGCAGCCACCGTTTCAACCACAGCAGGGTTAACTTCAGGCGCATCTCGGGAAACATACCTCTTCAGCATATTTATGTGGCAGACTCTACTTTTACGTCGTCGATCAGGGGTCAAAACTGTATAATTGGTCTCATTCAGTTTTTTCTCTATCTTATATGGACCAACAAACCGAGCAGACATCGGAGAATTAGGTACAGGCAAGAACACGAGCACAGAATCACCCGGTTCAAAATTACGGGCTACGCTGGTTTTATCATATCTGCTCTTCATCTTACATTGAGACTCAACAAGATGCTGTTTCGCAACTTCCCACATTTTGTGGAGTTGTTCACGAAATGAACTCACATACTGCAAAATCGGCACAGAGGGAGGATCTTTAGATTGAAACTGATCACTTATCAATTCCAATGGTCCCCGAACAGTGTGTCCGAACACAAGTTCGGCTGGACTGAACCCCAAAGACTCTTGCACTGTACTCCTTATGGCCAACATTAATAACGGTAACCCATCCACCCATTCTTTACCCGTTTCGACACAGTAGGTGCGCAGCATCGACTTTAACGTCTGATGGAAGCGCTCGAGTGCACCTTGCGACTCAGGATGGTACGCACTTGACATCTGATGTTCTACCCCCAGTTCGTGTACCAACTGTTCAAACAGGCGGGAGGTAAAATTTGTTCCCTGATCTGTCTGAATTACTTTAGGCAATCCGAACATAGAGCAAAACTTAATCAGCTCTTTAACCACGGCTTTCGTTTTAATCGAGCGCAATGGCACAGCTTCCGGATAGCGAGTGGTGGCACACATTATGGTAAGGAGATACTGATGACCTGACTTAGCCTTCGGCAATGGGCCAACGCAATCAAGAATGAGTCTTTCAAAAGGTTCTCCTACTACAGGAATGGGTTTAAGTGGCGCTTGAGGAATCTTTTGATTAGGCTTGCCAGCCAGTTGGCACACATGACAGGATCGAACAAATGCAGACACTGATGATTTTAAACTTGGCCAAAAGAAATTTCTGGAAATTCGATCGTATGTTTTCGTAACACCAAGGTGTCCTGAACATGGATGTTCATGAGCTAACTGCATGATTTGATACCGATACCCCGTAGGAAGAACAATCTGGGAAACACGGTCACCTTCAGAGTTTGACGGCTTCCACCAGCGCATCAAAACTTCCTCGTCCCAAAAATACCCTACTGACCCATCCGAAACCTGAGTTTTGTCCGCAGCCGCACTGATACATTTGCTTAAAGTTAAATCAGATTTTTGCGCAGCAATTAACTGTTCCCTACCCACTTTTAAGGGAATTTCGTTTGCATTCATATACTCATCACTCAAAAGCGGTTGAGGTTTAACAAACAGTTTGCATTCCACACTATCTGGCGATGCAGCGAGAAAAGAGCTTGAAAGATCCACCACATCTTCAAATTTCTTTTTCTGCGCGCGTGTTACAACACATGCTGGAAAAACTGTGGGAAACTGTGACAAAGCAGCTACCGGAGTGTTTACGTTCGGCTCAGCAGATACAATCGGGTACGGAAACACTTTAGTTCCAGCCAAATCATTACCCAAGATCATACTCACACCATCCACAGGTAATTGTGAATGCACCCCGATATTAACCGTGCCGGAAATAAGGTCAGATTTCAACTGAACGGTATGCAAAGGCACGGGAGTACAGCCCATTTCTATACCACGAATGAGCACATCATTACCGGTATACGAATTCACCGAGAACGGCAGAGCACTTTCTAAGATTAGGGATTGTGCGGCTCCCGTATCTCGCAGCATCACTATAGGTTTTTCCTCGTCATTGTCTGAAAGCGAAACTAAACACGTTTGTAAAAACGATCCAAACGCATTCAATTTTTCCCCTGATGAGAGTTCGGGAATGGAGGTAAACGCTACCCCTTTAGGTTTACCGCCTGCTTTCTGCTGCCAAGCTTTACAGCTGGTAATCAGATGACCTGGATCAAGACAATAGAAACAAGCTCTTTTTTTATCAGGCCGCTTTTGTGCATGTGCTTCACCCTCGACCCTAAAAGAGTTGTCCCTCGTCATTCTTTTATCCCTCCCTACGTCCACGACTAAAGAAGGTTTGAGAGCGCGCATCACTGGGAACACAGTTTTATGAGTAAGTGCGAATTCGTCTGCAAATTTTGCCGCATCGAAAAGCTTAGATACTTTCTGCTCGTTTAAATGCACTACAATATTGTCTGGCAAACTATTTTTAAAATCTTCGAGCAAAATCAGTTCTTGCAATTCCTCAAGAGTTGTAATTTTAATAGAACCACACCACTTCTCGAATAGCGATCTCTTTTCACGCGCAAATTCCACAAACGTTTGCTTGGCTGTCTTTGAACACGCCCTAAACTTCTGCCGGTACGCCTCCGGTACCAATTCATAAGCACGCAACACAGCCGATTTCACAAGATCATAATCCAGCGAATCATCGATTGGCAAAGCTGCGCAAGCCTCCTGGGCTTTGCCAACGAGATTACACTGTAACAATAACGCCCACATATCTCTGGGCCATTTTAATTTAGCCGCGACACGTTCGAAAGCCACAAAATACGAGTCAACTTCAGACTCACGAAATGGAGGTACAAGCTTAATGTACTTACCCACATCAAAATCAGGTTGCCCCACATCAGAACTACTGGAATCAGTTCTAGCGCGCGGTGACGGACCTGGTCTGTCACGCTGCCTCTGAGCTTCCACCTCCAGCCTACGCAATTGAACATCCCGGTCAGTCCTTAACTCTAACTCTTTCAGTCAAAGTAATTGCGTTTCATGCTCCTGCTTCTTTAACTCCAGTTCTAACTCTCTTAAGCGAACAGTCACCTTCGGATCTATACCAGCCCCTTTACCGCTTGCCAAATCGGATTCGTCAGGCTCTGACCGAGGAAAAATACCAATTTCAACTCACTTACCATACAACTCGTCTTTAATGACTTGTTTCTTTTCCTCTTTCGGGACGGTTACATTGTAAAATTCTGCTATTACAATTAGATCTACTTTTCTACACCGCTCAAACTCCTTTAATGTAGGTGAAAGCGTAAACTTAACTAGATCAAAATCCATATTAAATAACACTTCCTCCCCCACAAAAAAAATTCAAAGCAGCCAAGCAACACTACTGGAAACGGTCAATAGATTTTACGAATATTAAAATACGCGGACGGACGAGCCCCCAATTGTTACGACCTCCTAGTCCAGGGTTAGGAACGCCAATAACAAATAAAACAATATAGATATCCCCTCTCCTGTCCCAGATCACAAACAGAGTACCACACCAGAATATAGTGTCAAAAGAATAAGCTTTTTTATTTACACAGAAATAAAGAAAGCTGAAAGCGTGAATCTTCAGGAGGGGTTCAAGCCAAAATAACAAACCAAAATGAATTCTAACTAACGCCGACTTAAATATAAATTACCTAACAAATAAAAATCCCCAAAGAAAATACAACAAACTTCCCTTACTCCCTAACTAGTCAATAACCAAGAGAAAATGTTTAAATAAAAAAAAAGAATGGCAACCTCCTCCCTACGGCTTTCTAAAGAAACATTCCAAACATTAGTTTAATGACATAAATCAAAAACGAAATAAACGAAAACAAGTAAACACAAATCAGTAAACAAGGAAATAAACTTACAACAATCAACTCAAGAGAAAAGTGTTCTCTAAAACACACCGTGAGTATTCCCCACTAGGAAAACTCACTAAAAGATCAACACATCAATATCATTGATCTCAACAGCGTGTCTGGGGCAGGAGACAAGGACCACGGAACTCCGCGACGCGCGTTCTAAGGAGCTCTGTTTCACTGCAGTCTGTCTCCGCTTTTAAGCGCTCCCGCTCCTCATCGTAATCGGCCGCAGCTGAACCCAATCAAGGCCTGCACGGAGGGAGAGAGAAAGAGAGAGAGAAAGAAAGAGGGAGGAACCAACTGCACACACCTCAAATCACAACACAAATTAGAAAAAAAATAACATAACAGCAAAACACACTACGTCCTAGGACGTAACACCCCCACCCTTAGTTACAAAACCGGATTTGGAACAATGAGTTAGGTAAATCAACATTTCCTACTTGTCTGCAACAGTCAACTAATCATCATTAGAATGCACCCTTGACAGCGCGTCGGCTACGACGTTATCGGCACCTTTTTTATAGCGTATCTCTAAGTTGAACTCTTGTAAGATGAGTGCCCATCTCATCAAACGCTGATTCGAATTAGCCATACGAGCCAGGAAGATTAGAGGGTTGTGGTCTGTGTATGCCACAATATGATCACCGGAACTCAAATACACCTCGAAGTGTTGGACAGCCAGCAGCAACGCCAGAGCCTCTTTCTCTATTGTGCTATAATTTCTCTGACACCGGGTAAATTTCTTTGAGAAATAGCTCACGGGATGTTCAATACCAGCGTTATCTGCTTGCATCAGCACCGCACCGGCGCCATGAGCACTCGCATCCACCTGCAGGCTGAAAGGTTGAGTGTAGTTCGGGGCAGAAAGCACAGGAGCATTACATAGTAAATCTTTAGCAGAAGACAAAGCAGATTCGCATACTTCGTTCCACACAAATTTCCGCTCCGTACTCAAAAGGTCAGTAAGGGGTGCAACCACTGTGGCAAAATTCTGACAAAAACCCCTATAATATCCAGCCATTCCCAAGAAACGCCTCAACTCGCGTTTATTAGTGGGTGAAGGAAATGCAACAATAGCTTCGACTTTAGCTTGAACAGGCTTAACCTGACCTTGCCCGACTGTTTTACCGAGATAAGTCACTGCTGCTCTCGCAAACTCACACTTACTGAGGTTAAGCGTCAAGGACGCTTCAGCCAAGCGTTTCAAGACCAATCTCAGAGTGCATAAGTGATCTTCCCATGTCATAGAATAAACCACCACATCATCTAGATAGACCTCACAATTCTGTACCTCTGACAACACAATCCTCATTAGCCGTTGGAATGTGGCAGGTGCGTTTCGCATCCCGAAAGCCATTACTGTATATTGCATAAATGCATCAGGCGTGACAAAGGCGGAGATTTCAGAGGCGCGCGGTGTCAATGGCACCTGCCAATAGCCCTTCAGCAGATCGAGTTTTGTTACATAACGTGAAGAACCTACGCTGTCCACACAGTCCTCCATTCTGGGGAGAGGAAAGGAGTCAGCTTTGGTGACACTGTTAACTCTGCGAAAATCCGTACAGAATCGGAAAGAGCGATCAGACTTCGGCACAAGTATACAAGGCGAACTCCATGGACTCTGGCTGGGTACAGCAAAACCATTACGCACCAAATAATTAACTTCATCCTTCATGACTTGACGTTTGAGCGGATTAACACGGTATGGATGCTGTTTAACTGGTGGGCTTTGACACACATCAATATCATGCGTCAACACATTTGTCTGCGAAGGAACATCATTAAACAACGTAGGATGACGGTTAATCAACGCAACGATATCCCGACGCTGACTCTCAGACAAATAAGAAAGATGAGACGATAAGTTGGCCAGGACAGCAGAGTTTGAAAGTTTTCCACAAGAGACTTGGGCAGCCTTCTCAATTAGATAATCTGATTCTACCACATAAGTAGACGGCACTTCAATAGCGTGAACAGCAGCCACCGTTTCAACCACAGCAGGGTTAACTTCAGGCGCATCTCGGGAAACATACCTCTTCAGCATATTTATGTGGCAGACTCTACTTTTACGTCGTCGATCAGGGGTCAAAACTGTATAATTGGTCTCATTCAGTTTTTTCTCTATCTTATATGGACCAACAAACCGAGCAGACATCGGAGAATTAGGTACAGGCAAGAACACGAGCACAGAATCACCCGGTTCAAAATTACGGGCTACGCTGGTTTTATCATATCTGCTCTTCATCTTACATTGAGACTCAACAAGATGCTGTTTCGCAACTTCCCACATTTTGTGGAGTTGTTCACGAAATGAACTCACATACTGCAAAATCGGCACAGAGGGAGGATCTTTAGATTGAAACTGATCACTTATCAATTCCAATGGTCCCCGAACAGTGTGTCCGAACACAAGTTCGGCTGGACTGAACCCCAAAGACTCTTGCACTGTACTCCTTATGGCCAACATTAATAACGGTAACCCATCCACCCATTCTTTACCCGTTTCGACACAGTAGGTGCGCAGCATCGACTTTAACGTCTGATGGAAGCGCTCGAGTGCACCTTGCGACTCAGGATGGTACGCACTTGACATCTGATGTTCTACCCCCAGTTCGTGTACCAACTGTTCAAACAGGCGGGAGGTAAAATTTGTTCCCTGATCTGTCTGAATTACTTTAGGCAATCCGAACATAGAGCAAAACTTAATCAGCTCTTTAACCACGGCTTTCGTTTTAATCGAGCGCAATGGCACAGCTTCCGGATAGCGAGTGGTGGCACACATTATGGTAAGGAGATACTGATGACCTGACTTAGCCTTCGGCAATGGGCCAACGCAATCAAGAATGAGTCTTTCAAAAGGTTCTCCTACTACAGGAATGGGTTTAAGTGGCGCTTGAGGAATCTTTTGATTAGGCTTGCCAGCCAGTTGGCACACATGACAGGATCGAACAAATGCAGACACTGATGATTTTAAACTTGGCCAAAAGAAATTTCTGGAAATTCGATCGTATGTTTTCGTAACACCAAGGTGTCCTGAACATGGATGTTCATGAGCTAACTGCATGATTTGATACCGATACCCCGTAGGAAGAACAATCTGGGAAACACGGTCACCTTCAGAGTTTGACGGCTTCCACCAGCGCATCAAAACTTCCTCGTCCCAAAAATACCCTACTGACCCATCCGAAACCTGAGTTTTGTCCGCAGCCGCACTGATACATTTGCTTAAAGTTAAATCAGATTTTTGCGCAGCAATTAACTGTTCCCTACCCACTTTTAAGGGAATTTCGTTTGCATTCATATACTCATCACTCAAAAGCGGTTGAGGTTTAACAAACAGTTTGCATTCCACACTATCTGGCGATGCAGCGAGAAAAGAGCTTGAAAGATCCACCACATCTTCAAATTTCTTTTTCTGCGCGCGTGTTACAACACATGCTGGAAAAACTGTGGGAAACTGTGACAAAGCAGCTACCGGAGTGTTTACGTTCGGCTCAGCAGATACAATCGGGTACGGAAACACTTTAGTTCCAGCCAAATCATTACCCAAGATCATACTCACACCATCCACAGGTAATTGTGAATGCACCCCGATATTAACCGTGCCGGAAATAAGGTCAGATTTCAACTGAACGGTATGCAAAGGCACGGGAGTACAGCCCATTTCTATACCACGAATGAGCACATCATTACCGGTATACGAATTCACCGAGAACGGCAGAGCACTTTCTAAGATTAGGGATTGTGCGGCTCCCGTATCTCGCAGCATCACTATAGGTTTTTCCTCGTCATTGTCTGAAAGCGAAACTAAACACGTTTGTAAAAACGATCCAAACGCATTCAATTTTTCCCCTGATGAGAGTTCGGGAATGGAGGTAAACGCTACCCCTTTAGGTTTACCGCCTGCTTTCTGCTGCCAAGCTTTACAGCTGGTAATCAGATGACCTGGATCAAGACAATAGAAACAAGCTCTTTTTTTATCAGGCCGCTTTTGTGCATGTGCTTCACCCTCGACCCTAAAAGAGTTGTCCCTCGTCATTCTTTTATCCCTCCCTACGTCCACGACTAAAGAAGGTTTGAGAGCGCGCATCACTGGGAACACAGTTTTATGAGTAAGTGCGAATTCGTCTGCAAATTTTGCCGCATCGAAAAGCTTAGATACTTTCTGCTCGTTTAAATGCACTACAATATTGTCTGGCAAACTATTTTTAAAATCTTCGAGCAAAATCAGTTCTTGCAATTCCTCAAGAGTTGTAATTTTAATAGAACCACACCACTTCTCGAATAGCGATCTCTTTTCACGCGCAAATTCCACAAACGTTTGCTTGGCTGTCTTTGAACACGCCCTAAACTTCTGCCGGTACGCCTCCGGTACCAATTCATAAGCACGCAACACAGCCGATTTCACAAGATCATAATCCAGCGAATCATCGATTGGCAAAGCTGCGCAAGCCTCCTGGGCTTTGCCAACGAGATTACACTGTAACAATAACGCCCACATATCTCTGGGCCATTTTAATTTAGCCGCGACACGTTCGAAAGCCACAAAATACGAGTCAACTTCAGACTCACGAAATGGAGGTACAAGCTTAATGTACTTACCCACATCAAAATCAGGTTGCCCCACATCAGAACTACTGGAATCAGTTCTAGCGCGCGGTGACGGACCTGGTCTGTCACGCTGCCTCTGAGCTTCCACCTCCAGCCTACGCAATTGAACATCCCGGTCAGTCCTTAACTCTAACTCTTTCAGTCAAAGTAATTGCGTTTCATGCTCCTGCTTCTTTAACTCCAGTTCTAACTCTCTTAAGCGAACAGTCACCTTCGGATCTATACCAGCCCCTTTACCGCTTGCCAAATCGGATTCGTCAGGCTCTGACCGAGGAAAAATACCAATTTCAACTAACTTACCATACAACTCGTCTTTAATGACTTGTTTCTTTTCCTCTTTCGGGACGGTTACATTGTAAAATTCTGCTATTACAATTAGATCTACTTTTCTACACCGCTCAAACTCCTTTAATGTAGGTGAAAGCGTAAACTTAACTAGATCAAAATCCATATTAAATAACACTTCCTCCCCCACAAAAAAAATTCAAAGCAGCCAAGCAACACTACTGGAAACGGTCAATAGATTTTACGAATATTAAAATACGCGGACGGACGAGCCCCCAATTGTTACGACCTCCTAGTCCAGGGTTAGGAACGCCAATAACAAATAAAACAATATAGATATCCCCTCTCCTGTCCCAGATCACAAACAGAGTACCACACCAGAATATAGTGTCAAAAGAATAAGCTTTTTTATTTACACAGAAATAAAGAAAGCTGAAAGCGTGAATCTTCAGGAGGGGTTCAAGCCAAAATAACAAACCAAAATGAATTCTAACTAACGCCGACTTAAATATAAATTACCTAACAAATAAAAATCCCCAAAGAAAATACAACAAACTTCCCTTACTCCCTAACTAGTCAATAACCAAGAGAAAATGTTTAAATAAAAAAAAAGAATGGCAACCTCCTCCCTACGGCTTTCTAAAGAAACATTCCAAACATTAGTTTAATGACATAAATCAAAAACGAAATAAACGAAAACAAGTAAACACAAATCAGTAAACAAGGAAATAAACTTACAACAATCAACTCAAGAGAAAAGTGTTCTCTAAAACACACCGTGAGTATTCCCCACTAGGAAAACTCACTAAAAGATCAACACATCAATATCATTGATCTCAACAGCGTGTCTGGGGCAGGAGACAAGGACCACGGAACTCCGCGACGCGCGTTCTAAGGAGCTCTGTTTCACTGCAGTCTGTCTCCGCTTTTAAGCGCTCCCGCTCCTCATCGTAATCGGCCGCAGCTGAACCCAATCAAGGCCTGCACGGAGGGAGAGAGAAAGAGAGAGAGAAAGAAAGAGGGAGGAACCAACTGCACACACCTCAAATCACAACACAAATTAGAAAAAAAATAACATAACAGCAAAACACACTACGTCCTAGGACGTAACACCCCCACCCTTAGTTACAAAACCGGATTTGGAACAATGAGTTAGGTAAATCAACATTTCCTACTTGTCTGCAACAGTCAACTAATCATCATTAGAATGCACCCTTGACAGCGCGTCGGCTACGACGTTATCGGCACCTTTTTTATAGCGTATCTCTAAGTTGAACTCTTGTAAGATGAGTGCCCATCTCATCAAACGCTGATTCGAATTAGCCATACGAGCCAGGAAGATTAGAGGGTTGTGGTCTGTGTATGCCACAATATGATCACCGGAACTCAAATACACCTCGAAGTGTTGGACAGCCAGCAGCAACGCCAGAGCCTCTTTCTCTATTGTGCTATAATTTCTCTGACACCGGGTAAATTTCTTTGAGAAATAGCTCACGGGATGTTCAATACCAGCGTTATCTGCTTGCATCAGCACCGCACCGGCGCCATGAGCACTCGCATCCACCTGCAGGCTGAAAGGTTGAGTGTAGTTCGGGGCAGAAAGCACAGGAGCATTACATAGTAAATCTTTAGCAGAAGACAAAGCAGATTCGCATACTTCGTTCCACACAAATTTCCGCTCCGTACTCAAAAGGTCAGTAAGGGGTGCAACCACTGTGGCAAAATTCTGACAAAAACCCCTATAATATCCAGCCATTCCCAAGAAACGCCTCAACTCGCGTTTATTAGTGGGTGAAGGAAATGCAACAATAGCTTCGACTTTAGCTTGAACAGGCTTAACCTGACCTTGCCCGACTGTTTTACCGAGATAAGTCACTGCTGCTCTCGCAAACTCACACTTACTGAGGTTAAGCGTCAAGGACGCTTCAGCCAAGCGTTTCAAGACCAATCTCAGAGTGCATAAGTGATCTTCCCATGTCATAGAATAAACCACCACATCATCTAGATAGACCTCACAATTCTGTACCTCTGACAACACAATCCTCATTAGCCGTTGGAATGTGGCAGGTGCGTTTCGCATCCCGAAAGCCATTACTGTATATTGCATAAATGCATCAGGCGTGACAAAGGCGGAGATTTCAGAGGCGCGCGGTGTCAATGGCACCTGCCAATAGCCCTTCAGCAGATCGAGTTTTGTTACATAACGTGAAGAACCTACGCTGTCCACACAGTCCTCCATTCTGGGGAGAGGAAAGGAGTCAGCTTTGGTGACACTGTTAACTCTGCGAAAATCCGTACAGAATCGGAAAGAGCGATCAGACTTCGGCACAAGTATACAAGGCGAACTCCATGGACTCTGGCTGGGTACAGCAAAACCATTACGCACCAAATAATTAACTTCATCCTTCATGACTTGACGTTTGAGCGGATTAACACGGTATGGATGCTGTTTAACTGGTGGGCTTTGACACACATCAATATCATGCGTCAACACATTTGTCTGCGAAGGAACATCATTAAACAACGTAGGATGACGGTTAATCAACGCAACGATATCCCGACGCTGACTCTCAGACAAATAAGAAAGATGAGACGATAAGTTGGCCAGGACAGCAGAGTTTGAAAGTTTTCCACAAGAGACTTGGGCAGCCTTCTCAATTAGATAATCTGATTCTACCACATAAGTAGACGGCACTTCAATAGCGTGAACAGCAGCCACCGTTTCAACCACAGCAGGGTTAACTTCAGGCGCATCTCGGGAAACATACCTCTTCAGCATATTTATGTGGCAGACTCTACTTTTACGTCGTCGATCAGGGGTCAAAACTGTATAATTGGTCTCATTCAGTTTTTTCTCTATCTTATATGGACCAACAAACCGAGCAGACATCGGAGAATTAGGTACAGGCAAGAACACGAGCACAGAATCACCCGGTTCAAAATTACGGGCTACGCTGGTTTTATCATATCTGCTCTTCATCTTACATTGAGACTCAACAAGATGCTGTTTCGCAACTTCCCACATTTTGTGGAGTTGTTCACGAAATGAACTCACATACTGCAAAATCGGCACAGAGGGAGGATCTTTAGATTGAAACTGATCACTTATCAATTCCAATGGTCCCCGAACAGTGTGTCCGAACACAAGTTCGGCTGGACTGAACCCCAAAGACTCTTGCACTGTACTCCTTATGGCCAACATTAATAACGGTAACCCATCCACCCATTCTTTACCCGTTTCGACACAGTAGGTGCGCAGCATCGACTTTAACGTCTGATGGAAGCGCTCGAGTGCACCTTGCGACTCAGGATGGTACGCACTTGACATCTGATGTTCTACCCCCAGTTCGTGTACCAACTGTTCAAACAGGCGGGAGGTAAAATTTGTTCCCTGATCTGTCTGAATTACTTTAGGCAATCCGAACATAGAGCAAAACTTAATCAGCTCTTTAACCACGGCTTTCGTTTTAATCGAGCGCAATGGCACAGCTTCCGGATAGCGAGTGGTGGCACACATTATGGTAAGGAGATACTGATGACCTGACTTAGCCTTCGGCAATGGGCCAACGCAATCAAGAATGAGTCTTTCAAAAGGTTCTCCTACTACAGGAATGGGTTTAAGTGGCGCTTGAGGAATCTTTTGATTAGGCTTGCCAGCCAGTTGGCACACATGACAGGATCGAACAAATGCAGACACTGATGATTTTAAACTTGGCCAAAAGAAATTTCTGGAAATTCGATCGTATGTTTTCGTAACACCAAGGTGTCCTGAACATGGATGTTCATGAGCTAACTGCATGATTTGATACCGATACCCCGTAGGAAGAACAATCTGGGAAACACGGTCACCTTCAGAGTTTGACGGCTTCCACCAGCGCATCAAAACTTCCTCGTCCCAAAAATACCCTACTGACCCATCCGAAACCTGAGTTTTGTCCGCAGCCGCACTGATACATTTGCTTAAAGTTAAATCAGATTTTTGCGCAGCAATTAACTGTTCCCTACCCACTTTTAAGGGAATTTCGTTTGCATTCATATACTCATCACTCAAAAGCGGTTGAGGTTTAACAAACAGTTTGCATTCCACACTATCTGGCGATGCAGCGAGAAAAGAGCTTGAAAGATCCACCACATCTTCAAATTTCTTTTTCTGCGCGCGTGTTACAACACATGCTGGAAAAACTGTGGGAAACTGTGACAAAGCAGCTACCGGAGTGTTTACGTTCGGCTCAGCAGATACAATCGGGTACGGAAACACTTTAGTTCCAGCCAAATCATTACCCAAGATCATACTCACACCATCCACAGGTAATTGTGAATGCACCCCGATATTAACCGTGCCGGAAATAAGGTCAGATTTCAACTGAACGGTATGCAAAGGCACGGGAGTACAGCCCATTTCTATACCACGAATGAGCACATCATTACCGGTATACGAATTCACCGAGAACGGCAGAGCACTTTCTAAGATTAGGGATTGTGCGGCTCCCGTATCTCGCAGCATCACTATAGGTTTTTCCTCGTCATTGTCTGAAAGCGAAACTAAACACGTTTGTAAAAACGATCCAAACGCATTCAATTTTTCCCCTGATGAGAGTTCGGGAATGGAGGTAAACGCTACCCCTTTAGGTTTACCGCCTGCTTTCTGCTGCCAAGCTTTACAGCTGGTAATCAGATGACCTGGATCAAGACAATAGAAACAAGCTCTTTTTTTATCAGGCCGCTTTTGTGCATGTGCTTCACCCTCGACCCTAAAAGAGTTGTCCCTCGTCATTCTTTTATCCCTCCCTACGTCCACGACTAAAGAAGGTTTGAGAGCGCGCATCACTGGGAACACAGTTTTATGAGTAAGTGCGAATTCGTCTGCAAATTTTGCCGCATCGAAAAGCTTAGATACTTTCTGCTCGTTTAAATGCACTACAATATTGTCTGGCAAACTATTTTTAAAATCTTCGAGCAAAATCAGTTCTTGCAATTCCTCAAGAGTTGTAATTTTAATAGAACCACACCACTTCTCGAATAGCGATCTCTTTTCACGCGCAAATTCCACAAACGTTTGCTTGGCTGTCTTTGAACACGCCCTAAACTTCTGCCGGTACGCCTCCGGTACCAATTCATAAGCACGCAACACAGCCGATTTCACAAGATCATAATCCAGCGAATCATCGATTGGCAAAGCTGCGCAAGCCTCCTGGGCTTTGCCAACGAGATTACACTGTAACAATAACGCCCACATATCTCTGGGCCATTTTAATTTAGCCGCGACACGTTCGAAAGCCACAAAATACGAGTCAACTTCAGACTCACGAAATGGAGGTACAAGCTTAATGTACTTACCCACATCAAAATCAGGTTGCCCCACATCAGAACTACTGGAATCAGTTCTAGCGCGCGGTGACGGACCTGGTCTGTCACGCTGCCTCTGAGCTTCCACCTCCAGCCTACGCAATTGAACATCCCGGTCAGTCCTTAACTCTAACTCTTTCAGTCAAAGTAATTGCGTTTCATGCTCCTGCTTCTTTAACTCCAGTTCTAACTCTCTTAAGCGAACAGTCACCTTCGGATCTATACCAGCCCCTTTACCGCTTGCCAAATCGGATTCGTCAGGCTCTGACCGAGGAAAAATACCAATTTCAACTAACTTACCATACAACTCGTCTTTAATGACTTGTTTCTTTTCCTCTTTCGGGACGGTTACATTGTAAAATTCTGCTATTACAATTAGATCTACTTTTCTACACCGCTCAAACTCCTTTAATGTAGGTGAAAGCGTAAACTTAACTAGATCAAAATCCATATTAAATAACACTTCCTCCCCCACAAAAAAAATTCAAAGCAGCCAAGCAACACTACTGGAAACGGTCAATAGATTTTAC
Organism: Pimephales promelas; assembly: GCF_988280905.1. NCBI lineage: Eukaryota > Metazoa > Chordata > Actinopteri > Cypriniformes > Leuciscidae > Pimephales > Pimephales promelas. The sequence continues at coordinate 14,844,075 of NC_142773.1, forward strand.
GAATATTAAAATACGCGGACGGACGAGCCCCCAATTGTTACGACCTCCTAGTCCAGGGTTAGGAACGCCAATAACAAATAAAACAATATAGATATCCCCTCTCCTGTCCCAGATCACAAACAGAGTACCACACCAGAATATAGTGTCAAAAGAATAAGCTTTTTTATTTACACAGAAATAAAGAAAGCTGAAAGCGTGAATCTTCAGGAGGGGTTCAAGCCAAAATAACAAACCAAAATGAATTCTAACTAACGCCGACTTAAATATAAATTACCTAACAAATAAAAATCCCCAAAGAAAATACAACAAACTTCCCTTACTCCCTAACTAGTCAATAACCAAGAGAAAATGTTTAAATAAAAAAAAAGAATGGCAACCTCCTCCCTACGGCTTTCTAAAGAAACATTCCAAACATTAGTTTAATGACATAAATCAAAAACGAAATAAACGAAAACAAGTAAACACAAATCAGTAAACAAGGAAATAAACTTACAACAATCAACTCAAGAGAAAAGTGTTCTCTAAAACACACCGTGAGTATTCCCCACTAGGAAAACTCACTAAAAGATCAACACATCAATATCATTGATCTCAACAGCGTGTCTGGGGCAGGAGACAAGGACCACGGAACTCCGCGACGCGCGTTCTAAGGAGCTCTGTTTCACTGCAGTCTGTCTCCGCTTTTAAGCGCTCCCGCTCCTCATCGTAATCGGCCGCAGCTGAACCCAATCAAGGCCTGCACGGAGGGAGAGAGAAAGAGAGAGAGAAAGAAAGAGGGAGGAACCAACTGCACACACCTCAAATCACAACACAAATTAGAAAAAAAATAACATAACAGCAAAACACACTACGTCCTAGGACGTAACACCCCCACCCTTAGTTACAAAACCGGATTTGGAACAATGAGTTAGGTAAATCAACATTTCCTACTTGTCTGCAACAGTCAACTAATCATCATTAGAATGCACCCTTGACAGCGCGTCGGCTACGACGTTATCGGCACCTTTTTTATAGCGTATCTCTAAGTTGAACTCTTGTAAGATGAGTGCCCATCTCATCAAACGCTGATTCGAATTAGCCATACGAGCCAGGAAGATTAGAGGGTTGTGGTCTGTGTATGCCACAATATGATCACCGGAACTCAAATACACCTCGAAGTGTTGGACAGCCAGCAGCAACGCCAGAGCCTCTTTCTCTATTGTGCTATAATTTCTCTGACACCGGGTAAATTTCTTTGAGAAATAGCTCACGGGATGTTCAATACCAGCGTTATCTGCTTGCATCAGCACCGCACCGGCGCCATGAGCACTCGCATCCACCTGCAGGCTGAAAGGTTGAGTGTAGTTCGGGGCAGAAAGCACAGGAGCATTACATAGTAAATCTTTAGCAGAAGACAAAGCAGATTCGCATACTTCGTTCCACACAAATTTCCGCTCCGTACTCAAAAGGTCAGTAAGGGGTGCAACCACTGTGGCAAAATTCTGACAAAAACCCCTATAATATCCAGCCATTCCCAAGAAACGCCTCAACTCGCGTTTATTAGTGGGTGAAGGAAATGCAACAATAGCTTCGACTTTAGCTTGAACAGGCTTAACCTGACCTTGCCCGACTGTTTTACCGAGATAAGTCACTGCTGCTCTCGCAAACTCACACTTACTGAGGTTAAGCGTCAAGGACGCTTCAGCCAAGCGTTTCAAGACCAATCTCAGAGTGCATAAGTGATCTTCCCATGTCATAGAATAAACCACCACATCATCTAGATAGACCTCACAATTCTGTACCTCTGACAACACAATCCTCATTAGCCGTTGGAATGTGGCAGGTGCGTTTCGCATCCCGAAAGCCATTACTGTATATTGCATAAATGCATCAGGCGTGACAAAGGCGGAGATTTCAGAGGCGCGCGGTGTCAATGGCACCTGCCAATAGCCCTTCAGCAGATCGAGTTTTGTTACATAACGTGAAGAACCTACGCTGTCCACACAGTCCTCCATTCTGGGGAGAGGAAAGGAGTCAGCTTTGGTGACACTGTTAACTCTGCGAAAATCCGTACAGAATCGGAAAGAGCGATCAGACTTCGGCACAAGTATACAAGGCGAACTCCATGGACTCTGGCTGGGTACAGCAAAACCATTACGCACCAAATAATTAACTTCATCCTTCATGACTTGACGTTTGAGCGGATTAACACGGTATGGATGCTGTTTAACTGGTGGGCTTTGACACACATCAATATCATGCGTCAACACATTTGTCTGCGAAGGAACATCATTAAACAACGTAGGATGACGGTTAATCAACGCAACGATATCCCGACGCTGACTCTCAGACAAATAAGAAAGATGAGACGATAAGTTGGCCAGGACAGCAGAGTTTGAAAGTTTTCCACAAGAGACTTGGGCAGCCTTCTCAATTAGATAATCTGATTCTACCACATAAGTAGACGGCACTTCAATAGCGTGAACAGCAGCCACCGTTTCAACCACAGCAGGGTTAACTTCAGGCGCATCTCGGGAAACATACCTCTTCAGCATATTTATGTGGCAGACTCTACTTTTACGTCGTCGATCAGGGGTCAAAACTGTATAATTGGTCTCATTCAGTTTTTTCTCTATCTTATATGGACCAACAAACCGAGCAGACATCGGAGAATTAGGTACAGGCAAGAACACGAGCACAGAATCACCCGGTTCAAAATTACGGGCTACGCTGGTTTTATCATATCTGCTCTTCATCTTACATTGAGACTCAACAAGATGCTGTTTCGCAACTTCCCACATTTTGTGGAGTTGTTCACGAAATGAACTCACATACTGCAAAATCGGCACAGAGGGAGGATCTTTAGATTGAAACTGATCACTTATCAATTCCAATGGTCCCCGAACAGTGTGTCCGAACACAAGTTCGGCTGGACTGAACCCCAAAGACTCTTGCACTGTACTCCTTATGGCCAACATTAATAACGGTAACCCATCCACCCATTCTTTACCCGTTTCGACACAGTAGGTGCGCAGCATCGACTTTAACGTCTGATGGAAGCGCTCGAGTGCACCTTGCGACTCAGGATGGTACGCACTTGACATCTGATGTTCTACCCCCAGTTCGTGTACCAACTGTTCAAACAGGCGGGAGGTAAAATTTGTTCCCTGATCTGTCTGAATTACTTTAGGCAATCCGAACATAGAGCAAAACTTAATCAGCTCTTTAACCACGGCTTTCGTTTTAATCGAGCGCAATGGCACAGCTTCCGGATAGCGAGTGGTGGCACACATTATGGTAAGGAGATACTGATGACCTGACTTAGCCTTCGGCAATGGGCCAACGCAATCAAGAATGAGTCTTTCAAAAGGTTCTCCTACTACAGGAATGGGTTTAAGTGGCGCTTGAGGAATCTTTTGATTAGGCTTGCCAGCCAGTTGGCACACATGACAGGATCGAACAAATGCAGACACTGATGATTTTAAACTTGGCCAAAAGAAATTTCTGGAAATTCGATCGTATGTTTTCGTAACACCAAGGTGTCCTGAACATGGATGTTCATGAGCTAACTGCATGATTTGATACCGATACCCCGTAGGAAGAACAATCTGGGAAACACGGTCACCTTCAGAGTTTGACGGCTTCCACCAGCGCATCAAAACTTCCTCGTCCCAAAAATACCCTACTGACCCATCCGAAACCTGAGTTTTGTCCGCAGCCGCACTGATACATTTGCTTAAAGTTAAATCAGATTTTTGCGCAGCAATTAACTGTTCCCTACCCACTTTTAAGGGAATTTCGTTTGCATTCATATACTCATCACTCAAAAGCGGTTGAGGTTTAACAAACAGTTTGCATTCCACACTATCTGGCGATGCAGCGAGAAAAGAGCTTGAAAGATCCACCACATCTTCAAATTTCTTTTTCTGCGCGCGTGTTACAACACATGCTGGAAAAACTGTGGGAAACTGTGACAAAGCAGCTACCGGAGTGTTTACGTTCGGCTCAGCAGATACAATCGGGTACGGAAACACTTTAGTTCCAGCCAAATCATTACCCAAGATCATACTCACACCATCCACAGGTAATTGTGAATGCACCCCGATATTAACCGTGCCGGAAATAAGGTCAGATTTCAACTGAACGGTATGCAAAGGCACGGGAGTACAGCCCATTTCTATACCACGAATGAGCACATCATTACCGGTATACGATTTCACCGAGAACGGCAGAGCACTTTCTAAGATTAGGGATTGTGCGGCTCCCGTATCTCGCAGCATCACTATAGGTTTTTCCTCGTCATTGTCTGAAAGCGAAACTAAACACGTTTGTAAAAACGATCCAAACGCATTCAATTTTTCCCCTGATGAGAGTTCGGGAATGGAGGTAAACGCTACCCCTTTAGGTTTACCGCCTGCTTTCTGCTGCCAAGCTTTACAGCTGGTAATCAGATGACCTGGATCAAGACAATAGAAACAAGCTCTTTTTTTATCAGGCCGCTTTTGTGCATGTGCTTCACCCTCGACCCTAAAAGAGTTGTCCCTCGTCATTCTTTTATCCCTCCCTACGTCCACGACTAAAGAAGGTTTGAGAGCGCGCATCACTGGGAACACAGTTTTATGAGTAAGTGCGAATTCGTCTGCAAATTTTGCCGCATCGAAAAGCTTAGATACTTTCTGCTCGTTTAAATGCACTACAATATTGTCTGGCAAACTATTTTTAAAATCTTCGAGCAAAATCAGTTCTTGCAATTCCTCAAGAGTTGTAATTTTAATAGAACCACACCACTTCTCGAATAGCGATCTCTTTTCACGCGCAAATTCCACAAACGTTTGCTTGGCTGTCTTTGAACACGCCCTAAACTTCTGCCGGTACGCCTCCGGTACCAATTCATAAGCACGCAACACAGCCGATTTCACAAGATCATAATCCAGCGAATCATCGATTGGCAAAGCTGCGCAAGCCTCCTGGGCTTTGCCAACGAGATTACACTGTAACAATAACGCCCACATATCTCTGGGCCATTTTAATTTAGCCGCGACACGTTCGAAAGCCACAAAATACGAGTCAACTTCAGACTCACGAAATGGAGGTACAAGCTTAATGTACTTACCCACATCAAAATCAGGTTGCCCCACATCAGAACTACTGGAATCAGTTCTAGCGCGCGGTGACGGACCTGGTCTGTCACGCTGCCTCTGAGCTTCCACCTCCAGCCTACGCAATTGAACATCCCGGTCAGTCCTTAACTCTAACTCTTTCAGTCAAAGTAATTGCGTTTCATGCTCCTGCTTCTTTAACTCCAGTTCTAACTCTCTTAAGCGAACAGTCACCTTCGGATCTATACCAGCCCCTTTACCGCTTGCCAAATCGGATTCGTCAGGCTCTGACCGAGGAAAAATACCAATTTCAACTAACTTACCATACAACTCGTCTTTAATGACTTGTTTCTTTTCCTCTTTCGGGACGGTTACATTGTAAAATTCTGCTATTACAATTAGATCTACTTTTCTACACCGCTCAAACTCCTTTAATGTAGGTGAAAGCGTAAACTTAACTAGATCAAAATCCATATTAAATAACACTTCCTCCCCCACAAAAAAAATTCAAAGCAGCCAAGCAACACTACTGGAAACGGTCAATAGATTTTACGAATATTAAAATACGCGGACGGACGAGCCCCCAATTGTTACGACCTCCTAGTCCAGGGTTAGGAACGCCAATAACAAATAAAACAATATAGATATCCCCTCTCCTGTCCCAGATCACAAACAGAGTACCACACCAGAATATAGTGTCAAAAGAATAAGCTTTTTTATTTACACAGAAATAAAGAAAGCTGAAAGCGTGAATCTTCAGGAGGGGTTCAAGCCAAAATAACAAACCAAAATGAATTCTAACTAACGCCGACTTAAATATAAATTACCTAACAAATAAAAATCCCCAAAGAAAATACAACAAACTTCCCTTACTCCCTAACTAGTCAATAACCAAGAGAAAATGTTTAAATAAAAAAAAAGAATGGCAACCTCCTCCCTACGGCTTTCTAAAGAAACATTCCAAACATTAGTTTAATGACATAAATCAAAAACGAAATAAACGAAAACAAGTAAACACAAATCAGTAAACAAGGAAATAAACTTACAACAATCAACTCAAGAGAAAAGTGTTCTCTAAAACACACCGTGAGTATTCCCCACTAGGAAAACTCACTAAAAGATCAACACATCAATATCATTGATCTCAACAGCGTGTCTGGGGCAGGAGACAAGGACCACGGAACTCCGCGACGCGCGTTCTAAGGAGCTCTGTTTCACTGCAGTCTGTCTCCGCTTTTAAGCGCTCCCGCTCCTCATCGTAATCGGCCGCAGCTGAACCCAATCAAGGCCTGCACGGAGGGAGAGAGAAAGAGAGAGAGAAAGAAAGAGGGAGGAACCAACTGCACACACCTCAAATCACAACACAAATTAGAAAAAAAATAACATAACAGCAAAACACACTACGTCCTAGGACGTAACAGGTAGTTCACCTGAAAATGCTCCATCATTAATTTGTAGTTTTGAGCGTGGCATGGTTGTTGGTGCCAGACGGGCCAGTCTGAGTATTTCACAATCTTCTCAGTTACTGTTTTCATGCACAACCATTTCTAGGGTTTAAAAAGAATGGTGTGAAAAGGGAAAAACATCCAGTACGCGCCAGTCCTGTGGGCAAAAATGCCTTGTTGATGCTAGAGGTCTGAGGAGAATGGGCCGACTGATTCAAGCTGATAGAAGAGCAACTTTGACTGAAATAACCACTCGTTACAACCGAGGTATGCAGCAAAGCATTTTTGAAGCCACAACACGCACAACCTTGAGGCGGATGGCCTATAACAGCAGAAGACGCCACTGGGTACCACTCATCTCCACTACAAATAGGAAAAAGAGGCTACAATTTGCAGGAGCTCGCCAAAATTGGACAGTTGAAGACTGGAAAAATGTTGTCTGGTCTGATGAGTCTTGATTTCTGTTGAGACATGCAGATGGTTCAGATGGCGTTTGGCTGCTGCTGCTCACTGGGATTAGAGTTCTCCTTTTGGACTGTTTTATTTAAATCTTTTGGACTGTTTTATATAAACCAAATTTTTGACCAACCTGGGAAAAAAGGTCCTCTGTTTCAGTTCTTCACAAATTTGTCTGGAGTCTTTCGGATTGTTTAGATACTAATCAAAGTTTGACTAACCTGAGGGGCTATTTGTCATCGCGGGTTTAGATTTTTAATTTTGTTTGTCTGTCGGCCGTCCTCTGTGTCTGGCTTTTTTTCTGGATGCCCGTCGCACAACTGACACGTCATCAGAGCGCTGCCACCAAGAGGCTATTTCATTCCAAGCGGGAAATAAAACGTGGAGTGGATCTCAGCCTACTCCTGCCCCTACAGAAACTCTGCTACCCTTAACCCATCACCCCCAGTCAAAATTGAACTTTTAAATGCATAATCCCTTAATAATAAGGCATTTGTTATTCATGACCACATCATCAATGAGCATATACACTTCATGTGCCACAATACAATGCTCCTGATTTACTGGCCCTCCAAACCGAACCCAGCTTTCCTTCCTGAGATACATGATCTCCTTACCATGTTTTACTCAACCCCAGGGAATATCATCATACTTGGTGATTTTAATATCCATGTAAATGATCCCTCTTCCTACTCGGCAGCTGAATTTATTCATCTTCTTGACAGTCTCAATTTCACTCAACACTTCAATGTCCCAACACACTCCAGAGGCAACACGCTGGATTTGTTGATCACCAATTACACCTCTATCAGCAATCTCTCGGTGCACGATCTGGGTGTGTTAGACCATAAGGTTATTTCAATGGAGCTTCCCATACTGTGTCCCCCCAGACAAATTAGTTTCAGGAATCTTAAAAACATGAATCCAGTCACCCTGACTACCAACCTCCGTGTTTTATTTGCTGCTAATCCCCTTTCAGTCATTGAATCCGTGGATCTTTACAATTCATCACTAAGCACCCTACTGGACCATCATGCCCCAGTCAAGTCCTAAATCGTCACCTTAAAAAAACTCAGCTCCCTGGTACACCAGGGAGCTGCAGCAGAGAACAGGGTGTGTCCTTGAACGGCGTTTCAAGCACTCAGGGCTTGCTGTTCACAAGTTAGCATATCGGGAACATCAGAGGGCCTACAGCAAGTCCCTCAGTGACACCCAGTCCCGGTTCTACTCCCATATAATCAACAATAGCCATGGTAACTCCAAGCAACTTTTCTCAACCGTAAATCATCTCCCCCTACACTCAGAGAACATGCAGGAGCATTGCAACACCTTCATCTCCTTCTTCAAAACAAAAGTTAAAAAGATCCGTTCCCTTCTCTCTAGCCCCTCTGCTCCCGTAGTTACATTCACTGACCCTCAATCTGGCCCTACACGGCTCTGCTGTTTTAGGGATATCACTCAGCATGACATCGAAGACATTCTAAGGAAGGTGAAGCCCTCCACCTGTGATCTAGACCCTTTTCCCTCAGCCCTGATAAAAAGTCATTCCTCCGCAATAAGTCCCATGATCACCAACATCATTAATCAGTCTCTCCGATCTGGCCATGTTCCTAAGTCTCTGAAAACTGCGGTCATCAAGCCAATACTCAAAAAGCCCTGCCTTCACCCCGAAGTATCTGCCAACTACCGCCCCACCTCCAATCTCCCTTTCTTGTCAAAGGTGCTGGAAAAGGTAGTTTCTGCTCAGCTCCACAATCATCTCGCAACAAACAGTCTTTATGACAAGTTCCACTCTGGTTTTCGCTCTGGCCACAGTACGAAAACTGCTTTGGTCAGGAAATATTTTTTTTCACTGCTGATTTGATGACACTCAAATTTACATCAAAACAAATCCTAACCCCTCTGAAGCCCTTTCCACACTTTTAACCTGCCTGGAGGAGGTAAAGATGTGGATGGCGGATAATTTTCTGCAACTCAACAGCTTAAAAATGGAAGCCATTCTTGTTGGCACTCCGCACTAGACCCGGTCATCCACCAGCATCACCTTCTTTGGTCATTATATCCACCTCTCACTCTCAGTCACAAACCTTGGTGTTAGAATGGACCCTCACTTGAACTTTGAGGCCCACATTAAACATCTTTGTAAAGCCTCTTTCTTTCATCTTAGGAACATTGCAAAACTTCGCCCAATTCTCACTTTCCTTGATGCCGAAAAATTTGTCCGTGCATTTGTTTCCTCCAGGCTGGACTATTGCAATGCACTACTAATCGGGATCCCAAGCAAGAACATCAAGCCACTGCAGTACATCCAGAACTGTGGGGCTAGGATCTTGATGGGCGTACAGAAGTACCACCATATCACACCCATCCTTAAATCGCTCCATTGGCTTCCTGTCCAATACAGGATTGAATTCAAAGTTTTCCTTCTGGCCCATCTTTGCCTCCATGGCACTGCTCTACCATATCTCAAACAACTCATCACTCCCCTTTCCTCATCATGCCATCTCCGCTCTGGACAGGCCAATCTCCTTCTGCCTTTGAGGACAAGGTTTCCTACTATGGGTGGCCGAGCCTTCTGTTCAGTTGCACCCAGTCTCTGGAGTGCTCTCCCTGTCCATCTAAGGGTCCCTCAGACTGTGGACTCTTTAAAAAATCCTTTTATGACTAAAAGTGTTATTTTAATGTTTCTGTTTTTATTCTGTTTATATTGTATCACTTTGAGGTCATTGAATTGATGTAAAGTGCATTATAAATAAAATGTATTATGGTAGGGTCAGAATTTGGCGTAAACAGAATGACAACATGGATCCATAATGCCTTGTTACCACTGTGCAGGCTGGTGGTGGTGGTGTAATGGTGTGGGGGTTGATTTCTTGACACACTTTAGGCCCTTTAGTGGCAATTGGGCATCTTTTAAATGTCACGGCCTACCTGAGCTTTGTTTCTGACCATGTCCATCCCTTTATGGCCACCATGTACTCATCCTCTGATGGCTGCTTCCAGCAGGATAATGCACCATGTCACAAAGCTCGAATCATTTCAAATTGTTTTATTGAACATGACAATGAGTTCACTGTACTAAAATGGCCCCCACAGTCACCAGATCTCAACCCAATAGAGCATCTTTGGGATGTGGTGGAATGGGAGCTTAATGCTCTGGATGTGCATCCCACAAATCTCCATCAACTGCAGGATGCTATCCTATCAATATGGGCCAACATTTCTAAAGAATGCTTTCGGCACCTTGTTGAATCAGTGCCATGTAGAATTAAGGCAGTTCTGAAGGCGAAAGGGGGTCAAACACAGTATAGACCTCTTTTCAGTTGGTAAACATGGTGACGTTTTTATGTGGGCGGAGCTTAGGTGGAGGCAGAACGATCCCTCTGGCTGCTTCACTAACGCTAGTTATTAAGTATTGTTGGCTTGTTTTTAAACAATGACTGGAGAAAATCCGATTTTATCTTAATGTGTAAGGTCACTCAGTGTCCAGGGCCGTGATTGTTATTTCCAAAAGTTTTTTTTAACGGACGGAACCAGATTGGCCGACCCGTAGCCGCCCACATGCCATGCTCACTCAATGCATGGACGATCTGACAGGATTAACGTTAGGTTACCTCGGTTGAGTGGCCTGACTTCTACACCTACCTTATAGAGAAACCGATCGTAAAGAGAAACTGAGGGCATATAAATCTTTTGATGCCTATAACTATATGGTCCTGTACAAGACGACAATGTAAAGAGTGACATTACGGTGTGATTTTAATGATGTGAATATTTTCTAGAAATGAAAATTCCAGATACAGAATATTAATTTTTCATCAATTCTTGCACTAAACAACACAACAAGATGACATTTAATAATAGTAACAATAATTTTAACTCCTTATTATGTAGCCGAATCTGTGCTGGTTTGTATTGGCCGCCTCCAGTTTTCACTTTGTTTTGCCTCCAGCTAGCGCCGTGATGTAACTGTAACGTCGGCGCAAAAGGGGTCTATTAGTATGGTGTTTCTAATAATCCTTTAGGTGAGTGTATATGCATTAAATTGATCAAAAGTAACCCTAGACATAATAATGTGACAAATTAATGCTGATATTTTGAACTTTCTATTCATCAAAAAATGCTTCAAATGTATCCTGGTTTCCACAAAAATAACATTAATAAATAATAATAGGAAATATATTTCATAAACATCAACTGATTATATTAGAATGATTTCTGGAGGATCATGAGACACTGAAGACTGGAGTAATGATGCTGAAAATTCAGCTTTAGCGTCACAGGAATAAATTACATTTTAAAGTTTGTTTAAATAGAAAAGAGTTATTTTTTGCTGGTTGGCTCTCAAAACTTCCTCCCTGGAGTGATAGTGCTATGCTGAATTTTTGCTACCAAGCTGTTGGATTGCTGTCAGATCCAATATAGTTTTTAACTGCCTCATCCTTTAATAATAACCTTCAACAGCTTGCCCTAATATATGCTGAAATTATCAAGGGTCGCTATAAAAATCTCATTCACAGGGACCTAGATTTTATACTTGTCATTAGTTCTTCTGGTGTTTAGAGTTAACATGATCTTACTTTCACTGTATTACCTCACTATGACTCTGTGTTAATATTTCCGGATTTCAGAATGAGACGTTTTTGCCTAGTTTCTATTATTGGTCGTTTTATCTTTGGTGGAATGTTCCCAAAAGTCCATGGCACATTTTATTTATTTCAGAAGATAATGGAAAGTTTGATTCCTCATGATAGCAGTCCTTTAAATATTCGTTTGGTTGCAAATTAAGCTTTACCTAAAACCAAGACGTGACAATCTTTGATCAAATTAAAGCATTCAACTTAGTCAAAGTGGATTAGTTGGGTTGAATAAGTGTGAATATTTAATCAATGCTTTATGTGACGTAGTTTTTAATAAAATGTGTTGATATGGTATAAAGTGAAGAGGCTTGTGTTAAATGGCATTTCAGATGGCTAATGTGATTCAGGCGAGATGACTGAATTAATCTTAATCTCTTCCATCTGCGGTACCACAAGCACACTGCAATAATCAGGTCGAATAAGCTGTATGACATTTCTTATTAATGTGAATTTAATTACCGAACAGTTCATGTTTTAACAGAGATTTTTTTTTCTTTTTCCCCCCAAACCTCATTCAAGCCAAAGTTTGTTTGGCCAGCCCTGGCAGATCACCATAATTAATTATGAACCATTATTTGGCTTCATTTATAGTTATTCAGACGTTTTTATTCTGGCAAAATCTATTTGTATAGCATCATAAATCACAAACATAAATTCCATGTTTTCTCTGTCACAGCTGCAGGGCACGTTGCAGCTATATGGCATTTTTTTATGTTTATGAATCGCAAATATATGCATTGTCAATGGTTTTGTTTCTGTGGTGTGATTTATAACATGGTTGGTGTGTATAAGATGAGGAATGAATTGTTTTCTCATTAGTCTGCGCATGAGTGTAAATGAGGATGTGCTCAATCTACTGCTGTAACGGGATCCACTGGAGGCAAGTGTAGATGAGAACCCAAGTGCAGTTTATACACACAAGATTAAACATGAAACAAAAACATGGTGTGGCATGAAAAACTCAAAAACAAGGACAAGAACATGAACATTATGCAGCACAACAGTTTTCAAAATTAATAAATAATTAGAAGAAGTGAAGAGTTCAGATGCAAAAGCCTCTAAATGCCATTTGAAATTTTCTTCTTTAATGATGATTTTTATCAAGCCTGTATATTTAAGTTCAGTGATTTCACTTAAATGGCAATGATAATTACCTATTAATTGTTATTTAAGTGAAATTACTGAACTTAAATATACAAGTTTGATAAAAATCATCATTAAAGAAGAAAATTTCAAATGGCATTTAGAGGCTTTTGCATCTGAACTCTTCAAGTATTTCTTAAACATCTGATTATATTAGAATGATTTCGGGAGGATCATGAGACACTAAAGACTGGAGTTGCATGAATGTGCAGGTAACAAGTATATTTATATATATATATATATATATATATATATATATATATATATATATATATACTGTATATATATATATATATATATATTCAACTGGTGGTTGGTTCGCCCAGGGTATCATGAACTCCAGTTTGAGAAAACTTGCTCTTGAATAACAGACAAATATAAACAGAATTTCGATATGAAAATGTTGGTCGACATCGATAACCGATAATTCTTTATACTTGAAAGCCGATAACCGATATATTGACCGATAAATCGGAATCCAATTTTTTATATAATTTTTGAGAACCTGATTAAAAAAACAAAAGTCTCACCATTAAAGTTCATCCCAATTCCCAAGCATACACTTCTGATGTTCTCATTATAATTTTATGTTGACTTTATGAACTTAAACATATTTTTTGAAGCGATTTCAACGAACAGTGCGCATCTGAAGTGTCTCAATTATGGAAATAATCCATTATTTATCAGCTTTAGCATATCGGCGAACTTTTCGGGTCGAAAACATATTGTGGTCGATATATTGTGCATCCCAAGTTTTTGTGATATTTTCACACTGCCTTCTGTGAAGCAATTGAGAGACTTTGTGGAAAAATAAGTAACGTTTTACTGCTTTAGGATTACGAAAAATAACATACTTTAAAATAATGTATTTGATTGTGATACGTTTTTGGATGCTTAACTGCATGCCATTTGCAATTAAATGAAAATGTATTAAAGTTTAAATTCATATTAAATTAATGTATTATTACTGCTGAATCTTTTTAAAAGTTTTGTACCTTTTTAAATACTGGATGCCACCTGAGGATTGAAATATGAAAGTTGAGCAAAATCTTGATATTCATCATTGTGACATTCTTCTCCCTCTGTAAGTGCACCACACGAAGCTATTTTCACATACTGTACTGTGAGAGAGCCAATCACATTTAAACCAAGTGAGATGTGAGTGAATGACTTGCCAGGTCATTGGCATGTCAGACCATTAACCTCAATCTGAGCTGTCAGAGAACTGAACCCCCAAAGCTCAGTGAAATTACATGGCAGTTGAATACAAGAAGAAATGACACCAGGGCAGGAACACAGGGAAAAAGAAGAGAGAGACGTCTGAGCATATAATTGTTCTCTTGAGGCTAATGGGATAGTTGTCAGATTGTCTTTTGTGCTCTAAACTCAACGTTTGTGCGGCCACTCAAAATATCTGTGTATATCTGTGTGTATATGGACAAAAACAGATCATTCTTCAGAATAACTCATTTTGTGTTCCGCAGAAAACGGCCAGTCAAACCGGTTTAGATTTACATGAGAAAGCATAAATGATGACAGAAGTTTCATTTTTATCTGAACTATTCCTAAATGATATTTTGAGGGTTTTGATATGTCCTTGTAGATCATTCAGATTTGACTGTGCCTGTGTTTGACTCTGATGTCCTCCATGAAGTGCAAAGCAATATGTGTCATAAACCATTTAAGTACATCTGTTATTCCAATGCATTCTCATCCTAGGGCATCATATAGTGACGCTTTTGACAATGTGTATACAGTGGTGTGAATAAGTGTTGGCACCCATGCTAAAGTTGCCTAAAAAGAGGAATAAAAAAATCATCTTTTGGATATTGATCTTAATGCCTTAATTAGAAAAATGAGGAAAACTCCAACCTTTAAGGACACCAATTTTCTTTGTGAATGAATAATGTATCATAAATAAATAAATGTTTTTCCTTAAAATACAGGGTGCATAAGTCATGGCCCCCCTATGTTAAATTCCCATAGAGTCAGGCAGATTTTTATTTTTAAAAGCCAGTTATTTCTTGGATCCAGGATAATATGCATCCTGATAAAGTTCCCTTGGCCTTTGGAATTAAAATATCCCCACATCATCACACACCTTCCACCACACCTAGAGATTGGCATGGTTTTACTTCAGTTAGCCTAATAGCTGGTTTGATTTGCATTGAAAGATGATCTTATGGAAAGTACCCCATGCCAATCTCTAGGTGTGGTGGAAGGTGTGTGATGATGTGGGGATATTTTAATTCCAAAGGCCAAGGGAACTTTATCAGGATGCATATTATCCTGGATCCATTAAATAACTGGCTTTTAAAAATAAAAATCTGCCTGACTCTATGGGAATTTAACATAAGTCAGGAGGGCCCTGACTTATGCACCCTGTATTTTAAGGAAAAACATTTATTTATGATGCATTATTCATTCACAAAGAAAATTGGTGTCCTTAAAGTTTGGAGTTTTCCTCATTTTTCTAATTAAGGCATTAAGATCAATATCCAAAAGATGATTTTTTATTCCTCTTTTTAGGCAACTTTAGCATGGGTGCCAACACTTATTCACACCACTGTATATCCAACGCACATGGCACCCTTTAGAGTCAATATAACACGCTTCGGTTATGGGTAGGTTTAGGTGTGGGGTAGGGTTAGGTTTAGACCACTAGGAGGCACCTTCTGGCCCATATATATCTGCGTCTCATATTGACGCTAAACGGTGCCATGTGCGTTGGATGTATACGCATTGTCCAAAATCGTCAGAGAACGGGCTGGTTATTCAGTATATGTGTAGTAAATGTGCATACATAACAACTACAAAAAGAATAGTTTTTCCCCAAATAAAAACAGTTCCATTATTTACTCATCCTTAAGTCAAATTTAAAAGCAGCATTTATATCGGATGGATGGTTGAGTGAAAAAAATCGTCAGAAATATATTTTTATTTTCTCAAAGACAGCTCTCGACATAGTTGTTGCATGTTATTGAATATGTCAGACTAGATCTGCTACATTGCTGCTGCCGATGTGAGCCTGGACAATCTGCATAAATAAATACATGAATCCCCGTAACACATATAGACTTGTGGAGCTGGGGAGGTGGAGGGTTTCAGAAGAACTCGCTGCAAGACTAGCCTACAGCAAACACTGAACCACACTAGTTAAATATTGAGGAAGAAATCTCCTCAAGTGCCATGTCAGCACCAATCATCTTGTGCCATGTGGTAATGATGTAATTGCTTGCAGATTGCATGTAAACCCATCAGCCTTTGCTCTCTAGAGTTTAAATAAGTGATTATAACGGACATAAACTAGTGAATGAGGTTTCCTCTCTTATACGTATATGAGGGAAATCCAATCAGCTGATGTGTTTGACTGCCGCTGGTGAGAAGTGGAGAGAATGCTACGCTCCCTTCTGAGAAGATATGTTTACATGTCAGTGAGTCTGGCATCTCATGAAACACAACTGCTTGCGTTACAGGCTGGATAAGCCTAAGATGTGAAATCTTTTCCCAATCACCACGGCAGTTCCCATGGTGACGGGGTCCCTGTGGGATGCAGGTGAAAATAATATAAATAATGGGGCTTATTTTTAGATCCATTGAAAAAAAAAATTAAATGCAACAGGTTTAGAAACGTACTTGCTACTCATTATTTATAGGGGAAATTAAACAAAAATATAATGCAAAGCATTAGGCCGACACAATTTGCTGGCACAACAAGCACTTAAGACCTCCATCTGCTGAATTTGTTTGCAATGAATTAGTTTAGCAGACATCTTGTCACTGGATGTTGCAAATACTGGTGATGCAACATTGTTAGAGATGCAGGAGAGATTGTAATGTCAATTATGGGACATTTCAAGTTCCCCTGAGATGAATGAAGTGTGTCATTTACCTGCTTAATGTCAACTGTAGAGTTTGTGTGCTGGCTGTCAGGTTGTCATTTTCAGTTTTAGTGTTGCTCTAACTTTGCTAGTTTGCTGCAGTATGTCTCATTCTGCCTACACATATTGTAGAAGCAAGTTCAGGGCTGATATTGCCAACTGCAAAACTTTTTACACCAAAAATGACCCTAGAATGGATCTTTACAAAGCCTTTTTTATCTAAACTGAGAGCCAGGGTGGTATTGAAAGGGGGAAAAAACTAAGAACTGAAAGTGAAATCACTTTCCTGAGTGTTTGTCTGTCGTTTTCCTATCAGTCCTTTACTGACCTCCTCAAATGTCAGACATTCTTCTTTTAAAAGGACTGTTCTCCCAAACATAAATATTCTGTCAAATTTTACTGTCCCTCATGTTTAGATTCAGATTCAGATTAATTTTATTGTCATTGACAAAATAGTATAAAGCCAACAAAACATAATTAGCATCTGACCAGAAGTGCAAACAATAGTAATAATTTAAAAGAAAACATAAAAAAGCTGTAGTTGCAATATATAAATATGAATAAATAAGTACAGTTGCAGGGATCAGCTCAATGCAATGTCTCAGAAATTGGAGGTAGTGTTTAGCATCTTGACCGCAGATGGGCAGAAACTGTTCCTAAATCTGCTCGTACGACAGCGAAGAGTAAATAGTCCATGGGTGGGATGAGAAGTGTCTTTAATAATGCATCTTGCCTTTCGTAGGCATCGCTTAAAGTAAATGTCTTGTATTGAGGGCAATTTAGCACCAATGATGTTTTGGGCCGTTTTGACCACACGTTGGAGGGCTTTCTGGTCTAAAACAGTGCAGTTGCCATACCACACTGTGATGCAGTTTGTTAGGATGCTTTGAATTACACATAGATAAAAGTTCTGCAATATAGGAGGGGACAGATGGGCTTTCTTTAATTTCCTAAGAAAGTAGAGGTGCTGTTGTGCCTTTTTATTGAGACTAGAAGTGTTGATAGTCCAGGTAAAATCCTCAGAAATATGAACACCCAGAAATTTAAAACTGGTCACTCGTTCCACTTGATACCCATTAATATAAATGGGAGTGTGTGTCTTTCTTAGACCGCCGATAGTCCACAATCAGCTCCTTGGTTTTCTGGGTATTGAATATAAGATTATTGGATACACACCACTCTACCAGGTGCTGAACATCTTCCCTGTAGGCATCTTCATTATTATCGCTGACCAAGCCTACCACAGTGATATCATCTGCAAACTTAATTATAGAGTTTGAGACATGCACAGGTTGGCAGTTGTAGTTAAAGATAGAGTAGATGATTGGGCTCAAAACACAGCCCTGTGGCACACCAGTGTTCAAGGTGAGTATAGAGGAGTGATGGTTGTCCATCCTAACAGACTGTGGTCCAGGAACCAGTTGCAGAGGGAAGGGCTGATGCTGAGTTCAGTGAGCATAGAGATCAACTTGGATGGGATCACAGTATTAAAAGCAGAACTAAAATCAATAAATAACATTCTAACATATGTATTGCTTTTATCCAGGTGGATTCAAAGAAGTATGGAGAGCCAACGTGATCTCATGAGAATACGTATGTATTTGTACGTAAAGTGTCGTTCTATCATACGTGTATATAATTACAATTTATATGCACAGAAAGGTATAATACTGACGTATTTACAGTACTAAAACGTAAAATATTTACGTATTGACAGCACAAAAACGTAATTTATTTACGTATGAACAAATCCACTGACGTACACATTGTACGTATCACAATTTATGCATATTAATATCGTAGCATTATGTTTTGACTCGATTGCATTCCACTTATTAATTAAGTTTTCAGTCACATTTATTGATATAATACTCATAAATATGAACATTTTGCTCGTTTCGCCTGCATGGTGTTAAACAATAGATTATAAAACCTTAAAAATACATTCTTTAACGTTACTCGTTCAACCATTTTGTAATAGTTTATTTACCTTGAGACACATAAAGCGTTTTCTCCTATAAAACACAACAAAAATTCCCAAACGACATCCATTTTATTAGTTTGATGTAATCCAAATCTTTAGAATCCATAGTTGTTTGCAAGAAACAACTACTAATTCAGCCTCTTATCCAGTCGTGATCTCTCCATTCTCAGCAGCGACCGTACACGTCAAATCCTGCACTGGTGATGAATTCAAATTCAAACATTGCGCCGTAGAGAAGCGTTACGTCATCTTTTACGGCAGTGATATCAAACGTTCATTGGCTCTTCCCTGCTTCGTCACAGTTTGCGACATGAAGGACTGTGACGGTTGATTAGTTTAGTTCATTTGAATTTTGAAATGGAGAAGCGCGAACCGAAGCCGGATTAACATTTTTATTAGTAATTTAATGCTCTGCACTTCATACAAAACTATTACAATACTGCCAGAGAGAAGACTGCGACTGCAACGCTTTGGCTTTTGGTATCGGTTTTGACATTTTCGCAATAAATAAATTATTGTGATTATACTTGTCTGTTAGTTATGTTTTTCTTAAAAATTGCAGTTTGTTACGTAGTTTTAAGGAATTGTTATGAATAGGTTTAGGGGTAGGAGTAGGATTGGTGGCTCAAAATATATTTTAATGCTATATTGTTAATAAAACTGCCCTTTCCCAACACCTGTCCGTTACGTTTTATCCTTTTTTATATTAAGTATAAAATGGGTATGTTTAGGTTTGGGATTAGGGTTACGGGATCTTACATTCATCTATAAAATGGTAAAAAGAGAAATTATACAGATATCTTTATGATATAGAATATACGTAAATAGTTTACGTTTTGTAGCTGTAAAAACGTAATAATGTTACGTTTAAATGTTTCAGATATGTCTATATTATACGTTTCAGCATCTATCCAAACGTACTAAAAAGTACGTTTTCTATCTTTGAAAAAACGTAAAATACCTATATATTAACAATGAGACCAGGCTGGGAGAGCTGAGGCAATGGCATCTTCAGTTGATCTGTTGGATTTGTTGGCAAACTGAAATGGGTCAAGTGCTGGGGGCAGGCACTTTTTCAGATGGGAGAGAACCAGCCTCTCAAAACACTTAGCGATAATTGGCGTGAGGACAACAGGACGAAAGTCATTAAGGGCCAGTCCAGCTCCATGTTTGGGTACTGGCACAATAGTGGTTGTTTTGAAACAGGTCGGAACAATGGCCTGGGCCAGAGAGAGGTTAAAGATATTGGTGAAGACAGCTGCCAACTGTTCAGCGCATGCCCTAAGCACTCGGCCTGGAATGCCATCAGGGCCAGACGCTTTATGTGCATTCACCCTGCTCAGGGCAGAGCACACATCATCGGTGGTAAGTGTGAGCAGCAGATGATCAGGTGGAAGCTCAGCTTTGATAGGAGATTCTGTATTTTCCAAATCGAAGCGAGCATAAAAGACGTTCAGATCGTCAAGGAGAGTAGGCTTGCTGGTTGAATAGTTGCTGTTAGATGGTTTATAATCCGTGACAGCATGCCTCTCCACATACGTCGAGGATCGTTGTTGTTAAACTTATCCTCGATCCGGAGTTTGTGATTATGTTTAGCTGCTTTGATACCCCTTCTCAGATTGGCTCTGGATAAACCGTAGGCATCGCCAGTTTTAAAGGCAGCATCACGTGCTTTTAACTGGAGTCGAACTTCCTTGTTCATCCAGGGTTTCTGGTTTGGTAATACTTTAATAATTTTTTTGGGTGGATACTTTGTCAACGCACCTGTTGATGTAGTGCAGAACGGAACTTGTGTAGATATTGATGTCTGTATGAGAGACCAAAGTAGCTTGACGAGCAAATATAGTCCAGTCGGTATTCTGAAATTCTTGCTGTAATAAAGAGTCGGCGTCCTCTAGCCACACTTTTACAGTCTTCACAGTAGGTTTCACACGTTTAATAACGGGGGTGTATTTGGGCAGTAAGAGCAGAGATAAATGATCAGATTGTCCAACATGGGGCTGGGGGATAGCTTTGTAGGCATCGGAGATGTTTGCATAAACATTATCAAGAGTTTTACCACCTCTTAGGGCATGAGACATTTTGATAAAATTTGGGCAGTACTGACCTCAAATTGGCATGGTTAAAATCACCAGCAATGATAAAAGCACCATCTGGATGCGCTGTCTGCAGCTTATTAACAGCAGAACAGAGATCTTTCATAGCTAGTTTCATGTTGTTCCAAACCTATTTAAAGGCGGGGGTTTACTGTTTTTTTTCTTTGCATGATTGTGTTTATGGGGTGCAATATAACATGTATTTGTGGTTTTTCTTTTTTTAAAAGTTTTATTTTTCATAAATTTCACCTTTATTGTAAGCCGCTTTCTCCTCGTCATTTGAAGGACTGGTTGACTTTCTGAGTCTATGAAACCATAACCACTCCCTCAGAAACAGGCAGTGGGCTCAGATTGGCTAGTTTGGGCCGGTGTGTTGTGATTGGCTAAACTGAGTAGTGTACTTTGTCCGGATACGTAACGCCCATTACCTTTACGGGCGAAAGTTGCATGTGTTGTTCATGTCAAATGTAAATAATGGTATCGATACTGCAGTATCATTATGAGCCAGAATCAGACCCAGAAAGCGGCGATGAAGAGAGTCCAGCAGAACCTCACCACACACGGCTCTTACAAAACGTTTCTGAATGGTAATTTGCCTAGATTTATTTTTTTACTTTATACACGTTTGTTTAGCACCAAACTGACTTGCTACTATATATACAAACAGCGTTGGCACTGGTTTACGTTCTTGATCAAATCGAAAAATAACGTCTTAAAGCATATATACATGAAAAATACATTTAAAATATTAGTACATATACAAAATTCAGGTCCATAATGTTTGTACGCATTTGTCATAGACATAAAATAGCATAGCTAGTAGCCTAGTAGCTATAAAGCCAGCGCTGGCATTTGATAAAACTAAAACATTACGTCTAAAATTATACATGCAAATACATTTAAAATGATTAAGTCTTAGCCTACTTACAGGTTGTGGCCCAACAACTGCTGCCTCTGCTTTTAAAGTTGGATCTGCTTCATGTTTTAGTAACAGTTTGTTGTTGAATCCGGTGTTCAATTCGTGGAGATTGAAGATTCTGGAAGCTGTCTTTCGTAAAATGCGCAGCACAGAGAGCTAAATTACGATCGTCATTTTCAGGAACATAATCAAACATAAATTTTATCCATTGTTGACGAACTACAACGTCCGTGGGAAGCCTGAACACAGAAGACCTGTCAGCTGGTGAAAATAACACACTTTCGATGATTCACAAAAAATATGGCCATGCCTTTTTTTGCCATATTTTGGAGAGAGGGTTGATGTAAATGTATAGGTTAGTGACGTATAAAAACTGTTATAGTCCCAATCGAGTCGTTTTTGTAGGCATTAAACTTCCTGATTTTTAAAAGACGATATCTCTGCTTACATTGGACTTTCAGCGCTGCAACTTTGCAGATACTGTTCATTCACCAACAGCAACATTACACACTATTTAAAATGAAGAAATTAAATCACAATTAACCACCCCTTTAACTTTTTTTTTTCTTATGTTAAACATAAAGGAGAAAATTGTTTATAGTTCATATAATAAAATACAATTGACTTTCATTATACAGCTGAAACATTCTTTAAAATATTTCCCTTACTTCCCTTTTTTCATACAGGTTTGGAACGACATGAGGGCGATTAAATGATGACATTTTGGTAACCTTTTAGTGTCCGTGTTACATGAACTTATAGTAATAACTAAATTATGTATAAATTATGTACCCCATAATATGTACAATATTACTCCGCACTAAAAGGTGGGATTACACTGTAAAAAGGACACTTTAAAATAAGCTAACCAATAATTTTTGTTTTTGTGTGAACTATGCAAGCTGAAAATGTCAGTGTTCCTTTAATAGAAATGACATGTTTCCACTTGAACAATATATGCTTTGTCATGGGTTTTGGGAACGCCAGAATGTTAAAGGGTGCTACTGTTCATAGCTAATTAAGTCCTCAGAAAATCTTCTTGATTCAGGACAGGCTATATTTTCATGAAAAGCTTAACTACATTGATACAGGCTAAATCTGTGTTTACCTATTGGGAAACTCACATTGATTATTGCACTAGCTCATTAACCTGTAGATTCACATTCTTTATCTAACAAAGACAAAAAATATTGAATCAGTGTTTTGTGAGTAGATTATATCTGTTATCTATTATATATTTCCTTCATCTTTTTCCTCTGTTAATTGAGATTTTTGTGAGAATGATTGCATTAAATAAGGTAATGGAATTCAGGGCGCATCAAATTCATTCAGTTTTTTTTATAATTATGTTGAACAGTTTGAGTTATTTCTCAAACCCCTCATTGCGGACAACAAGCTGAGCCTAATTGCAATATGCTACAGTGCTCTTATATTTTCTATGAACATGAGAGATCCTGAGACATATTTATATCTCAGGATTCTGAGAAACCGCATTAGTTCAGCGCTGGCTGTGAAGATCTATAATAATAACTCCTCATATTGCTTCCTGCTGATCTTCTATGTACAGAAAAACCTTCTTAAAAACTACTTTGAGAATATAAATTATGCTACTGCTCTCAGCAAAACGTCTCGGGTTATGACTATAACCCTTGTTCCCTGAGAAGGGAACGAGACACTGCGTCGATAAAATCGACTCTTTGGGGACGCTCCCTAAGCGTGCGCCTCTGAAGTATGAATGAAACTAATCCAATCCTGATTGGTGTTGCGTCGTGACGTAACATGTGACGGCATACCCGGAAGTATAAAAGTGACGCTGTCACAACACACACTAGCCTCGCGATGAAGCAAGACGCTCAAGGGTCTGAAAAGGGGGCGTGGCAACACGACGCAGTGTCTCGTTCCCTTCTCAGGGAACAAGGGTTATAGTCATAACCCGAGACGTTCCCTATCGAGGGAACTCAACACTGCGTCGATAAAATCGACTCTTTGGGGAACGAGTACCCACTAGGCCACGCACCGAACAGACCCGCCCCAGAGTGAAACTGATTAGGCACTCAGCAAGGGCCGAGTACGTGTGCACCGGGCGTACTGGGAAGGCTGAGACTGTAAAACCTGATGAAAGTATGCGGGGTAGCCCAGCCGGCTGCCTCACAAATCTCCTGCAGAGGTACTCCCGACAGAAGGGCCCTAGAGGAAGCCATGCCTCTAGTCGAGTGAGCCCTTAAGGCCAAAGGTGAAGGAACCCCACGCACCTTGTAAGCCTCAGTAATAGCCTGGACAATCCAGTTACTTATAGTTTGTTTGGTCGCCGGGAGCCCCCTCTTAGGTGACCCAAAGCATACTAACAACTGGTCAGATCTTCTCCAAGAAGCAGACTTTTCCAAGTATACACTCAAAGCTCTGACGGAGCAGAGCAAGTGAAGCCTCTCTTCTCCCGCCGACACATGAGGTGGAGGATGGAATGCCTGAAGGACTACAGAGCGAGCCGTACTCGAAGGAACTTTAGGCACGTAGCCCGGACTCGGGTGCAAAAAGGCCTTTACTTTGCCAGGGGCAAACTCCAAGCAAGCTGGCGTTACCGCCAGGGCCTGGAGATCTCCCACCCTCTTAAGAGAGGTAATCGCTAAGAGAAAGACCATTTTCAACGTTAAGTCCTTAGGCGAAGCCGACTCTAAAGGTTAGAAGGGAGCGAGGGACAACCCTTCCAGAACTATTGCCAGATCCCAGGCAGGCACCCTGGACCTGATCGCCGGCCTCATCCTCCAAGCACCACTGAGAAACCTAATGACCAATTGGTGCCTCCCCAGAGGTCCACCATCTACTGGCGCGTGGAAAGCCGAAACGGCAGCCACGTACACCTTAAGAGTGGACGGGGAGAGACCCGCAGAGAAACGATCCTGAAGGAATTCCAGAACTGAAGCCACTGGGCAGTTTACTGGATCCAACCTTCGTTCTCCACACCAAGTGTGAAACACCTTCCACTTGAGGCCATATAATCTCCTGGTAGATGGGGCCCTAGAGCTAAGTATGGTTTCAACCACCTCAGCTGATAAGCCAGCATTTAGGTACTGAACCCCCTCAGAGGCCAGACCCACAGCTTCCACAACTCTGGGCGAGGGTGGAAGATTGTGCCCTCCGCCTGAGACAATAGATCCCTCCTCAGAGGAATCGGCCATGGCGGAGCTATGAGGAGTGATATTATATCCGAGAACCATACTCGTGTCGGCCATCTCGGGGCAACCAGAAGTAGACTGATGCCCTCTTGACGGACCCTCTCCAGGACCCCTGGGAGCAGAGCGATCGGGGGGAAAGCATACAGGCGAAGCCTCGGCCAAGCCTGTACCATGGCATCCAACCCCAGCGGGGCTGGATGTGAGAGGGAGAACCAAAGTGGACAGTGGGACGTCTCTCGAGACGCAAACAGATCCACTTCCATCGGTCCGAACCTCTCCCATATCGACTTCACCACATCCGGATGAAGTCTCCATTCCCCGGGCCTCAGCCCCTGCCTCGACAGGATGTCTGCTCCCCGATTCTGAACCCCTGGGATATACATTGCCCTTATTGACAATATCTTTCCCTGGGACCAAAGGATAATCTGATGCGCCAGTTTGCACAGAGGGCGCGATCTGAGTCCCCCCTGTCGGTTCAGATAGGCCACCACTGACGTATTGTCCGTCCGTATAAGGACGTGGCGACCCTCGATGTCTGGGAGGAAGCTCCTCAAAGCCTTGAATACCGCCATCATCTCCAGGCAATTTATATGCCAAGTGCGATGATGGTCCTGCCACAGACCCCTGGTAAAGCGGCCGTCCATGACCGCGCCCCAGCCCGTAAGGGAGGCGTCTGTCGAAACGGTTTCCCGGCGACATGACACCCCCAACACTGGCCCTTGGGATAGGAACCAAGGCTTCTTCCATATTTGCAGAGACTGAAGGCACTTGCACGTTACTCTGATCATACGGAACGGATTTCCTTTGGGTGAGAACCCCTTGGTCTTCAACCACCACTGGAGGGGCCTCATGTGAAGGAGGCCCAGAGGAATAATGTTGGATGCCGCTGCCATGAGGCCCAGCATCCTTTGAAAGTGTTTCACAGTGACGGCCTGACCTAGCCTCACCCTGGACACCATCGCCAGAATTGACTCGATACGTGCGGGAAACATACGTGCCTGCATTGTAATCGAGTTCCACACGACTCCCAAAAAGGTCGTGCCCTGGGACGGTTCTAGCACACTCTTCTTCAAATTGAGTCTTAACCCCAATTTTTGAATATGGCCAAGAACGACATCTCGATGCCGAACTGCCATCTCCCGAGACTGGGCCAAAATAAGCCAGTCGTCGAGATAATTCAATACGCGAATCCCCTGAAGTCTCAGTGGAGCAAGGGCCACGTCCATACACTTGGTAAATGTGCGGGGAGAGAGTGCTAGGCCGAACGGAAGAACCCGATATTGGTATGCTTCGCCCCCGAAAGCGAACCTCAGGTACCTCCTGTGACAAGGAAGGATGGAGATGTGAAAATAGGCGTCTTTCAGATCTATCGTGACAAACCAGTCCTCGGATCTGATTTGACTCACGATTGTTGGAATGGTCAACATTCTGAATTTGAACCTTCTCAGAGACCGGTTCAACACCCTGAGATCCAAAATTGGCCTTAACCCCCCATCCTTCTTTGGAACTATAAAGTACCGGCTGTAAAACCCGGACTCCCTGTCTACCGGAAGAACACGTTCTATGGCTCCTTTCGACAGCAGAGTCTGTACTTCTTGTCCCAACACCTGAGCCTGCTCTGGGACCACCGCAGTGAGCACCACCCCAGAGAACTTGGGGGGGCGGTGCGCGAACTGCAGTCTGTACCCAACTCGTATTATCTGCAGGACCCATGGAGATATGTTGGGAAGATGATACCATCCCTCTACAAAATCTGCTAAGGGTACCAGCCTCTCGAGGCTGGCCTCTGGTGTCTTTTCGCTGGAAATTGATGCGGCCCGAAGCGCTGTTAACGGCGGACCTGCATCTTTTCCTAGAGGGCCCCGTTGTGAGAACAACCTCGGTTGTCTCACTGCGGAGGGGGCAGCCCTCTGAAGTCCTGCCTTGGCTAGGACCTCTTTTCCGAAGTCCTCTTAGCCTGAATGACGTCCCTCAGGTCGCCCCTCTGGCTGGAGGACTTCGGTTTTTGGGAGCGTTTCCTCTGTTGCCAAGACCCCGGAGGGGGGGCTCTAGAGGAAACGCTCTCCTTCTGCTCTGCCCTGTGGGAGGAGCTGGCTGATGGCTGGGGCTGATTGCTTTGCCCCCCCCTACTAGATTTGGCCTTCGCTTTCCGGGGGAGGTACTGCTGGAACGCCGCAGATTGTTTTCTCGACTCCTGAAACCTGTCGACAACCGAATTAACGGCGTCGCCGAACAGGCCAGAAGCCGAAAGCGGCGCATCCAGCAGGAAGGACCTATCCTTTTCTTTAATACCGGATAAGTTCAGCCACAGATGCCTCTCCGTGGCCACCATGGCCGCCATAGAGCGGCCAATAGCGCTGGCCGCTTCCCTAGTGGCCCGGAGAGACAAATCTGCGGCCTTCCTCAACTCCGCGACATCTTCAGGAGTAGGCCCCTCCCCCTCATCCAAATCTTTCAGGAGGTCGGCCTGGTATGCCTGCAAAATCGCCATTGAGTGCAGACACGAACCAGCCCGACCCGCCACCATGTAAGCCCTGCCCACCAATGCAGATGTCTCTCTGCAGGGCTTACTAGGCAACACCGGGGTCTTTAGGGAAGACGCCGAGTCGGGAGAGAGATAGCTCGCTAAAGCCTCCTCCACCTTCGGCATCTTCCCATATCCCATATCTCGAGCCCCCATAACATTGCTGTAATCTATTACATTGGGACTCGAAATACGGGACGAATGCGGTCTTTCCCACGTTCTCGAGATCTCTTTATGGAGATCAGGGAAAAACAGCAGACCCCGGCGGTGAGGCTGTGACCTGCGCTGCAGGTAACGCTCGTCCATTTTACTGGTGACTTGCGTTTCCTGCTCATGTTGTGGCCAGCTGATGTTTAGTCTGGCCACAGCGCGTGTCACAACCTCCACCAGCTCCTCATAACCCAGGCCGCGTGATGGCGTGCTGAGATCACGGTCGTCCGCATCGATGCTGAGCACGTCCCCTTCCTCAGAAGTAGACAGCTCAAGCACCGGGACCTGATCGCGGGTAGGAGAAACCGCAGCGCGGGCTCCCACACCACTCTCAGAGGCTGCGGGACCAGCCGATGGCGAGCGAGAAAATGCCTCAGCATTCTCACTCTCCTCCGCCAGATCCCGCTGCGAACCCCAGGATCTCAGTCGCCGCATCGCCTCGACATATGCGGGACCGGAACCCTGGGGAACGCGAGCCTGACCGTGCTCGTCAAAGCACGCCAGCCGGGAGCGCAGCACTCTAATAGGCAAAGCCTCACACATTTCACAAGCAGCCCCCTCGAGAGCTGCCCGTGCGTGCTGCACTCCCAAACAATACACACAGAGAGAGTGTGCGTCCCCACCCGTGATGAAACGAGGGCAGGGATGCACACACCTCTTGAATTGTTCACTGGCCATACTTTCTTTCAATAATAAGACAAACAACACCAAATAAGACAGACAGTTTCAACATAAAGCGCTTGCTGAAGAGCGAAAGCTAGTGTGTGTTGTGACAGCGTCACTTTTATACTTCCGGGTATGCCGTCACATGTTACGTCACGACGCAACACCAATCAGGATTGGATTAGTTTCATTCATACTTCAGAGGCGCACGCTTAGGGAGCGTCCCCAAAGAGTCGATTTTATCGACGCAGTGTTGAGTTCCCTCGATAGGGAACTAAATGCTAATTGAAAAAAATGAATATGTGGCGTATTTGTGGTTAGAAGTTTGTGGAAGCGTCAGACATTTCTTTTGTAGTTCTGTATTATTGAAGAAAAGTTGAACACATAATTGTGTCATTATTTACTCATCTTCAAATCTGCATGCTGTTATTTATCAGTGGAAAACACATTGTATGCACTGATTATCTTCCCTGAAGTGAGTCAGTTTGTGAAAAAACCAAAACGAAGCACGTCAACAGCTTAAATTTCCGTCTTTCACTCTCACAAACCTATCATATAGGTTAACTATTAGTTATTTTTGGAGCTTGATAGCCTTTTCTTTTTCTGTTGAGATGTTTATTGGTTTATTTTGCCTAATTTTATCCCTTAAAACTCGTCTTTGATCACCAAAATAACACATTTAAATGTTTTGTTGTCACTGTGAGAGTAATTTTCTTCATGCCTGAAAGTAGCTTGAATGTAACTCTACACCCCTCCTTCATTTAGTATATCATGCAGATCTGCGTATTGTATGAATTTAACCATGAATATGCATATTATTCCAACCCGATCTCACGACCAAGTCGTACGAATTCAAAGAATGATTAAAAAGTGGCTAATTCGTAACAATTCATACGACCTCACTCGTACGAATTAATACGATTTTGCTAAATCGTACATATTTTACGAATTGGCCAATTCGTATGAATTCGTACGAATGACCTACCCCTTACCCCGCCCCTAAACCTAACCATCACATGGGTTTAGACAAATCGTACGAATTAGTACGAGTGAGGTCGTACGAATTAGTACGAATTAGACACTTTTTAATCATGCGTCGAATTCGTGCGAATTGGTTGTGAGATAGTGTTGATTATTCCCCTTCCACTCAATCACAAGAGCTCTGACTACCTGATCCACTCGGTCTGCTTTGACAAAGTGAGCATAATGAGCACATTGACAAGTGGAAAGAAATACTGGTTTAATTTAGTCATATATGTTCAAGTGGAAGGGTGAATTATATAGGTCTCATACATGCAGGTCAATGTATCAGAATGGTATGCAGTTAATGTATCACTCTCTACGTCCTCCAAAGGAAAGCGGAGACAGTCACTTTACTTTTGTTCTATTAAACAAAAATAAGTATTTTATCTCTGTTGTAAGTTACTGGGGAAATTAAGCACTCACAGCCCAAATGGTTAACACCTCAACAAGCTGCCCCAGTTTCCTGGCGTGGAGAATGGCTGCTTCAGAGTAGAAAGAAGGCTTAGAAAAAGTTGGGAAAAAAGGCGTGACTCACTGCTCCAGTGTCACACACGCTGCCTCTGTTTATCTATTACTGATGGAAATGGCATGTATCTGTTCGGCAAGTGTGACAAACAATACAATTTTCTATCATCATCGTAAATCCATCTCTGGTGTATGTTAGTGTAGTATAAAACAGAATGCAATAACAACATAATATGCTTATGTTTATTAAAAACATAAATGGATGCTGCCTGAATGGGACATTAATTATCCCTGTAATTAATCCCATATCCCTGTCAACTCTACATGCCACTGATCCTGTTATGAATGGTATTTCTTTTGTAATTTTCCGGCTCAATCAAACAATGGTGGGCGGAGTTAGTGTAAATAGCCTCTTCCAACAAGGTGGGCTGTTTGCACTTGGTGTAAATAGACACTGTTTATAAATTTATATATATATATATATATATATATATTCATATCAGATATTATCATTGCCATATTTGGCTGCAATAATGAGTGGACAAGGTTGCTGTGAAGGATATGGAGACAAAGATACAATCAAATTGCAGGAAGTTTTCATAAAATTCAGCAAACAAATCCAAAACACAAGGCCGAGACAATGTTGGTGAAGCATGCATGGTATTCAGTGACAAGTAATCCGTCCAACCAGGCAAATAAAGCAAAAACAGTAATCCAACAACAGTAACCCAATAAGTAAAGTACAATGGTCATAACAGGAAGGCAGTGAAACTAACACAGTCTCATCCCAAGAAGTCATATAACTGACGTCTTGGGACGTCTTTTGACCATACATTAATATCCGCCTTTTTAGGGTACCCTTAAACGTCGGTTATATGACAATCCTGGGATGTCATACAACTGAAGCTTTACCTTTAACGTCAGTTAGGTGATGGGGTAGCTAGAGTTAGGATCCGATAACGTCATCTAACCGACGTTTAAGGGTACTCAACGTCTTGGGATGAGACTGCGCTGGTGAAACAGGCAAAGGAGAAACGCTTGCTCGGTAAGGCAGTGAAAAGACTGGCGAAACTTCGCAAAGTATGTTTAAGCATGGTTTATGCAGGTGATAACAGGAAGTAACCATTAAAGATGAAGTTCATGGCGAGTATTTGGGAGAGGGCTCCCCCTGGAGGTCGGCTGAATGGATACTTAACTCATTCGTTACAGAAGGAGACTAAACAGAAAATGTTTTAATAATAAACCCATCAAGGAATACAACCAAGCAAACACAACCACATAAAACATTGATGATACCAGACAAGGAACTGACAGAACTCAGGGTTTAAATATACAGGGAAAGGTAATTTAAAAGCAAAATTATTAAACAAAAGCAAAGTCGGTAAAGCCGCCTTTCCACTGCACACGACAAACGACCGCCGTCAGACCGGAAGTCATTCATTTCCAATGGAGAGTCGTACGGGAGCTGCGGGGAGTTCCGATCATATGCGTATGCGGAAAATTCGGATCCGTTTTGAGCTTTGGATCCGTTGAAATATCTGAACTTCTGCGGCTAGGCCGTATGCGACCTGCCAACCGGAAGTGATGTATTCTAATAAAAACTATGAGCGCGAGGCTAGAATTACCAATATTTTAACTCTTTAATGTTTTTCTGTAAACGCTCGCTCTGTAAAATGTTGGTTATAATTAACTATAGCAGAAAAAATATTTTATAACTATTAAACCAATATTTATACTACTATATTTTTATTTGAGATGAATTGAGGGTCATTTGTTTTGTGTAGATATATTCATGCATGCATTACATTTATTAAAATCATTAATTTTACCATTGTGAATATCCTAGGGTAACGGTTGCTTCACGACCAATTTCAAAGTTCCGTGTGACTGACACTAGGGGGCGAAATGCGACAATCGTATGCGAATGTCGTGTGCAGTGGAAAGGCGGCTTAACACTTTACAATACGGGTGCACTAATATGCATTAATTCATGCTTAACTAATGCACAGATAATCATGAGTTAATGTATAACTCATAAAGAACTAAACCATTAATTAATGATTACTGCATCAGCAATAAAGAGTCTATATGATGAATAGATTAAGTAATACACAAATTTCTATTAATTCAACGTGCCATTGTGTATTAATTCCTTAATAACATATTTTATTAACTAATAGTGTAAATTAATGTGTTAATTACCACAATTAGTCAAAGCTATGAACTGGACAACTTCTAGTTGTCTGCTTTAATTAATCATTAGCTAATGATTTGCAAAGGTATCATTATGTTATGACTTTACTTGATGGGGCACATCATTATTAACTAGTCATTTAGTAATTGTAGTAATTTGCACATGAATTTGCAGTAACAATGAAGTTATTAATCATGTATTGATGCATATTAGTGTACCTGTCATATTATCTGGAAGCTGAAATACAAGGCTTTGGCTCATTCTGGTAATTAACATATTAATTGACACCATTAGTTAAAAAAATGAGTTATTATGGAATTAATCCACAATTACATATTTAATTTATAACAATTCATGTATGAACTAATACATTAACCTTACAGACTCTTAATTAGTTCCTAATGTGGTAATCATTAATGAATAGCTTAAATAATCATTAGTTACACATTAATTCAGTATTATCTGTACATTAGTTAAGCATGAATTAATGCTTATTAGTGTACCCGTATTGTAAAGTGTTACCGCAAAGTAATTTTTATGGACCAAATGTAGACTGAATGTAAAATATCAGAAAAATGTTTGTTACTGTAGATGAATGAATTCATTATTTCATATATTTATTACATTTAAATAAATACAATATCTATACTTAAAGCCTTTAAAGCCAACATCTTTTAATGAATGACTCCTTTAATGAATTTCTTTCTTTCTTTCTTTCTTTCTTTCTTTCTTTCTTTCTTTCTTTCTTTCTTTCTTTCTTTCTTTCTTTCTTTCTTTCTTTCTTTCTTTCTTTCTTTCTTTCTTTCTTCTTTCTTTCTTTCTTTCTTTCTTTCTTTCTGAACAGCAGGGCATAATATGCGCTGATAGTAGATGTGTATGACTCATTCACTCGAACTAAGCCCAACATGTTCAGATCCCTCATTTTTTTGATTGTGGGAGGGGGGAGAAATGCAAGTTACAGGTACAGATGTTGTGTGGTAATAATCTCCGCTAGAAGTTTGTAATTGGTTGTTGGAGTTTAAAATAAGCTCTGACTACAGACAACTCTCGGAAGTGGCAGCGATGTGAAGAATGACTCAGAAAATGCTGTTTGGGATTCTCTTGTGTCTTCTGTAATTTCTTCAATATGTTGCTATGGTGAAGCAACCTTCATTAGTCTGAGAGGAGAAGAATGCAGCATCTCTGAAGAATACAGAATGTTATAATTGGTGCTGTTATCTAACACGACGTTACCCTGTGACAGGAAGATATAAGGTTCACAAAAACATGATACATGATATCTGCAGGCGTAGAGCTCAGATCGAGGCACAGGTGAAGTGTTTGATTTGGTGTTTGATACTGATAGTGTTTGAACTGGCCTGATATTCATGCTTTTAAATGAATATTTATGAACACCGTTCACCTTGTATCATCAGAATGTCTCTGCCCACTTTTAATACATATCTGTGAAAGCACATTTTTACCACATAAGAGATTTTTCCGAGACAATGATGAAGATGTGTGGTGTAAAGCGTACCTGAAAACCATACTTGAGTACAAGTAAAGATACCTAACATCGACTCTATTACAAGTTACAAGAAAAAAAAATCATTACTGGTGTGTATCTTGAGACAAAACAACAGCATTGTAAGATATATGTCAGTGCAAGTTGCTTTCAGTTAAAACAGCTCAAACATGTCTTGTACTAGGCTTAAGCCTTGTCTGTAAAACTGGGAGTTAGGGGTGTCTGATTTTAGCAGTATTTAAGTATTTTACTTGTACTGAATGTAGGCACAAAATGCATTAGTCCTCATTAGGCATGCCAGTGAAAAAACAAGAAACAGTTGATTCGTGAGGAGAGCAATCGGATGTTCATTTTTTAAAATCTAAATAAAACTGAACACCTTAAAATTGCAATAAATCAAGGTCAACACAACAGTCTCTTAGACGTCTACACTGAAGTCTCAGTAAAACTAAAGGACTCAAAACGGGAATAAGTAATATCCTTTAAGGTTTGTTCAGTATAACGGATAGGTAAAATGAAATAGTCAAAGGCTACTTGCACTGAACGTGCTGGTTTCGGTCTTTTCACCGTCTGCTGTCATGTCCTCATCTCAAATATAAAACACCTGTGATTCACAACTACCTGCTAATGCACTCATATTCTCAGCTCGTTGACAAGTTTGGGTGAGTAAGAGCAAAACGCACAAGATAAATATCTTCCATGGCCACCGAAGAATAATTATTTCTTAGCATGCACAGCGCTTAGAGCATGTAACAAGATCAAGATCGTAAAATAGATTTTGATGCAAGTGGAGAATCAGAACCAAATACATATTGTGCACAAGTTTTATTAACTGAATCACAAACATACATAGATAAATACACACATATATAGAGGGCCTGAACTTAACACCCGACCACCTGCCAAATGAGGGTGAATATTTTTCTATTGGCGGGTAACACTGTCAATCTACTTGCCACATTGGCAGGTAGCCAATGAGAATTGAGTGATTCATTAGGATTTTTACATTTCAACTAAGTCCGCCATTGCGTTTGATTTTAGCTCAAATGTGGCGGGCCGGCTCATTATTACTGGGGTAAAGAGGCCAGCTGAAACAAAATACCAACAAAAAGATGAGGATGAGAAAAAGAAAATAAAAGAAGACATTTTAATACAAAGTGGACAATTGGCGGCAATGGCAAGGTTCGTGAGAGGCTGATTTACCGGTATGACAGCGACTGTTGTTTCGTAACGTTCATGCGATCAGAAGAAGACGAGGCCCTTTTCTGACATTTGTGGATGTGCGAGTATTAAACTGTTGGTGAGATGGGATGAGATAATGTAACGCTGATGTACAGTACAATGAGAGTTGCACAGATGTGTGTTGGGAGTTGGGAACCAGTGAGAAAATATCCGGTACCCGGTAACTTTACCAGTAATAACAATATTAATTTAGTTCATAGTTAACGGTTCCTGAACGCTGTAACTAAAAGCTGTCAGGATCTGTCTACGTGACTAAATCAGCCATCAACACAGCCGCGTGTGATTTGTCTACATACGTGCTGCGGTAGGTCTATCTGTTGAGTAGCCTACTATATAGCCTATACTATATATGTTGTGTGAGTGTCAAAATCAATGAATAAAAAGATTTTTAAAAATGTATGTTCTTAGAGTTATTATTATTACTTGACAGCACTTAAATGTGTATTCTTACAAGTGAAAGAACAATATTGTGAAATCCCTGTTTTTTTTTCACCTTTATATAAAGGTGAAAAAACAAACAAACAGGAATTTCACAATATTGTTCTTTTTACCAGCCATTTTTTGCCATTACCAGCCAAAATATGAGGCAAAAAAAAAAAAAAAGTGGCTGGTAAAAAATCTCTGTGGCAGGTGAATTTTTAAATCCACCTGCCACAGTGGCCAGTGGCCGAAAAAGTTAATTTCAGGCCCTGCATATAGGTAAAGGGGTCAGTGATAGATTAGAACTGGAAGCCGGAAATGAAACTATGGACGAGATTCATTTAACTATGAAAAGCTTACAGATTATCATTTTTAGAATACCTCATTAAATGTATATACTTGCATGACATTTGCACCAGACACATTTCTTGAAGATCTTGAAAAACTGTTGACGTTTCCTTTGAGTGTCAAACATTGAATTTGTAATTCTGTTTTCTTCTCCTTTGGATGAAGATATGATGAACTTGCATGGGTAGTTCGACTCTGTTCTGGATGAAGGTTTTTTCTCTCCATGAGCACATGGCTGGTTGTGAGTTAAGGCCTGTTGGCCCTGTGCCGGAGAGTCTCTTAAGGTAACCATGGAGATGAGGAAGTCGGAAGAGTTCATGGTTGCCCATTCAGTAATGGCAAAGTTGCAGTTTTGGATTGAAGAAACAACAGTCTGACTCTGTTGGGAGAGTGAAAGCATAGCGGGCTTGTGGTCACAGCCTGCTGGGGATCATGGGCCCCGGTGGGGGTTCCCACAGACATCAACCAGCAGGTAACGAGAGCCTCTAATAAAACCTGAGAAAGGCCCCACCTCTGCGGGTTTGCTTGACCAATGAGAAGGGTGGAATTTCCAAGCGGGAAAATTCCACTATGGTTGACTTATGAATCTCGTGTTCATTTGCATGTGCAGCTGGATTTGTTTCTGATGAAGAAACTAAGAACGATTCTGGTAATATGTTGCACATCTATCGAAATATCATGTACCCAATCATTTCGATCTGCAAAGTACCAATTTATAGAGACCAAACATGGTATATATGACCATTGATTCTATTGTAAAATACACAGCATCAATCAAATAATTGTATCAAAAGACAGTAAATCTTTCACAAAATGTTCTTCATGTTCATTTATAGATCAGTTTGTCTATAATTAATGCAGCAAAGGCTGTTTCTTTCTTCCCCATCGTCTTTGTCTTGAACATGTGACCACATTTTTAACAGCAATAAAACCAACTTATCGGATCGTATTCCTGGTAACCCAAAGACCCTTCTTGCACTGTTGTGGGATGTTAAGATTATTAAAGATTATTTGTTAACCTTAACAAATGATTGGCCTCAGTTGTTACAGATTCCTGATGAGTTTGGAGAACACCTGACAAGAGATCAGAGACCATTCATGACTTCATGACCATGTTGGTGCTTCTCATCTTCTGTTCACCACACCCTATACCTGAACCCTATTTTCTGTAAGGTTCAGGTCAGGGTCTGGGACAGCTGGCAAAGCTTCATTTATTGCTCAGTGACTCATTTTTGTCTTGATTTTGATGTTTGGTTTGAATCATTGTCCTTGTCCTGATGGACGATCCAACCACAGCATAAGAGTTCCAGCACTAACCATGGACATGGCACACTTTTTATCCCCGTGTCCTGGAAATGAAGAGTTCAGATGCAAAAGCCTCTAAATGCCATTTGAAATTTTCTTCTTTAATGATGATTTTTATCAAACTTGTATATTTAAGTTCAGTGATTTCACTTAAATGGCAATGATAATTACCTATTAATTGTTGTTTAAGTGAAATTACTGAACTTAAATATACAAGTTTGATAAAAATCATCATTAAAGAAGAAAATTTCAAATGGCATTTAGAGGCTTTTGCATCTGAACTCTTCATATGCTGGAGTTTGTTTTTGGGTGAGGAGGATTTTTCTTGAAACCCTCCCAGACAACATGTGGGGATGTAGGGGTTGATTGATTTAACTTTTTAGGCTTTCTGAACCCACTAATCTCTGCAATTCTCTATCTGTGATCCTTGAAGATTCTTTGGCCATTTAAACTTCTCTCCTCGCTGTACATTAAGACAACACTCGCATCTTACTCCAGGCAGATTCGTAAAACATCTTTACTTGATTGGAACTTCTGGAAATGGGAATTTTCAATGCTTTAGCTATTTTCTTGCCACTTTCTATTTTGTGAAGCTCAACAATCTCTTGCTGCACATCAGAACTAAATTCTTTTATCTTTACTTATTGTGATGATGGATAATCTGTGAAACGTATAAGCAATAGAGCAAGTTTATACAAAAGTACAATCTCTCACACTGTAAAAAAATATTTTCATGATTTGAATTCACAACATTTTTTCTTATGTCAAATCAACTTAATTTACGTTGTTCAGATAACACAATATTTTGAGTTTTGTATGATTAAATTAATCTCCTTCATTGTATTAACTCATTTTTTCATTTCAATGAACTTAAAATTTTAAGGCAACTTACTTCATTTTTTGAGTTAAACCAACAATATTTTTTACAGTGCAAAAATGTAGTCAAGTAGAGAGTAAAAGTTGCTAATATATTTGACACTCAGTAACTACTAGCAAAAAGATACTTGAGTATAGTAACTTAATACATGTACATCATATCACATGCTTTACACCACTCACTTTTTGAAAGCAGACTACAACAATCATTTGATTTCATAAAACTGATTGCAGCCTGACCGCTTACTTTGGACATTACCTACTTCTTTGCGTGGCAACTTTTTGGTCTGTCGAGTCGCTGTTAAGTAATGAGGAGGTAGATACTATCAATTCTAAATGTTGTAAGAATAAAAAGCGAAAAAGTTTATGAAACCATGTGCTGTTCCTGGCTGCGTGTCCTTCTGAAGAACCTCTCCATGAGGAACGACCGGCTGAAGATTATGTTAAACAAGTCTGTTAGATCAAATAATTATGAAGCCTCTCAAATGATATTTTCAAAATAATTTATAACCAGTATGCCTGGGCTTGACAAACAGATAGTTGTAAATTGTAAACAGTAATTGTAAATGCCCTCAATATCTTGCTCATTATCCTGCAATACATTTTGATTGATGTCATCTGAGGTCAGTAATTACCCAGCCCTGACTTGCAAGCATTCCAGATAAAAAGCATCACACACAAACAACATATACATTTAGAATCACACTGTGACATTATTGTTTGTTTTATTTTGCTTTGGATCTCATATATGAGTAATTCCTGCATTCCAGCAGAGCTCTCTGATGATGGGCGCTGCTCTAACCTATTAAGCGTAACTGCAGAGAGAGAGAGAGCAATAATTGATGGTGGTGGAGTTTTGATTGAAGTGTATCCCTTCATAGCAAAAAAAAAAAAAAAAGACTGATTTAATTAGCCATCTTTGGTGGTGAGTCGCTTTAGTGTCGCCACATGGGGTTTGATGTGCTTTCCTGAGGAAAAAAAAACTCTGGAATGACCGTTGAACAAAAGTGTGTGCTGATGTTCAGGTCTCTGAGGTTAATTTACTTATTATTTGGATCGATTAGGGTAACACTTTATAATAACTACACGTTAATAATCATTAGTCAAGCATGAGTAAACAGTTAATTCATCATTCATAAAGCATTTATACACATTAATAAGCAGTTTATAAATAGAGCTATAAATGCTTTATTCTTCATTTAAAAGCATATCTTTGTTTAATAATTGTATTTTCATCCTTCATTAATGATAAGTGTATCATTTCTAAATGAAGCATAATTATAAACAGTTTTCATTGGTTCATAAGATCACTTAGAAAGTGTAAGTAAATGATTAATTAGGTATTTATTAAAAGCATATCTATAATTTGTTTAATAATTGTATTTTCATCCTTCATTAATGATAAATTTATCATTTCTAAATGAAGCATAATTTACAAACAGTTTTCATTGGTTCATAAGATCACTTTGAAAGTGTAAGTAAATGATTAATTAGGTATTTAAATGTACATTCATACATCCTATTATTCAGACATAGTGATGGTTACTTAGTGTGTTAATAAATGCTTTATTAACATGTATTAATGCTGTAATTCAGGGTTAATTCGGCTAGTTATAAAGCAATTAGTGGTCAGTTAACTAAGTTGTGAGCTCATCTAAAGTGAGGACTAGTCATGCCTTGTAAAGCATTTATAAAGGAGATTTAAAAGCTGTTAAATATTTCTATGTTCTGTATCACTGTGTTGTGTTTGTTACATTTTACTGTTTAGAAGATTGGCGAGTCTTTAAATCTCCTTTATAAATGCTTTACAAGTCATGAATAGTCCTCACTTTAGATGAGCTCACAAAATAGTTTACTGAGCACTTCTAAATGCATTATAACTACCTGTATTTACTACATTTACTTTCTAAGTGATCTTATGAAGAGACTGACAACTCTTAAATTACTGGTTTGTAAATAATGCTATACTTCATTTAGATGATACTTCATTAATTGATCATTAACAAAGTATGAAAATTCAATCATTAAACACATTATGCTTATAAATTAAGAAAAAAAGCATTAATAGCTGTATTTATAAACTACTTATTAATGTATTATGATTAATAATTAATAGCGTGCAGGTATTATAAAGTGTTACCAACATTGGATTTTGTTCTCGTCATGCTGTAACTGTAGGGAAAATATAATATGATAAACTTACATGTTGATATGAGCGTTCGAAAAAAATAAGCCATTAAATGCATGAATATTTCACCAATCATTATTGGTTGATTGAATACACATTGATTGAATCACATTTTTTTTTTTTTTTTTTTTGCAATTTGTTATTTTGTAGGGAAAATATAATATGATATACTTACATGTTGATGCTTGAGCTTTAAAAAAAAATAAGCCATTAAATGCATGAATATTTCACCAATCATTATTACAAATTTTGGTCTTTAGTGACCTATATCTATATCTAACATCGCATTGATTTTTGATGAATTGAATCACAATTAATAGAAATGTTGCAAAAAAATTTTTATTAATGTACAAATTATATTATTAACATTTCAAGGATGTATGAATTCAATGTACCTGGTGTCTACACATAACTGTACTAGTGCCAGCAAAAAATCTAGGAAGAAGTTGCAAAGATGCGGTATATGTGGATCTGAACATTAATAGAGTTCAGTGCATATTTTGTATTTTGATGAGTCTACATCTACATGGTAAAAAGAGAAAAGTGAACAGCAGTTTTAGCAGTCTGGAATAGTTTGGTCACACTGTGTGATCTGCCATTTCATCATGAGTGTTAAGCTCAGACCTCAGAGATGGATTTGACTGTTGCAATGAACCGAGTCATGTTTTTTTCTATCTTTCTCAGACCTTAGAAAATGAATACCCTGCACCACTTTAGCACTCTGAAATGGGATTGCTCTCTCACTAAGCTGTGTTGACACACGTTTTTTAGTTGTGTTTGGCCATTTATGATTTCTAAGAAACAAAACAAGAGAATGGCTACAATTACCATTAGGCTGACCTCTATCAAAGACTGTTTTGTGAAGCTGAGAGTGACTAAAGCCATAATAGCTTGATTCTGCCATGACTGAAATGTATATACAATGCAAACATAAATAAAAACTGAAAAAAAGAATCAAAATCAGTTTTGATCCAATCCAAATTGTACCTAAATTCCTTTTTTAACTTCACAGGATATAAAGTGCACATGCATTTGTAGTCAAATCATATTTTAAAGTATGGAAATGGATATATAAGTCAGGAATATGGAAATAAGTCAGTAAAATGTGACACCCACAGTGCTTTTATATGGAGATAAATAAATAAAAAATAGATTCAAGGTGGACTTTGGCTAGACATATTTTGGCCCGCAGTCTTTGAGGCGGGAAAGGTCGGAAAACCCAATAAATGTTAGTTCGTTTTTAATAATCAACAATAGTGTGTATCCAATAATGATATGACAGGTACACAGTCTTCTGAAGCCCAAGGGACACTCCCACGCTGTACCTGCTACGCTGTGGCCCGTTATAGTCTGTTGTCATGGAAACATTCAGACAGGTTGGAGGAGGTCGTTGTTTCGCCTCCCCATTTCTCAAGAAATGGTTCTTGTGAAGTGTGTTTTTGATAATCTTCTGCAGTTCAGGACTAAGAGTGTCTAGTTATATGTTCTGCTTTTATACTTTTTTCAATGTTTATGAAGGTAATGGTTAGATTGTGAAGAAGCCTGCTTTTAATGGTGAATCACACCATGGTTTCAAATGAATGAATCTCTGGCCGAGCCTTAGGTCGATGCACGATGTCTGAAATCTTGTTATCTCGTTATCTTGTTTATGTGATCGTGTCGAGCCACCTAATGAAACTCATTATACGGAAACAAAAGTCATACCATGTATGATCACAATATACATCACTGATTCTTGAGATAAGGGACAAGACATGTCATGCACACAAAAGCCAGTATTGAAAATAAAGAAATTCGTCAAAATGAAAATACTTAAAAAGTTCTAAAGTTTGGATACTCAGGACATTCATTGCTTTCCTTTTTAAATCATTTCTTTAGTATTGTTTTAATTATGTTGCCTGACACAAGTGCTTTCTTGTTTATACAGCTTGATGCAGATCGAGATGAAGAGGAAGTCTTCTGTGACATCAGCATGACAGTCGACAACAAACTGTTCCCCTCAAAAGAGCCCGTGGCAGGTAAAGAGAAGTCATTCTTTCATAATATCAACATAGATATGAACTAAAAGCAAACGTTTAATGAGGTCTCAATCAGTGACATTTGAAGCCATTTCTGTGATGGTACTCTTAAAAGTGGATTTTATTTTTTAATTATAAAAATTAAATTAGCTTTTGCTAGAAAAAGTATACTAGGAAATATTGTTGATGGGATATATACGTTTAGTACGTAATATACAAGGCGATGTAGCATACAGACAACATGAAAATGTTTAAATAACACTTTATTTTGGTTATTACAGTGTAGTTACAGTGTAATTACCCAACATGGGTATAAAGTTTATGGGTTAAAAGTGTAGGCTCAAGGTAAGTACCTTGTTATTAGATATTGTTAGGGCTGTCAAATGATTAATCGCGATTAATCGCATCCAAAATAAAAGTTTGTGTTTACATAATATATGTGGGTGCACTGTGTATAATTATTTTGTATATATATATATATATATATATATATATATATATATATATATATAAAAATACACACACATGCATGTATATTTAAGAAAAAAAATATTATGTATATATAATAAAGTATAACGTATACTGTATATAAATCTATATACAGTATATACATGAACATATTTCTTAAATATATACAATCATGTGTGTGTATTTATATATCAGTGCAACCACATATATTATGTAAACACAAACTTTTATTTTGGATGCGATTAATTGCGATTAATCTTTTGATAGCCCTAGTTATTATACAATTGTAGTTATTGTATTGTATAATTGCTATAATAAGTACATACAGTAGTATGTAAATGGTAGCAATTATTCCAAATCATAATGTATGATTATTAACATATGTTTTCATAAAATATGATTTAGAAAGTTAATAAAGCAAATACAGCAACTTGGGATGACAGATAAAATCGTAACGCAAGGCCTGCTTTATCTTATTTGCAATTGCAATATAGATCATTTGAGAGAAGCCATCTTTGGTTGTGCTTTTTGTCAAATAAAGAAAAATTAACATGACGCGCGTTTTGCCTTTTCTCTGTCATTCTGAAACGCGTCCGAAAAATGAACTGTAACTCAGTAAATACTTGTCACAGAGACGCAAACGATTTCTCTTTATGAAGCTGAAATTCTCTTCTTTTAAATGAAGGAATTTATATAAAAAACAACTATTCTCAGTTGATGTAATCTGTATGAAAATAGAGAGAGATGTCAGTCTTTTTCCTTTCACCTAATTTAGCGTAATGTGACCACGCCCACTGAGAGCGAGCGCCATTCAAACGCTAATTTTGAGGCAAGCCATGAAAACGCCCACATCAGCTGCATAAAACATCCAGTTTAATACAAATCTTACCTCATCCTTAAAGAAAAATGCCCAATCCCAACTTTCTGTTTCAATAGGAAACATGTAAAAACAGAGAAGACGTGCTCTTTACAAAGATTAAGATGAGAACTTCAGAAGTAAAGAATAGACAAAGTCCATAGAATCACTTCAGAGGCTATTTTTCTCTTCTGTGTTATTCAGAGTAGCAGAAACCACCAAAAGACATGGAGGGGTTGAATAAATTGGCCTCAGTGGATTTGGGCTGTCAGGGAAAGCTAGTTTGTGAGTGTTGTAATACACTTTTGTCCTTTACTTGCTGCTGAATTATTAACGTGAGTGTCAGGGCTCACATTGGAAACAGCAAGTTGATGTTAGACGTTATATATGTCTACACTGTAAAAAAAAAAAATGGTAAACAACTAGCCTGGCAAGCCAAACATATCAAGATGTTAGGTCTGGAAACTCATAATTGGCATACCT
The DNA here is from genome assembly GCF_988280905.1 of Pimephales promelas. NCBI lineage: Eukaryota > Metazoa > Chordata > Actinopteri > Cypriniformes > Leuciscidae > Pimephales > Pimephales promelas. The sequence goes on from NC_142773.1 coordinate 14,887,677, forward strand.
CAATCCAAGGCGCAATAGGATAGCACCACAAACAACCAGAGCAACGAACGGCTGTGGATGAGTGAGTCCAATGCATTTTCCTTCCAGTGGAGCAAGTTGATATATTAAACTTTTGCCATATCTGGTCATCAAAACTCTGAACACATCTTCCTTTTTTAAGAATGACTTAAGTGACGTTCTCTTAACTCCAAGTCATTCAGAGTCACGGCCAAAGCCGAATCGAACGGCCGCTGTTCGCCAGCAGCATCTTGTTTGTTTTAGCAGGGAAATCACGGCGCAGAACCGTCACAACTCTGCAGTCATTGTGTTAAGCCCGCCCACCAACTCTATACACATTGTGATTGGCCTGACCAGAGTTGGCCACACTTTGCTGCAAAATCATTTTTGCTGCCGCTAGGGTGCGTCTAGATATCTAGGCTAGTAAACAATATCATACCGTAAAAATACGGTGTAACTGTTTTTAAAATTAACAGCTAAATACCGGTTTGTCAGCTACAGTATATAACTGTAATTTAACAGCATATAGTTGTAGCTGACAAAACGCTATTTAGCTGTTAATTTTAAAAACAGTAACACACCATATTTTTACGGTATGATGCTGGCAACCACAGTTGCCAGTAGTTTACCGTTTTTTGCAGGATTATTTTTTACGGTGTACTGTAGCTTAGATAAAACTGTGTATTGGAATGAGTACAGTTATAACAGATAACATGCATTTATACACAACATTGTTTTATGTGATCTTTTATTGTGTTTTTTTTAACAATGTTCTTTGAACTTTTGAAAAGATTGAAAAAAAATAAATGAACACATTTTGGATTATTATTGAAACTAAATAAATACCATTCAAGCCTACCTGAAATGTTTTCAGACATAGCATCTTATTCCCTTCTTTTGCATGGAAAGAATATCTATCAAACAAAAGATTAAACATTCATTTGACGTTTTATATACTGATTTTCAAAATGAAATCCAAAAGTTTAGCATGGGCACTAACCCTAGATGCAGTCACGGAAGGTGTTGTTCTTCTTCTCCTTCTCTTGCTTTTTTTCGCTCTGGAAGTCTATGGCAGGCAGCCCATAGAACCGCTTGTGGGAAAAGGATGAAATTTGGCACACAGATAGAGGAGAGTCTGAGTAGTCTAAACCACACCAAATTTGGAGTCTCTGGAGTCTTTGTTCGAAGTTGCACTTACGTTCATGCAAGTAACATTTGTACTGTAAGAGCTTTCCTCTGATTCCTTGGCTCAAGATGTTTAGATTGCATTTTCATAATTTTCCATAATAAAAAAAAAATCAGCCATTTAAAAATGTTCGCAAAAACTTAGATGGTTTGTCCGATTTTCACAAAAAGTGGTTCACATATTCGTCAAATCCATGATGGCAAAACAGTTGGGTTTTTTTTTTTTTTTGTTTGTTTGTTTGTTTTTTGATGAACCAAACTGTTCTCTAATAACACTAACTAATTTGACGAAGAACACTTTAGCATATTGCAACGAATCTTGGTACTTGTCATCACAATTAGGACCTAAGGCTACATGCTGTGTTTCGGCACAGCACCACCTACTGGTCAGGAGATATGAAAATGGCTATTTTTGCTTAGAACTTCTGAACAGTTTTCCCAAAAATCATGAATCTGGTCTCTTCAGTGCAGTCTGAATCGAATTTTCCCATTTTATCATAAAATGCTATCGTTACGAAACTAAGGTCATTGGCATTTATGTCATATTTGATCAACCAATCCATCATCAATGAATTTAATGGCATGGTGCCAAACTGATTAACTGCCAAACTGATACTCTAACTCTGTAATGTTTTGGCATATTGACCCCACACTTTGCATATGTCATTATCACCTCACACTGACCATTCCAAATTGCAATTAAGCCATATTACTGGTGAATATTTTTTTCATCTGTTCTGCCTAAAACCTAAGAGCGTATTTAATTGCTTATCGGTGCAGTTTCTCCGGTGCTACCAGCAGACAACACATTTATTTTATTTTTTTAATTGCTTGGTCTAATTTCTCAATACTTTTTCAAAACTCTTCACACAGTGAACACAACAGCAGTGTATGTGGGCTAAACTGTGAAAATTCCACATTGCTTTTGCACAAAATGCATTCAGTGACTACTTTCAAATGACACAAATACCACCAAAACCTGAACATAATACAAAAAAAAAAAAAACTGAATAAGAGCAATTTGCTACAGCAACACCATATTGAAATATATTTAAAATCTAAAAAAATTAATTCTATGTAAAAGGGAAACTTAGGTATAATTTTGTACTTTAATTGTAAACATGGACTATGTAACATATACTGCAGTGAATTACAGTATAAGCAGTGTGCATGTAAGAGAGTGTAAAGAGATTTTACAAAAGAAACACTGTACCTTTTTTAAGTCATTGTTTCATGAGTGATACAGTGTATTTGTTGTGTGAAACCTTTTGCTATAGAAGAACTTATAGTTAGAACTTATAACTTATAGAACTTATAGTTAGAGAAGAATAAGCTGAGTTAAGTTTTTTGGTCATTTTAGTGCATTTTGGATGTGAAATTAATTGCTGTATACCAAGCAGATAGTTGATACTGTGTGTGTTAGGAAATGGATCAGCAATTGTAAAAAAAAAAAAAAAAAAAAAAAGAAGCCTTTTTTCCTGACCAGTAAATTTTGCTGAGTTAATTTTGTTTTCCTGCCATCTGAGAGGTTCAAACATGAAGTACCAGCGTTGTGAGAATCCATTCACATACAGTATGAACTTGTTATTGCGTTAAAAAAACACTCAACTGAGCAGAACAGAACGGATCAGAATGCAGGGGTCTCAAGACCACAGTCTCAAGCTTTCAGAAATTAAACTACTTTTAACTGGATATCTTAAAAATGTGGCATTCATGATGCGAGATTCTGAAAAACAGTAAGAAGAGAGGTAAAAAATGGCAGCGTAAACAGTTAAATCATGGCCAAATCCTGTCATGTGTGATCGGCCCAATAAAATTTGAGCAGATTTGCATACTTTCTACTTATAAGTTCACTGATTACCCAACCCAGCTGATCAAACACATGCAAAGCTTGTCAAACCTGAGTCAGAACAGCCAGAGATAACAGCGTCTGAACGCCTCTGAATCTGTCCAGCGTGTCCTGATACAACCTTACCAGCATCAGGAGGACTTGAAGGTATTGATAGAGGTCTACTTTAGAAAGACGTAGAGCAGAAACAGTACTTGGATGCTGATAGGATGCAGTTAACGATGTATAAATATACTGGCATTTAAGCACTTGACCAGAAGATTTCAGAAGTGAACATAGCCCCAAACCCTTAAACTCATGGTGAATTAAAATGTGTTTTTTTTTTTTTTTTTTTTTTAAATCTTTTTGACCACCAAACTCTTCAATCTTAATGTATTTGCAATGTTTTTGGCACACATCTAAACTTATAAAAAAGTTAATCTTTCATTTATAATGAACAGCTGTTGATTTTAGTGAAGGCGGCAGTTGCAATGCATGTGCCACATTACACTGACAGTGCATAATAATAGTGCTAGTGTTAATTAGATGGCATTGTGCGCCAGTGGAATCCTGTAGGAAACCAGGGCAACTTCTGATTTGATTGCATCAGAGACTAATGAGGCTCTGTCAAGCTTTTAGCCGTTGGATTTATAGACCAGGTTTGTGGTGTTTGCAGATCAAATCGGGCATAGGTTAATAACACCTCCACCTAGCCCGCCATGTTAACCCTGCTAATAATGATTTTTGTGTCATTATTTGTTTCATGCTGACAGAAAAAAATACGTCACTGGACAGTGGTTTCAGTGTTCTCAGTCTATTACTGTCAGCAAACTGTGATATTAATAATAGAACTCCCGTGGTAATGCAATTTAATGCTTCAAATCAAACCGTCCCTTAGATTTGTCATGGTGTGCATTTGCTCGTACTAGCCGATATTGGCCTATAGCTTTCTGGTGCAAAGTTGTTTTGTGCTGTGTATAATATTAAGAATTCACTCAATATACTGGATTGGGTATAAAAATGTATTTACCAATGACAGTTTTGGGTCAGTAAGATTTTTTTTTTTATGTTTTTGAAAGAAGTCACTTATGCTCACCATGGTACACTCTCAGAAAAAAAGGGTACAAAAGCTGTCACTGGGGCTGTCACTGTACACTTTTGTACCGAAAGGCTGCATATTGGTACCTTAGTGGTACATATTAGCACCTAAAATGTACATATTAGCACCTAAAATGTACATATTAGCTCCTGAAATGGACATATTAGCACCTAAAATGTAGGCCTACTTAGCACCTAAAATGGACATATTAGCTCCTGAAATGGACATATTAGCTCCTGAAATGGACATATTAGCTCCTGAAATGGACATATTAGCTCCTGAAATGGACATATTTGCACCTAAAATGTACTTAGCACCTAAAATGGACATATTAGCTCCTGAAATGGACATATTAGTACCTAAATGTACATATTAGCACCTAAAATGTACTTTGCATCTAAAATGTACATATTAGCACCTAAAATGTACATATTAGGACCTAAAATGTACATATTAGCTCCTGAAATGGACATATTAGCACCTAAAATGTACATATTAGTACCTAAAATGTACACATTAGTACCTAAGTGTACATATTAGCACCTAAAATTGACATATTAGCACCTAAAATGTACATATTAGCTCTTGAAATTGACATATTATCACCTAAAATGTACTTAGCACCTAAAATGTACATATTAGTACCTAAATGTGCATATTAGCACCTAAAATGTACTGTACATATTAGGACCTAAAATGGACATATTAGCACCTAAAATGTACAAAAGTTTACCTTTTCAAAAGCTACAGCCCCAGTGACAGCTTTTGTACCTTTTTTTTCTGAGAGTGTGGCATTTTTTTTCTATCAATAAAAAAGTAATATTGTGAAATGTTATTACAATTGAGTACAACTGTTTTCTATGTTAATAAATGAAGAGTTCAAGATGCCTCTAAGTGCCATTTGAAATTTTCTTCTAGAATGATCTTGATCAAGCTTGTATATTAAAGTTCAGTAATTTCACTTAAATGGCAATGAAGATTACCTATCCAGCTTGATAAAACGTATCATTCTAGAAGAAAATTTCAAATGGCACTCAGAGGCTTTTGCATCTGAACTCTTCAAATGTAAAAAATAAAATAAAATCTGTGAAGGTAAAGCTCCATTTTTAGTACCTTGAGAAATCATATGGTGCTCAAGAATTATTAAGTCCTAATTACGAATAATTAAGTACCCACCCCCACCCCAAAAAAAACAACATTCCCAGTGAACATGGCAATACGTGGGTACTTTCGCCATTAGTTATAGGGTGCAAAAGCCCCTACTGGTTGTCGAACAGTTCACCCCCTCATGTAAACTAACTCCCAGTCCCTCACTGAAATGTTTTTCTTGTCATCAACTTTGATTATTCACATAATGGTGCCAGATCCTGACCAGAGCATATTTCAGAAAGTCTGTTGCCCTTTTATAGAAATACGTCAGGCATGTTCATTTATTAAAAGTGGCAGAGTTCAAAAGGTACTGCATCACAGGAATGACCTTGCCGCCCACTCGCACGATCCCTCAAACGCTCTTCCAATAATGCCACGTCTCTATCAACAAATATATATCTGTGACTCACAATCCTACCGGGGCAAGAAATGTTCCATTACTTCCTGTGGTCTCAGGTGCAAATACTCTCCCTTAATATATAATCCCACCACATGCACTTCATAGTATGAGGAACAGTCTGTCAGACAGCTGCACTTCCCCTAAGACTCATTCATATGAAAAAGGGTAGCAGGCTGAAACAGCCTGTTCTTTTGGTATGGGAAGATGCTGCCACGTTTGGTTTCGCACTGGGGGACAGGGAATGAAGCTGTCAGGGGATAACAGAGGCGACCGATGTCAAAAGGCATCAGCCTCTCCCAGCCTGTGTTAGTGCAGCGCTGAATCAGAACTCAGAACAGATGCTTTTATGGCAAACGTCAACACATGGCTGAAGCCAGACCCCTGTGACGACGGTTTCATGTCAGAGTCACTGATCCGTCAGAGTCTTCATGGAATATTTTCCTTTTCCTCAGGGCACTTGCATTTTCTTCAATGAAATCTGTTATTAGGGCCCAAGCCCTGAAAGGGCGAAGGCCCTATTGTTTTCCTAACGATTATTAGGGCCCAAGCCCTGAAAGGGCGAAGGCCCTATTGTTTTCCTTCCGATTATTTTTTTTTTTTCTTTTATTTTTCTAACGACTATTCGGGCACTTTTGGGGCCCTTAACATGCTCGAAAACTCTTGAAACTTTGCACACGGGTCAGAACCCGCGGCCATCAGAGCCGGGCTGAAGCTGGTACCTGGGCGTGGCAGGGCGGCTCGTCAGCGCCCCCTGGAACGGGGTCCGAACACTTGGTCCATAACTCAAACACGCTTGTATGTAATAATATGAAACTCGGTACACATGTTGCTCTCATCGTTTCATCTATACCTCACGCTCTTACTTTTTACCCCAGCCCAACAGGAAGTCGGCTATTGAGGTTTGTTTGTAAAACGCTCGCAATGGAATGTTAAATACTCCTCCTAGAGCTTTGATCCAAGTTCGACGAAACTCAGTCAGCGTGAAGTCAAGACATTGAGGATGAAAGTTTGCGAGGGGATTTTTGATATCTCGAACGGTTTGTCCGTGGCGAGGAAACGAAACTATGGCGAGAAACGTGAAACAGGAAGTGTGTTATAACTTCAGCATACATTAACTGATCTTGATGAAACTTCAGCAGTGTGTTCGCTGTAAGAGGACGATCACATGGATGTGACTATTGTGAGTCAAAGTTATAGTGCCACCAACTGGCAGCAGGAAGTGTGTCACTTTCAAAATGCTTTGAAATCACCCTTTTATTTTTACCCGATTTGCTTCAAACTTCATCTGAATAATGTAAACATACGATAGATGTAGACCTGTGAATGGATTCTTGATATCTTTTAAACTGTTGCCGTGGCAACGCATCAAACTTTACCATTATTATAGGATGCTTTTGAGACCCTTAGCATGCTTCAAATTACATGAAAGTCGACAGACACATCACATTTATTAGCCAGTAGACATGTGCAAAGTTTCAGAAACGGGCGTGGTGAGGGCTCAGTAGCGCCACCTTTTGACAAAAGTGGGGTTGTTAGTTTTATCTACAGTTACAAAAATCGGTATGTATATTGTACTCCTCGAGCCGGACAACTTTCTAATTGACACTCATTAGCTAGGACCCACAGAAAGTCAGATATGTTTGTTTGAATGTAGAGAAAATCTCAGAATTTTGCCAGTCTCTCAGTGTCCCTCTGTGTGAGTGAGAGGAGGGGCGCCTGTCAGGTTAATTTTAACCCTTTATTTGCTGTGTGCGACTTCTCTGGCATTTTCGGGGGCCTTAACATCCTCGAAAACTCTTGAAACTTTGCACACGGGTCAGAACCCATGGCCATCAGGGCCGGGCTGAAGCTGGTAACCGGGCGTGGCAGGGCGGCTCGACAGCGCCCCCTGGACTGGGATTCGAACATTTGTCCATAAATCAAACACACTTGCATGAATTAATATGAAACTCGGTACAATTATAGATCACATCAGGCCAAACAACTTTCGTGCTCTAAGTTTTATGACAGTTCAAATGGAAGTTATTTATGAATTATGAATTATGGGTTGTTTGAATAATTGTCCTAGGAGAAATACATCAAATCACAATGCATGTGTTTACCAATCACAACCAAACTCGGTGTGCATGAAGTCAAGATATTGAGGATGCTCAATTCCGGACGGATTTTTGATATCTCGAACGGTCTGGCCGTGGCGAGGAAATGAATTTTATGACTAAAAAAGGACACATAAAGTGTGTTATAACTTTGCTCAATTTACCTACAGTTACAAAACTTACCACGTATATTGTTCTCGTCAAGCCGATCAACTTTCCAATTTAAAGTCATTCGCTCTGAGCAACAGAAAGTCAGATATTGTAGTTTGAATGGATTTATTTCCCCTGCGATTCTCTCTCTCTCTCTCTCTCTCTCTCTCTCTCTCTCTCTCTCTCTCTCTGTGTGTGTGTGTGTGTGTGGGTGTGTGTGTGTGTGTGGGGAGGGGAGGGCTGTTGTCTGTGTTTATGTGTGTGTGTGTGTGTGTGTGGGTGTGTGTGTGTGTGTGGGGAGGGGAGGGCTGTTGTCTGTGTTTATGTGTGTGTGTGTGGCTGGCTGTGATTTTTCCTTCAAGTCCTTGTCTCTAAGTCCTTGTCTTTTTGCATAACAATTTTGTATAACAATATTTTTAAATGACAAAATAGGCATATAACCCCCATCTTTTAAATGTATAGATTGCTTTAAATAAAAGTAAGATTGTATTTGTAATTGAAGTTGAATGAATTTAAAATTAATGTGCTATATTTCATTCAATATATTTGTTTTCCTTAAGATTTTAAAACACTAACTTCATTGTTATCTGAATTACAAATATTTGTTTCTGTATAAAATAATACTCTGACTAAAAACACATTTGATGTTTTTTTTTGGTATTTTTATTTACATGTATTTATGTGTGAGTGTGTGTGTGTGTGTATATAAAGTGCAGGGTTTTTTTAGATAAAGTAGAATTTCTATAACTATGTGTTGAAATAATAAATCACTCTTGTGTGTGTTAAACACAATCTACTTAATACAGACAACTTCATTATAAAGATAAATAACAAATCCAAAAAATATATGATTATAATCTATGACAAAAAAAGCCATTACAAACTATATTATTGGAAAATACACATTGCTCTTTGTATTGTTGTAAAATATTCATGAAAAACAAGATAACAAAAATCAAAAAGATAAATTATTTTAGATATAGCCATGTTTTAAATGTATAGCAGAGATGTTAATTGAGGCAGCAACATACAAACTTTCTAGAACAACATGGACCTGGATAGCTGGTTTTTATGGAGGACAGTGAAGAGGAAGAGGGTGCAAATCAAACAGCTCATTCTCAGACTACACAGCAAACAGCTTAAGTTTTTAGTGCTTTTGTTTGAGGTTTTTAGTGCTCTGTCCTATCTATTATCAACATATAATAGATGGAACAGAACAAGAAAGGCAATTAATAATCTGTCATTGCGTCACTGCATTATGATATGAAAGGCTCAGTACAGTGTGGCACAAAACGCTTATGCGCATCCCGAGTAGAGAATGATGTGCTTAAAGCCACATGGAGTTACAGCGCACAGCGCATCGAGTCCGCATTGATGCAAGCTCTACAATACACTTCTTTTTGATAGTCAAAGCGGGGGTTACGTTTTTACACGTCGTACAGAATAACCCTAAAGGCACCAAGGTGGCGGTGCCACCGGCTTTTTATTAAATATAAATATAGCTGTGAGCAGCGATAAAGGGCCAAAGCCGGCGGTACCACCATCCCGGTGCCTTTGGGTAACTAAAGGCATCGGGGTTGCGGTGCCACCGGCTTGGGCCCGCAATCGCTGCTCGCAGCTATATTTATTATTATTATTATTATTTATACGACTATTTGGGCACTTTTGGGGCCCTTAACATGCTCAAAAACTCTTGAAACTTTGCACACGGGTCAGAATCCGCGGCCATCAGGGCCGGGCTGAAGATGGTACCCGGGCGTGGCAGGGGGGCTAGACAGCGCCCCCTGGAACGGGGTCCGAAAACTTGGTCCATAACTCAAACACGCTTGCATGTAATAATATGAAACTCGGTACACATGTTGATCTCATCGTTCATATATACCTCAAACTATTACTTTTTACCCCAGCCCAACAGGAAGTCGGTTATTTAGGGTTGTTCATAAAACACTCGCAATGGAATTTGAAGTACTCCTCCTAGAGAATTCAAACACACGGCACGAAACTCGGTCAGCATGAAGTCAAGGCATTGAGGATGAAAGTTTGCGAGGGGATTTTTGATATCTCGAACGGTTTGGCCGTGGCGAGGAAACGAACTTATGGCGATAATCGTGAAACAGGAAGTGTGTCAGAACTTCAGCATACATTAACTGATCTTGATGAAACTTCAGCAGTTTGTTTGCTGTAAGAGGACGATCACATGGATGTGAATATTGTGAGTCAAAGTTATAGCGCCACCAACTGGCAGCAGGAAGTGTGTCACTTTCAAAATGCTTTGAAATCACCCTCTTATTTTTACCCGATTTGCTTCAAACTTAATCTGTATAATGTAAATACATAGCAGATGAAGACCTGTGAATGGATTCTTGATATCTTTGATACTGTTGCCGTGGCAACGCATCAAACTTTAAAATTCTTTTTTTTTGATGATTTTGAGACTCTTAGCGGCTTTTGGGGCCCTTAACGGGTTTGAAAATTCTTGAAACTTTGCACACAGGTCAGATCCCACAGCCATCAGAGCCGGGCTGAAGATGGTACCTGGGTGTGGCAGGGGGGCTAGACAGCGCCCCCTGGAACGGGGTCCGAACACTTGGTCCATAACTCAAACACGCTTGCATGTAATAATATGAAACTCGGTACACATGTTGATCTCATCGTTCATATATACCTCAAACTATTACTTTTTACCCCAGCCCAACAGGAAGTCGGCTATTGAGGTTTGTTTGTAAAACGCTCGCAATGGAATGTGCAATACTCCTCCTAGAGAATTCAAACACACGGCACGAAACTCGGTCAGCATGAAGTCAAGGCATTGAGGATGAAAGTTTGCGAGGGGATTTTTGATATCTCGAACGGTTTGGCCGTGGCGAGGAAACGAAATGATGGCGAGAAACGTGAAACAGGAAGTGTGTTATAACTTCAGCATACATTAACTGATCTTGATGAAACTTCAGCAGTGTGTTCGCTGTAAGAGGACGATCACATGGATGTGACTATTGTGAGTCAAAGTTATAGCGCCACCAACTGGCAGCAGGAAGTGTGTCACTTTCAAAATGCTTTGAAATCACCCTTTTATTTTTACCTGATTTGCTTCAAACTTAATCTGTATAATGTAAATATACGGCAGATGTAGACCTGTGAATGGATTCTTGATATCTTTTAAACTGTTGCCGTGGCAACGCATCAAACTTTACCATTCTTTTAGGATGCTTTTGAGACCCTTAGCATGCTTCAAATCGCATGAAACTCGACAGACACATCACATTTATTAGCCAGTAGACATGTGCAAAGTTTCAGAAACGGGCGTGGTGAGGGCTCAGTAGCGCCACCTTTTGACAAAAGTGGGGTTGTTAGTTTTAACTAGAGTTACAAAAATCGGTATGTATATTGTACTCCTCGAGCCGGACAACTTTCTAATTGACACTCATTAGCTAGGACCCACAGAAAGTCAGATATCTTTGTTTGAATGTAGAGAAAATCTTAGAATTTTGCCAGTCTCTCAGTGTCTCTCTGTGTGAGTGAGAGGAGGGGCGCCTGTCAGGTTAATTTTAACCCTTTATTTGCTGTGTGCAACTTCTCTGGCATTTTCGGGGGCCTTAACATCCTCTAAAACTCTTGAAACTTTGCACACGGGTCAGAACCCATGGCCATCAGGGCCGGGCTGAAGCTGGTCATCGGGCGTGGCAGGGCGGCTCGACAGCGCCCCCTGGACTGGGATTCGAACATTTGTCCATAAATCAAACACACTTGCGTGAATTAATATGAAACTCGGTACAATTATAGATCACATCAGGCCAAACAACTTTCGTGCTCTAAGTTTTACGACAATTAAAATGGAAGTTGAGAATTATGGGTTGTTTGAATAGTTGTCCTAGGAGAAATACATCAAATTACAACGCATGTGTTTACCAATCACAACCAAACTCGGTGTGCAAGAAGTCAAGACATTGAGGATGAAAGTTTGTGAGGGGATTTTTGATATCTCAAACGGTTTGGCCGTGGCGAGGAAACAAAATTATGGCGAGAAACGTGAAACAGGAAGTGTGTTATAACTTCAGCATACATTAACATATCTTGATGAAACTTCATCAGTGTGTTCGCTGTAAGAGGACGATCACATGGATGTGACTATTTCGAGTCAAAGTTATAGCGCCACCAACTGGCAGCAGGAAGTGTGTCACTTTCAAAATGCTTTGAAATCAACCTCTTATTTTTACCCGATTTGCTTCAAACTTCATCTGTATAATGTAAATACATGGCAGATGAAGACCTGTGAATGGATTCTTGATATCTTTGATACTGTTGCCGTGGCAACGCATCAAACTTTAAAATTCTTTTTTTTTTTGATGATTTTGAGACTCTTAATGGCTTTTGAGGCCCTTAACGGGTTTGAAAACTCTTGAAACTTTGCACACAGGTCATATCCCACAGCCATCAGGCCCGGGCTGAAGATGGTACCTAGGCGTGGCAGGGGGGCTAGACAGCGCCCCCTGGAACGGGGTCCGAAAACTTGGTCCATAAATCAAACACGCTTGCATGTAATAATATGAATGAAAAACTTCATCTGTATAATGTAAACAGATGAAAAACTTCATCTGTATAATGATGAAAAACAGATGAAAAACTTCATCTGTATAATGTAAACATACGGTAGATGTAGACCTGTGAATGGATTCTTGATATCTTTTAAACTGTTGCCGTGGCAAAGCTTCAAACTTTGAAATTATTTTAGGATGCTTTTGAGACTCTTAGCATGCTTGAAATTGCATGAAACTCAACAGACACATCACATTTATTAGCCAGTAGACATGTGCAAAGTTTCAGAAACGGGCATGGTGCAGGGACTAAATAGCGCCACCTTTTGACAAAAGTGGGGTTGTTATTTTTATCTACAGTTACAAAAATCGTTATATACATTGTACTCCTCAAGCCAGACAACTTTCTAATTCATAGTCATTAGCTCAGACCAAGAGGAAGTCAGATATTTTGGTTTGAATATGGTGAGACTCTCTCTGAGCCTACGTCCGTGTATGGCAAGCCCTTTTAACATTTAAAAGCTAAGTTTGCCTATCCGTAAATTAACATTGTAGATATCAACAATGTCTTTCTGTCTAGTCGTAATTACATTTTGGATAGTTTGTATTATCATTTAAGATATCTGTAACATAATTGTGACTAGTCAAAATGACAGACTATGGCAAGCCGTTTTAACATTTAATCATGAAAGGGCCAAAGCCTTCGGCACCGCCACCCCGGTGCCTTTAGGTAACTAAAGGAGCCAGGGGTTGCGGTGCCACCGGCTTGGGCCCGCCATCGCTGCTCGCAGCTATATTTTTTAATTTTTTTTTTTTTTTGACCAGATGTGTTCAGATGTGTTCATTAAAAAAATAATAATGTGATGTATCTGTCTTTAGATTGTAATAAACAAAACTCTCTTTAAAATGTCAATGAATGGTTGAAAACACTTTGACATTTAAAAATAAATGAAACAACAGAAATAATCTTAACCTTTTATAGTTTTGAATGTTTTACATACCACAAATTATTGGTATGGAAATTACCAAGTTGGGGAAGGCTATTCCATGCCAAGTTTATCAGTATTTGTGCAATTCTTGCTAATTTCCTGAGCAGTGATTTAGATTCAAATGGATAAGACCATTAAAAGACCACTAAATATTTTGCCATTTTTGGCTTGTTCCATGAAGGCGAGCACATTCTCTCTGCTTGCAGTGTGTGAGTCATGCTTGTCAGGAAAGTGAGTGAGACGCACACAAACATAAAACGGTTGACTTCCGCCATTTGGTATGATTACATTCATATCTGCAGCGAACCGTACCAGAATTCACGTAAACCGCCTTTTTATGCACACTCATGTACGGAAAACTGTGTTCATTTGATCTGAACTAACCAAACTCTGATGTCAATTGAACTCAGGCGTGCAGCACTCGAATTGGTTAAAGTTGTTTATGTGATGCTCTCCCAGTTATATCACTTAGATCTTCTAATCCAGATGTTATATTTAGTGATCCCGGAAGTAGAAGTAGAGATTTCACTCCATTGCTTCGTATAGTTACTGTATAGTTCGGTTAAAGGAGCTTTAAAAAAAAAAAACTTTTGCTAATATTTTACTCACCCCCATGTCATCCAAGATGTCCATGTCTTTCTTCTTCAGTCGAAAAGAAATTAAGCTTTTTCATGAAAACATTCCAGGATTTTCTCCATATAATGCACTTCAGTGGGAACCAAACGGTTCAAGGTCTGAAAGACAGTTTCAGTGCAAACTGTTCAAAGGGTTTTAAACGATTCCAGATGATGAATAAGGGTCTTATCAAGCGAAACGATCTCTAATTTTTTAAAAAAACTAACAAAGTTTAAGTTTTATAAGCTCAAAAGCTCGCCTTGCTCTGTCAAGTCAATTCATTCGTTTTGTTGTGAATTAACCAATTGACTCGAAAAAAGATTCGTTAATTTTGATGAACGAGTTTGAACGGGAGAGTCACGAACGCACATCACAGAACAGAGCAAGTCAAGCATTTGTGCTTATAAACTTAAACTTTGTTATTTATTTATTAAACGAGTGATCGTTTAGCTTAAAAAGACCCTTATTCATCGTCTGGAATCGTTTAAAGCCCTTTTTTGCACTGAAACTCTCTTTTGGAACTTGAACTGTTTGGTTCCCATTGAAGTCCATTATATGGAGAAAAATCCTGGAATGTTTTCATCAAAAACCTTTATTTCTTTACGACTTAAGAAAAACATGGACATCTTGGATCACGTGGGGGTGAGTGAATTATCAGCAAAAGTTTTTTCAAAAGTGAACAACTCCTTTAACGAGATACACTACATAAAGGAAGAATTGTAACAATTTTCTATCCAGTGTTGCCAACTTTTTGGACTGCTGGTTAACTTGTAGTCCGTCACTATATCATACTTGTTCTGTTGTCTGACAGAAAATCTGTAGATAAGAACAACTTTACAGGACATACGGCTATGTTATATTAAAATACAGTAATGTGAGCACGGATTAAGAGAGAAAACAGATGTAGAGTGCAGACAGTTGGTACATTACGTCATCTAGTTACATTTAGTGACTTTTTGAGCAGGCTTTAGCTACTTTCTATCAGAGTGTAATTCATCAGATTAACTATGAACACAATACTGAAGTTTGCCAAGCAGAAATCATCCCTTCTGAAAACTGAACTTTTGTCTTTTAAAGGGATACTCCACTTTTTTTGGAAATAGGCTCATTTTACAACTCCCCCAGAGTTAAAATTTGGGTTTTACCATTTTCGAATCCATTCAGCCGATTTTCTGATATTTAGAAGAATGTCAGGTTATAACCAGACAGTTTCTGTTCTCATTGACTTCGAAAATGGGAAAACCCAACTCTGAGGGAGTTGTAAAATGAAAAAAGGTATCCCTTTAAGCAGTATTTCTATAGTGTTAAGAGACATTTTTGGTGAAATGTAGTGTTTTATTTCACTATTTTGCTGTTTACAAGGTTCCCAAATGTTGTTATGTAAAGCTACTGTACATCAGTTTTAGGGGCCGTTTACACAACACCATTTTCAACTGAAAAAAAAAATAGAAAACTTTTTATGCGTTTTGGTTGTTCATTTACAGGACAACAGTGTTTTGGGGTCCAGTTTTGAAAACGATGCCATTATCATCATCACCATGTACACTACAAAAAGATGAATTTGTGAAACATTGACATTATGCGCATGCGTATTACGTGTTCAGTCGATAGGCACGTAGTTTCTTCACACCAGGGGTCTCTTTTTTCATTTGAGAGCTACTTTTTAAAAATGAATGTGGCCGAGAGTTACTCATGTAATACAATACTTAAATCTCTTAAATAATGTCTCATGACTATCCTATTAACAACTATCCAAACTGTTTTAGAACTAAAAGAGTTTTTGTTGGCCTGTATGTCACCCTAAATCAGCGTTTTCCAACCCTGTTCCTGGCGGCACACCAACACTGCGTGTTTTCTTTGTCTCCCTAATCAAACACACCCGATTCAACCCATCAGCTCATTAACCCACCTGATTATGAGCTGATGGGTTGAATCGGGTGTGTTTGATAAGGGAGACAAAGAAAACACGCAGTGTTGGTGTGCCGCCAGGAACAGGGTTGGGAAACACTGCCCTAAATGACAGAGATACATTTTTTTATAGAAAATTGTACGTTGCATATTATATTATAGTCAATTATTAAAGGGTTAGTTCACCCAAAAATTACTCACCCCCATGCTGTACCAACCCGGTAAGAAGTTCGTTCGTCTTCAGAACACAAATGAAGATTTTTTTGATTAAATTTGATGAGCTTGATCACTACCACATAGGCACCCTAAGGGATTGAAACTTGACGGCCCAGAAAGTAATCGAAGACAATGTTTAAATATTCCATGTGACAACAGTGGCTCAAGTATAAGTTTATCAAGCGACGAGAATACTTTTTGTGCGAAAAAACAAAAATAACGACTTTATTCGACTATTCCTTTTCTTCCTTGTGGGCCTGAGACGAGAGTTCAAGAGATTTTCACGACGCATATGCAAGAACTGAACAAGAAGTAGTAGAAAAAAATATTGTAGTTCGCACGCATGCATCATATATCCCTTAGGGTGCCTATGTAGTAGTGATCCACCTCTCAAATTTAATCCAAAATATCTTCATTTGTGTTCCGAAGATGAACGAAGGTCTTACAGGGTTGGTACAGCATAGGGGTGAGTAATTAATTACTTAATTTTCATTTTTGGGTGAACTATATCCCTTTAAATCAATTAAAAAATAAATTATGGTTGATTTTATATTGTTTTATATTGTTTTTATTGATTTTATATCATAACTAGAGATAAAAATGGCATGAAAATTACATTTCATAATTATAGTGACCAAAGTGATCATGGTTATCACAGAATCCTGTTCAAAAAGTACTAATAAAATCAATTCACCAAGTTTTGTGTCAAAAAAAACAGCAAATAACAAATAAAATTAGCTCGTTTTGTTTACATAAACACTAAAATAATAATCTAAAAAATGATGGCCAGATTTTAATGGAGTGGCTTTCAACATGTTATCTACATGTACATGTACAAGTTCAAATTAAATTTTGACAAAAAGGTTTTATAGTAGATAAACCTCACATATTTCAGCCTATAAATCATCAATTTTTATAAAAAAAAAAACAATGATAGAAAAAAGATAAATTATACTGACATTTTACAATGCACATTAGCTTATCTTTTGTTATTTAATAGTAAACGTCGGTCCGATTTTGCCGTGGCGTCTGTTGTTGCTATGCAACCATGCAGTTTGCTCTCCACAACATAGCTCTGCTAAAAGATGTATTTACGGAGAAGAGAAAACCCCCCGTAGTGTTTGGGTGCACCCCCATCCTTCATGTTAACTGAGCTTTCAATGTTGTTACGGAAAGGGTGAAGCTCATTGTTTGTTTCTTGTCACATTCTGAAAATCTCGCTGCGCCTGGAAAAAATGAGAGCGTCGTTTCAGTTTGCTTGCTGCACACCTACATTTAAAATACAGAATACATTCTTTAAACGTATGCTCAGTGTGATTTTTCGAGTCTAATCTTTCCTTTACTAAGTTCTAAAAGGGTTTCCGATTAACAAATAATACATTATGTCCAGAGAATCATCAGAAGTAAACATGACTATAACCGTCTTAACAAGGAAAATATCTATGCATCTTTGTAGAAAGAACCCAGTACACTATCAGTTTCATAACTCTTTCTTTGCTGTGGTGAAACATGTACTCGTGCCACAAATGAATGACCAATTAACATATAGGAAACGAAACCTTTGTGATTGTTGCCTATGCCGAAAGGACGCCCGAGTTCCTTGAGCAATTACTGGTAAAGAACAATAAAGAAGCATCAGCACTTCGTTTCAATGACAGAGGTCCAAGAGCGCCTTTATTTTCACACAAGGGTTTGCTGTAATTGCTGTATTTTTCCTCTTTCAGACCTCAATACAATGTTTCTTTCAAATGCGTTTTGTTAGAGCTTGATTGAATCTTTTGCTTTTCTCCATAGGACCCAGTGAGCTCGACCTCAGTCTGTTAACAGACAGCAGCAGTCTGGCAGATATGCCCACCAAATTTGACGAACAGGTATGAGAATATCTTTTACCTCATCTTTTCTGTTCTTTCCTAAGCACTTCTTCCTTTGCTTGTCTTTGATGGCTACACTTAAAGATACTTGGTGTATTATAAGCAATTTTCCCTTAGAAATTGCTAGTAAATTTCACAAATAATTACAACCCAGACTGCAACGTAGTGTCAGCCCAGGTCCGGCCCACATCTGTTATGTGTGGATTCCACGTGTGCCAGATGTGGGCCAGATCTGGCCCGGCACAATATTAAAGGCAAGTAACAATGAATTAAACATGAACTAGAAAGACTGAAATAGTAATTTCTTCTAAAAGATACTCCAGTAATCTTTTGTTTTACAATTTTACGGTGTACTGCGAATTCTTAATCCAACAACACAATGGTTTGATGGTATCTTATGCGGCCTTTATTGTGATATCACAATAGCATTTAGCATGTCAGAAAACGTCCCATCTGTCTGGACTAATTCATTATAAAGTTATTGGAGTCTCAGATTAGGCTCAGATGAGACTGCTGAAGGGCCATTATAGGCAGATTGAGTCTGTATTTAATGGAAATGCTTGTTGAGTGACAGTCCTGCATTAGCGGATGGTCATTATGAATGACTCTCTCTCCTGCATTAGCTTCTGTATGGATGAAGCTTAAGCCATAGTCCTTGACTTTCATTAGTGTGCTCTTTTCAGCTTAAAGGGTTAGTTCACCCAAAAATGAAAATTAAGTCATTAATTACTCACCCCCATGCTGTACCAACCCCGTAAGACCTTCGTTCGTCTTCGGAACACAAATGAAGATATTTTTGATTAAATTTGAGAGCTGTATAACTACCACATTGGCTCCTAAGGGACTGCCTCTTGACGGCCCAAAAAGTCAATGAAGAAAATGTTTAAATATCCCAAGTGACTACCGTGGCTCAACTATATGTTTATCAAGCGACGCGAATACTTTTTGTGCGAAAAAACAAACAAAAATAACGAGTTTATTCGACTATTTCTTTTCTTCCTTGTGGGCCAGAACGAGAATTCCTTAGATTTCCACGACGCATGCGCAAGAATTGCGATCTGAAGTAGTGTAAGCTGGCGTAAGCAGATCGCAAATCTCGCGCATGCGTCGTGGAAATCTAAGGAATTCTCGTTCTGGCCCACAAGGAAGAAAAGAAATAGTCGAATAAACTCGTTATTTTTGTTTGTTTTTTCGCACAAAAAGTATTCGCGTCGCTTGATAAACATATAGTTGAGCCACGGTAGTCACTTGGGGTATTTAAACATTTTCTTCATTGAATTTCTGGGCCGTCAAGAGGCAGTCCCTTAGGAGCCAATGTGGTAGTTATACAGCTCTCAAATTTAATCAAAAATATCTTCATTTGTGTTCCGAAGATGAATGAAGGTCTTACGGGGTTGGTACAGCATGGGGGTGAGTAATTAATGACTTAATTTTCATTTTTGGGTGAACTAACCCTTTAATCTTTTAAAGGGGACCTATGCAAAATTCGCTTTTTGAGCATAATATTCCGTAGGCTAGTGTGTGTACACAACCTATCCCTATTGTTGGTAAAAATCCACCCACTCCTTTTGGTATTTCCCCCATAAAACTGAACTAGTGTCTCAAAATGAGCCGTTTAAGAATGTGATCCAATGGGACATCACATTGCAACAGGCTCCGCCCACGACTGGCGACGGAATCTGGCCTATTAGCTTAGCTCCTCCCCTCAGTGAGCTGTACACAGTCCGCCATGTTATTCTACTCACCAGGGCATTTAACAGCAGCAATCAAGTAAGAAATATAGTCTTATTAAAGTTATTTAATGTTATTCTTTTGTGGTTTGATTCACATAAACAGGTACTGTATATTATGCTGCTGTCACTTTAAAAAACAGATCTAATATACACTTGCAATTTCGTTCCCCGCTGTTTAAGTTGGATACTGACAGACCCATAAATATTTATATAAAGGCTAGATGTGTTACGGCAGAGTTTCCATCGTCATCACCGGCGGCCATCTTGTCACAGACAAGCTGATGTAAGATGAGTGGTCAGCACGAACACAAATACTCTTATCTCGTTGAAATCTTGACGTATTTACAAACGATTTGGTTTCTTACAAACGTTATTAACGTGGCTATAATTATCTGGATGATTATTTATTTATACACTTTTTATTCATAAGTATGCCGTGTCATAACTACATCTCTGACGTTTATAACAAAACAAACCGTTTGAAAATCGGTAGAAAATTTAGCAAGTTATGGTCATTTAAATAGTACATGTACCATTAACACAATGTTACGAGTAAGCGAGCTGCCTGTGACAAGATGGCCGCCAGGTGCAGACGTCGACCTCCATTGGCCAGCAGCGTGGACGAAATATCTAGCCTTTACATAGATATCTATGGACAGACCTAACCAACTTTTTTTGTTGTTGTTGTTACACCGACATTGTGTGTTTTTAAATAGGGGTCAGTGGGTGGGGAGCGTCAGCTCATTTGCATTTAAAGAGACATGAACGAAAATGGCAATTTACAAAAATTATCTGTGGGGTATTTTGAGCTGAAACTTCACAAACACATTCTGGGGACACATGAGACTTATATTACATCTTGGAAAAAGGGGTGTAATTGGTTCCCTTTTAAAAATAGCCCATAGAATAATGCCATGTGTATTTGTTGGGTATTTAAATAGCAATTATTGCATTAATACCTGGTATATGTTCACTGACCTTCAATATGGAAATGTAATCATTATCTCTTGGAGTCTTTGAGTGTGTGTTATACAGATATAATGAGAAATGTAGCTCTGTGTGTGTGTAAAGGGTTTGTCTGAGACCATTTCTTTCCTCAAGGTCAGGAAGAATAGCTATAGAGCTATAGAGTAGATTTTTATGTAATCCCCACCCGGATTCTGTCTCTGAAGCTTGTAAAGTAAGGTTTTTTTAGTATTGAATTATTCCATATGGAGCTCAATACATCCATGTTCTCTGACCTTATGAGATGGAACGCATGTAGCTCCTAATAGATTTCATGCCCTATTCAAACTTCTTTCAATCCTTTCCTTTTGGTTACCAATATCCCTCAAAATATATTTTGTGTGTATGTGTTCAACTTAATTGTTTTAAATGCATTTTAGTTTAGCATTCTATGTAAATAGTTATTTAGCTTGATTACATGCAAAGTAAAAATATTCTGTTTGTGATATCTACCACGTCACGTGTCAAACACCCGGCCCTTTATAAACAGATTCATTAATTTTTTTTTTTAAATAACACATATTTTTAGAAAAATAAAAATAATGTAATATTTTATGCAGTTTCTTTCTGAAGTCTGGATCTAGGGCGAGGGTAAAACAACTTACATCCTTACACAAAAGGCATTTCACATTTACATTTATTTACATTTATTCATTTTGCTGATGATTTTATCCAAAGCGACTTACAATTGCTTTATATGTCAGAGGTCGCACGCCTCTGGAGTAATTAGGGTTTAAGTGTCTTGCTCAGGGACACATTGGTGTCTCACAGTGGATTCGAACCCGGGTATCTCACACCAAAGGCATGTGTCTTATCCACTGTGCCATCACCATCCCCATTTCCTAATTAGCAGCACAGATAAATAAAGGCCTGGTAAAAAGTTTTCAAGTAGCATGTCATGAGTGACGAGTCTATAATGTGGTAATGTCTGATACACAATGATGAAGTGATGTTTCCCAGAGTTATCACAGACAAAAAACAAAAGAATAGAAAGTATCATCAGCAACAAAAAAAAAATGGCTCAGTGATTTACTACAGTGCAAGTACTGAATCAAATATTACTGTCACTTGATGGTGGATCTGGTAAAAAAGATGTTTAAAATGATAGTTTTAAGATATGTTTGAGGGAATGTATTGTTGTAATGCTGAATGTATTGGGAAATGAGCTCTGATGAGGACAGTGATGATGGTGTAAAACATCTGCTCAAACTGAACATTTCCAAGCTCCAAAAAAATGCTTTGTTTATTCTTCTGTAATTGTTATTCTAATATCAGGAGAGTTATTATCGCGACAGGTCCATCCATCCATGTTAGATATAAATCCGGGTCACTAAAGACCCAATTATGTTCAAATGATTGGCGAAACATTCATGCATTCAAGGGTTAAACCACAAAGTAACATTCAGGAGATCGCATGAGCAAACTAACAAACAACCACATAAAGCAAAGATACTGGAGCAAAGAAAACTGAGGGCTTAAATACACAGGGGAGTAATCAAGGTAAAAAGAACTGGTCCAGGAACTAACTAACTACCAGGGAGACTAATAATGATCAGAAAAAAATGCAGAAAGTTTTCTGTGAATTGGGTAGGTTCATTATGCCAAATGATATCAAAATTGATATGTCTATTGAATGTCTCCATAAAACATGGATTCCCAACATATGTGTGTGATAAACAGACCTAAATTCTACACTATAAAAAGTACACTATAAAAAATTATAGTATTTATACGTAGTATTTTTATATTTTTTATAATATTTATAGTACATTTTTTATACTACACTATTTTCAGCTTCACAGATTCATGAGCAATTCAGAATAAGCTCAAAACTATCATTGCTTTTGCTTTCTTTCTGGGAGCATCTTGTTCTCTTCACATGTTTTTTTCTTTCTCCTCACACAAACACACACACACATTATCTATTCAGAGGGTTTTCGCTATCTACCAACCGATACGGCAGGGTTACATGTAAAAGGCGAACCAATTAGATCCTCCCTCTTGCTAGATGTCTGTCAAACTGAATTCCTGAATATGTTGCTCCTCAATGCATTTCCATGGAGATGCTGTCATGCTTTCTCCATTATTATTAGGTTAAAATCGTGTCTGGGTGAGACAAAAGCAGTCCGTAAGGTTCTTTGGTGGAGGATAGTGTGAAGAGTGTTTGTGGATGGGGATCAGCCCACATTCCCACCGTGACTCTTTCATCTGTGTCCATCAGCGGTGCTGCTGACAGTAAACTTTCCGCGCCGTCGGCATCACGCAGGGAAAAACACTTGTGCAGATGAGAACAGATCTCAGAGCAGTTCTCGGCTCGGCGTGCGACGTGTTCAACTGGTTTTTTGGCTCCGGCCATGTTGGTTCCATTCTGTACTGTGAATGTTTGCCAGCCACACTTGGATTAAGACATTCCAACTGTAGTGCAGAAAAGCTTCAGTAAAGTTTTGTACTTGTTCAGTACTTGTTATATAGCTTCCTGTGTTTTTAAAACCCTCTTATGGTGTTAAACAATTACTGTCAGGATTTACTAAAGACACGCAGTGGACAAAATTGTGCTTTTGCTGCAGACCTAGGCTGTGCATTTTGTAGGAGTTTCCTTTTCAGATGCAAAATTTATGGAAGGGGAGTACTTAAAGGGATAGTTCACTTTGAAATTATTTTTTGATATGTTTTAGCTTACCGCAAGGGCATCCAAGATGTAGGTGTCTTTGTTTCCGCAGTATTTTCAATTTTGATATTTTTAGGTCAAACCGTTCTTGTCTGTCAATCATATAATGCAGGTCTATGGTCACCACCTCAAAGAGCATGCACAGAGAAGTCCAAATTAACCCCCTAGGGACTAAGCCATTTTTGGTCCGTTTTTTTCTATTTTTACATTTGGGCTCATAAACTATATGTAATGGAGATGGAACACTATGTGTTTGGTATCTATGGATTCAGAAGACCCTAAGCTAACTTAAGCATGCATGTAATGTGTTTATAAAGAAAGTATGATTGAAAAATGTACATTAGTTAGAGAATTTCAAAAATGGAAATTAGATTTTTGTCACTTATTTCTGAAAATCACACATCACACAACAATAGTGAACAGTTTTTGAACAAAAAAATATATTTGTCAAAGCCTTTGCTTGACAGACATGTGTAATTGTTAAATAAAATGTGTAAAGAACAATGAAAAATCGAACTTTATTTATAAATAATCCCAGGCGTTTTTCTTAGGAATGCTTAGAATTTGTCCTCGTCACTCTCCAGTAAATGTCGTCTCCTCCACCACATGACACTGTTTGCGTCATATCACTTAATATAGTACCATCCCTTGTAAGGCTACAGAGTCCTCCGATTTGCTAGAATACGTATTGGTAACCTTCCCCTGATTGGGTAAGGAAAATATTTCTCCATTGGCAATTTTTCCATTGGTTGTTGCTTGTGAATCTGCCAAACAACATTGATTTCATTGGCCTTTTATGGTGTGTCTACAAGCCTGCTAAGTTTTCACTGTTTTCAGCAGAATCTGAGGAAGACTGCAAAAAAGACCGCACCTCTCTATCATAAATAGTTTTTAAGATAAGTACACATTTGTTAAAGTATGTCATTTTAGGCGGTACCGCCCAATCCGTCCCCAGAGGGTTAAACATGATTTAATGACTCGTAAATGTAAGTACACATTGATGGCCCAAGAGACGAAACAAGCGTTTTTAGACAGTTAAGCAATGAGGTTTCTTTACAAAGATGAAGTAAGAAATTATGTTTACGCAATTATTCAGTCAAACGAAATGTTATTGTGAATATTATTGTTACTTATTCATTATTGTGTCAGTTTTTTTATTCGCTGACTTTAGCTAGCTTCTTTGCACGAAGAACAACATAGTGACGAAACGTGTTTGTCCGTTTAGGGCCACTGTAGAAACATGATGGCGCAAAATGGCCACTTAACATGTAAGTTCTTGTTCTATATACATACAAGTGGGAATCCGCTGTGTATAGATAGAAACTGCTCATTCTAAGGTGATAAAACATAACGGTCCAGAATGTAATGTCTTTATACACCACTGATAACATATTTATGTATATGATATTGCATTAATGTCAACAGATCCTCATAAATATTACACAGTGCACCTTTAAACCAGACTCTAATGCGTAGATTGGTAAATTGTGTTGGTCATTATGGAAATGATCCGGCTGCGTCTGTGCTCTTTAATTTGCTCGTTCTCACCACATGCTCACTGAGTCTACACTGAGAACACCATTTTGTAATATACACTACTATACACTATTGCAAATTATAATCAAGTACTTGTTAGTCAACACATAAAAATAAGTGTACTTATTTAAAACAAAATGCCTGAGGAGGTAGCAGATTTTCCTTTCAGTTGTCTCTCATCTGATGCATCAGTGGTTACACTTCTTACCATCCACCGGTAATTCTATTGTATTCTTTGTAGTGCCTTTGAATACCATGAAAATAACATAGTATGGGATTACATTCCAAAGGATGAAATATGGTGTTCTTTCAGTAACATCTATCTATTGACAATCAGACAATTAAATGCAGACATGTTGCAGCACAACAGGACGAGTGTCTCATATAGTAGCTTGTGCTGCTTTAATAGAAGGGGGTGACTGCTGAAATCATGCATCCAGCACTTTCTGCAGCGCCCACGGCTCCTCCACGCACAAAAACAAGCCAAACGTCTACCTTCGCCACTGTTCAGTCTGCACAGCTAATGAGAGGCTCAGAGAGAGAGAGCGAGTAAAAGAGGGGGGGGCAAAAACATGAGATGTAGGAGATTTAGACTCAAAGGACTTCACTGCAAAATAATCAGTATTTTAATCAACATTTTACTGTTGCTTTCAGTGACAAATTGCCTAAGCATCCTATATATATATATATATATATATATATATATATATATATATATATATATATAATGTACGTCAGAGGTTAAACATTGGAAGATAAGCCACGTTTCCGCCGCAATTACCAGGAACTATTTGTCCCAGGAACTTTTTTGCCCCAGACCACTTGCTTACTGCGTTTACACCACTGACTAAAGTACCGGTCCGGGGCGGGAAGATTATGAAGTGACGTTGAACTGCGTGTGACTGCTCCTCCCAGTCTGCGCGTTTGTTTTGAGTTTTGTATGGAGGAGATTCAAGCTGTGCTGCTTGTTTTGTGTGCGATTGGTTTACTAACGAGGTAATTAACAAAATGGCAGAAAAGAGACGAGCACCCAAAGTGTATTCAGAAAGCTCGAAATGCTAGATATAAAAGTAGACGTTTGTTATCAGCAGATTGACCGTGAGACGGATGGGACGAATGTGCGCCATCGGGCAGAAAGAACAAGTGGTAAGAACCAATCAGCATAAGTCCCACCCCGAAAGTTCCCAAACTCTGAAAAAGTACTACCTCGCCAGCAGGGACTTTCTGGGGGGAAATTTTTACCCAGAACTTCATTTAGACCCTGGTTCCTGCGGTGTAAACACACCGAGTACCACCCCAAAGTTCCTGGTTCCTGGGGAAAGTTCCTGCGGTGGAAACGCGGCTATATTTAAATTGGTTTTCAGGGAATACACTGATGGGCCAAAACATTGACCAGTCACCCCTATATTGCTGAGGATCTCCTAACAAGGCCACATATTAAGGTCTGAATAGATTAGATTGTAAGCAAACAATCGGTTCTCTTAATCAATGAGTTGGATCCATGTCAAATGGACAGGAATAAAGATCTGAGCGACTTTAGCAAGGGTCAGTTTTTAATGGCAAGGCGGCTGGGTCAGAGCATCTCTGAAAGGCTTGGAAGTGGTGAGAATTTACCAACAGTGAGTGATCGGAAGAGGGACAAACCACAAACTAGCAACAGGGGCCACATTTAACTCTTAACACTTATAGACATAAACCATAGAGTGTAAAAAAAAAAAGATGGACGACGCCCCTTCGCTCTTTTCCATCAGAGAGAACTGAAGCCGCCAGTGTCTCGATATGACGCTGACATCTTGGAACTTGAGTCTGCGCACTTGCGTGTTTCGGGACCAGTCATGCGCAGTCGGAAGCAGGAAGTAAAGCCGCGATATCAAGGCCGCGCCCTCATTCTCGCTGAATCAAACTCAAGCACACGCCCCGCCCCCGCACTTTCATTAAGTGTCCTCTGTCTGCTTCGTTCTTCTCCAATGATGTCTGCTGATTGAAGAACCTCGTTAAAATAAGGTAAATACAACTAACCACATAATCAACAAAAAAAGTTTAAAAAAAGTCAGCTGGTGCTTCAGTGACTACCTCGCACAGAGAACCTGTCAATCATGATGTCAGAGCACCGTTATTATCATCACATAACTAACTAAAAACAAACTTATTTTAAAAACTAACACTTGAAATTACATCAACGTGATAGAAACTACAGTAAATGACAGAAACCATCTTTGGAAAAAGGATATGTGAAGTGTAATTTAATTGTTTAGTTGGTCTCGCGTCCCATTGATTAACATGGGGAGGCGGGGGTTATCAGCTATACTAGGTCCGGTCACAGGGGGGCGATCGAGACGTTTTGGCTTCACTTTTGAGGGCTTGTGCGGCACGCTTGACATAAACTCGCAAACTTCCCTTAGCACTTCCCCTCTGGGGAATCCCCACTGCCATTTTGAAGTGCGTTTGTCTTCGTTAAGTGGACGAGGGATGTTTATTTGGACAGACCCTCGACCCCTCAGTTTGGACCGAGGGAGCAAGTCTACTCAACATGTACACTTCAGGCAGATCCATAGATCATAATGTACCATGATTGTGACGTCACAGCAGATTGCTCTTAATTTACCCATACCCCCACAATGAAGTCGATCCCGTCTGGTACGAGCCAACAGAAGGTCTACTGTGGCACAGGTCACAACAAATTTTAATGATGGTTATGGGGGAATGTGTCACAATACACAGCGCATCACACTCTGCCTGTCTAGCCACGGTGCATACCAACCAGAGTGCCTGTGATGACCCCTGGCCACTGTCGAAAGTGCCTTCAATGGGCACACGAGCGTCAGAACTGGACCTTAACGCAGTGAAAGAAGGTCGCCTGGTCCAATGAGTCCCGTTTTCTTTTACATCACACGCACCGTCGTGTACATGTTTGTCATTTACCTAGGGAAGGACGATGACAAGCTGGTGGAGGGAGTGCGATGCTCTGGATCATGTGGATGTAAGTTTGACACGTGACACCTACCTAATCATTGTTGCAGACCAGGTACACCCCTTCTTGACAATGGAAGTGGCTCAGGAACATGATGAAGAGTTTAAAGGGTTAGTTCACCCAAAAATGAATATTAAGTCATTAATTACTCACCCCCATGCTGTACCAACCCCGTAAGACCTTCGTTCGTCTTCGGAACACAAATGAAGATATTTTTGATTAAATTTGAGAGCTGTATAACTACCACATTGGCTCCTAAAGGACTGTCGCCTCAAGCGACGCGAATACTTTTTGTGCGAAAAAACAAACAAAAATAACGAGTTTATTCGACTATTTCTTTTCTTCCTTGTAGGCCAGAACGAGACTTCCTTAGATTTCCATGACGCATGCGCGAGAATTGCGATCTGCTTACACCAGCTTACACTACTTTAGATCGCAATTCTCGCGCATGCGTCGTGGAAATCTAAGGAAGTCTCGTTCTGGCCTACAAGGAAGAAAAGAAATAGTCGAATAAACTCGTTATTTTTGTTTGTTTTTTCGCACAAAAAAGTATTCTCGTCGCTTGATAAACATATAGTTGAGCCACGGTAGTCACTTGGGATATTTAAACATTTTCTTCATTGACTTTCTGGGCCGTCAAGAGGCAGTCCTTTAGGAGCCAATGTGGTAGTTATAGTTATATATACCTCGCAACCTACAGGACTAGACGGATCTACTGGTAATGTCTTGCTGCCAGATACCACAGGACACCTTCAGGAGTCTAGTAGTCCATGCCTCGGGGGGGTCGGCAATATTTTTTTTAAGTACAAATTTCACTGAATATTGTTAGATTTATGGTTTGAGCACTTTTTCTCCTCAGTGAAATATATGCAAAGATAATATTTCACAGTTTGGCTCTATTTTGACAAATAAAAAACTGATTAAGACAAACATATATTGCTTTGCTTTTCATGTGACCATATGGAGAAGCATTTGCAGGCGAAATAACCAATCAGATTCATAGATTGCTCTATCATTGCCAGCATATCAGTTGAGGGGTTAGATAGTAGCTTAAATCTGGCTTTATATGTTGCGATAAGGTGTGTCATGCTTGAATCGGTCCTGTATTAGGATGTTATGCTCATGAAGTGTCCTGAAAAGAAACTGACGCTTTTAATCGAATGCATGTAGGCAATGGATGTATCAAAATATTCAAGATTGGGGGATTATGTCCAAAAACAAACATGCGAAACAATATTGATCAAGCACTAAGGTAAATACTGGGGTGGACGTGTACCCCTTATTGTCTATGGCGCAGGATTTGTGGCCTGAATGTTCCAAGTTTGCAGGATTGTTGGCTGTGTATCATTTCTCTCTCTTTCTGCCAGTGACTAATCAGACCGGCTGGCCTGCCCACATCACAAACACGCTCATCAGTGGCACCTTGCACTCCTCCCACACACACACACACACACACTCTCTTTTTCATCTCATCTTCTCTAATGCTGCAAAAAAGTGGCAAGATACCACCTAAGGTTTTGCTGTTAAACAGCCCAGAACTCTTTTAATCACAGTAATCACGGCACAAAACTGTTAAGTTCCCAGTTTCCGGCGATGTGTTTATATTCAAACACTGGAAACCTCACAGTTTTTGTTTTAATTAGCTCAGTGAAACTCATGAAATGACCGTCCAGAGGCATCGTATTTTCTTTTGCATCAAAAACATGGAGCCTATTTTGGGAATCATCTGCTCTTTCACTTCATTTGTGGTCTTTATAAAAGCATGTTTCTTATGTGTCTTTCTCTATGGCAGATCGATGAAGAGGTGGCTGGATATGCAGAGGCGCTTGGAGAAAGTGAGAGTTGTATCTCTTAATTGATCTATACTTTATTTGTGTGTGTATATTTCTTGTTATATTATTGATAGAGGAATGAGTATACACTTGTTTAAGCAGCACCAGATGTCTAATAGCCCTCTAAAGTCTGTATGTCTGTACAGTGGCATTAATCATAAACAGTGATGCAGAGCAAACACATTCTGTGTTGCCATAATAGTTTCACCAGACTTAAAATCTTGATCTTGAAATAACAACTAATATTTGATGTATTATACCGAAGATTTTCAATATATCAGCAACCAAGAGAGATTTGAATTTTGCAGCTCAATTTTAAAAACATAGTTTTAAATTTGGGTACAATTGCTTTTACATTTTTAAGATTCTAAAATTTGATTGTCAGTGATACCAAGTAATGCCAAATCCTTCGGTCAAGACCATACATTTATTATTTAAAGGGGTGATGAACTGAGAAATCAAATTTTCCTTGAGCTTTTGACATCATCATATTATAAGAATATCCTGTAAGTTTCAGAACTGAAAACATCCTAGTTAGTCCAATAAAAGCTTTTATTGACACCATGCTCAGCAAACGACTCGTTTTTCAAAGTGGGGAACTATGACGTCAAAGAGGATAAAACACCACCCCCGCAGAAAAAGATCAACTCCTACTTCAACACGGCCGGTTTAGCCCCGCCCACCGATTCGCGCATTCACGCATAGCTAAATAACATAGATGCCTACCTCGTGATGACAATCCGGATCGAGCTACCGAGCAAAACAGAATATTATGCAGTGCCTGGTTGTGAAAGAAGACAGTCGCTGCATATGCTTCCTCTGGATTACAATAGGACTGCATGGATAAACTTTATAGCTGATGAGGGTAAAACATTGTCGGTCTGTTCGCTTAATTTCACTGAGGATTGTTTTGTAAACAAGACTGGCTTTGCAGATGATTAAGATTAAAGAACGGTGCTGTGCCATCTATATTGGATCTGACAGGAATGGTGCAACACACGGACTCTGGGTCGAACATGTATGGGCGAATTATTCCGGTTGCCATTTTACAACATTGGACGTTTTCAGAACAATTTCCCCCACGTGGACCGACGAGTGAGTTGAAACTCATTATAATATGCAAAACTGTTATCCACTCACAGCAGTGGGCGTTTACTTCCAAGTCTTCAGTGCGAGCCGCCCATAAAAACCAAGCGTTTTTAAATCTAGGGTAGAAAATAGTCTATTACCAAGCGAACGTCATAAGATGACCTCAGACAACAATAAAATAAAAAAAATTTAAAAAGCCAGTTCATGACCCCTTTAATTTATTTATTTCAAATTCAAGGCTTTTATATTATATCATATTATATTAATTATATGCATTATGTTATAATATAATATAAATGTGTTATATTTTATGATATTCTATTATACTATACTACATTATATGATATATTATATTATTATATTTGTTAGTGGTAAACCTGCATTTTTTAACCCTGCATATTATTCTCATTCATTTCCAACAATGATTGGACCACATGACACGACAAAGCTATACTTTGTTATCTGATCATAATATAATTGTGTGTGTGTGTGTTTTTTTTTCTTTCCAAAATGTCACCAGGTTTTCCGGTGGAGACCAAAAAACAAAAGGTCATCTTTGTGATTGGTATGTTAGTCAATAAAGCTGCATTAGCACATTATACATTACTTTCATTGCACATTATTGTCATTATAGACAGAAACACAACGCACTGTTTTATTGTGCCTTCATTTCCTCCAGAAGAACAGATCAGGAAGCAATGTTTTGATATAAAGTACATACATCACAGCTAGATCAGACATAATAACAGACACACAAGCAGCATGTGTTTGAAAATTGGGGGCAGGTGAAAGCTTCTGATGGTTCCTAATTGAAACTGTTGGCAGTCTTCATTTGAGAATGACTCATGTTCTGGATAGATGGAAAGCGGACGGTCAAGATGGTACGAGGCTTTGTGTGCTAGGGCCTTCCCTCCCCTCACGTTTGTTCAAAAGCTCCAGCTAATGTAGTGAAGTGAACTAAAAGCCAAGCTTAACATCTCTTTGTGGCGAAAAGAGACGTGAAGAAACGAGTTTGGTTGCTTTGAAAGGAACCCGGTGGATACGGCCTGTGTTTCTGTCCTGCTGCGTCAGCAGATTCATGCAGTGCTTATGCTTGTTATATTGCTTTGGATATGGCTGATCTGAGATTGATAGCATGAGTGAATTACGCTCTAGAGTGCACTTGACCAGCCTAACTGACACGTTAAAGACTCGCGGAAAGATTTATCAGCTTTGTATCTGCACTGTGGTACCTGTCAAGAAAGGGAATAGATTAGATTTAATAGTCGGACTCTGGCTCCTTTGACAGTAAAAGAGAGATTCAGAGTAGGTTTTGCAAAAACATTGACAACGTAAACGTTTTTGGACTCACAGATGTATAAATGATGCATTAAATTGATCAAACATGAGAGTAAAGACTTTTAGGCTATAAAAGATTTTGATTTCAAACTTTCTATTCATCAAACAATCCTGAAATAAAGTGCATCTCAGTTCCTACATAAAATGAACGGTTTACAACATTGATAATAATGTGAAATGTTTCTTGAGCAGCAAATCATACAAGAAAGATTTCTGAAGGATCATATGAAAATTCCAGCCCGTTCTGATCTCAAGGCGTCATATAGTGACGCTTTTGACAATGTGTATACATCCAACGCACATGGCACACTTTGGTGTCAATATGAGACGCAGATATATATGGGCCAGAAGGCGCCTCCTAGTGGTCTAACCCTAACCCTACCCCAGACCTAAACCTACCCACAACCGAAGCCTGTTATATTGACGCTAAAGGGTGCCATGTGCGTTGGATGTCTACGCATTGTCACTATATGACGCCTTGGGATGAGAAACTGACATCACAGGAATAAATTACATTTTTACATTTTATTTTATTTTTATAAATGCAGTTCAGGTGAGATATATGAGGCTTCTTTCATAATGGTGAATGGCTAAATATATTTATTTATATTTATCAACTCTAAATTAACTAAATTAGAGTTATTGGTACCGGTTATTCCACACTAAAAGCAACATTCATTTCACAAAATATTTCTTATGTTGTTTTTCATCACTGGAAAGTGCAAAATATTTGGCTTTAAAGCATGATTTACCAATGCACGTTACCAAACATACTGTATGCCATCACTAATTATTATCATTTTAATCTATTGACAGCCTTAAGCTTCATTTGAAAACATAATTTTGTATAAAGAGGCATGCTGTTTTCACCACTGTTCTCTCTAGATTAAACGTTAGTAAAGTGAACTAACAAACAGATTAAACAAGATATAGCTTACTTGTAGACATGGTGAATGAAGTTCGGGGTTGTGATGGTCGTGTCCGATATCCTTTGTCAGTTATTATGCGTACAGCAATCTTCTTGTAGGAATATGGTCAATTTCTAGTGTTTATATCCAAAAAGAAACGATGCTGGGAGATGTTTTTGTATTTACCGTGCTCACCGCTCCTGTGCTTGTGCAGCATCACGCAATCTGATGATGACTGCGTCATTGGTTCAGTTGCTTTCATTTTTGTTCATCAATTGATGTTGCAATGATTTATATATATATATATATATATATATATATATATATATATATATATAAGTCATTCTCGAGTCATACACTTCAAGTCAAATCAAGTCTTGAGTCATTTGATCTCAAGTAATTTTCTTAATTTAGTCAAGCAAGTCTCAAGTCCTTAAATGTGCGACTCAAGTCAGACTCGAGTGAAGTCATGTGACTTGAGTCCCCCATCTCTGCATTCTAGTAATGAAGCATGATATTGATTGATTTGTTGGTCGCTGGGCTCATCCAGTATAGACTAAACAACGTTCTGCCACTTATTGTTTTGGCTGGTTGGTACATTTTGCTTTTTGCTGTGTATTTCAGAAGCTTTCTTAAAAGTTTGAAAGCAAGCCTGCCACATCCTCGTCATCAGCGTTATAGACAACATCTGTTAGATGTGGACTGTTTGGATAGATAAGTGCTGCCCTGAGCTGTGTGCAGAATCTTAATGAAGGCCTGTGGGAGTTCAGTCAGATGGCAGGGTCGGGGAGAGCCAGCGAATAGTGTGTGAGGTGCAAACCGTACGACATCTACTGATTTCACATCTCCCAAGACAGGCAATTACTGAGGATGTGGGTCTTGTTCCTGAGTGTTTAGAACCGTCTCTCCCATCCATTGTCTATAACAGTTTTCCATTACAGATCTATTCTTGACTTTTCTCGTTCTGACCAGGTGGGCCAGGATCGGGGAAAGCTCTCCAGTCTGAGAAAATCGAGGAGCGGTACAGTTTGAAGCGCCTGTGTCCCGGGGACATCCTGTGCAGCGAGCTCCAGTCTCACAGCGAGAGAGGACGCTTTCTCCGAGACCTTCTGGAGAGAGGAGAGCAGCTTCCCGAGGTGCGCAATCTCGAGAAAGTCCATCACTGAAAATTATAACGATAAAAAGAGAAGCTTTACTGGGTTTAAAGGGTTAGTTCACCCAAAAATGAAAATTCTGTCAGTATTTACTGACCCTCATGTTGTTCCAAACCTCTATGTGTTTATTTGTTCTGCTGAACACAAAGGAAGATATTTGGAAGAATGTTTTAATCAAACAGATCTCATTCCCCATTGTAGTCAATGGGGAATGAAATCTGTTTGATTTAAAAAAAAAAATCAAATATCTTCCTTAAAATAAACACATAGAGGTTTGGAACACCTTGAGGGTGAGTAAATACTGACAGAATTTTCATTTTTGGGTGAACTAACCCTTTAACGCTTTTTTTGGACACACCTTGACACCTTTTACTGTGATGCTTGAAAGCATTTCCAATTCCAATAGTTTTGGTCCATTTTCCCAGAAGAGAAAGACGTTTAAATGTGTTTATCGGTAATTTTGTCAACTTTTAAGAGCACAGATTCATTTAAACCTGACAGTTCTGGAAAAAGCCACAAAACTCTCATTTTATACATAAGAATGCAGTGTAAGTACGATTCATCTTAGCAGACTAGTATATTGCTACACTGCTCCTGTGCAAAAGCATACTCAGAAGACTCTTCAGGTAGTGTGTTGCTGTTGCGAGGTAAGGTAGGGAGAAGCTGTAGAGCAGGGTTTCTCAAACTCGGTCCTGGAGGGCAGATGTTTGCAGAGTTTATCTTCAACCCTGATCACTCTTACCTGTGACTTTCTAGTGATCCTGAAGACCTTGATTAGCTTGCTCAGGTGGCTTGATCAGGTTTGGAACTAAACTCTGCAGGACATCGGCCTTTGAGGACCGATTTTGAGAAACCCTGCTGTAGAGGATCTAGACAAGTGGTGCTGGGGAGGAGGGAGGGCTAAAGTAAATTCTCATGGCAAACATTACTCAGCTGAACCACCCAGGAGAGAAATATAGACTCTGACTTGGGTTTTATGCCCACAAGCAGCCTCTCAGTCTTGGCCTCTAGTCCAATAACTCCAGTTCTGGAAGTCCACGGTCCTATAGTATTAAATCACACACATTTGGAAAATCTTCAGGATTACTTTAAAATTACAGGCAGGTGTGTTTGATTAGAGATGGAGCTAATCCTAAGACTTTTAAGGCCTCGATATACTCACGGCGAAGTTCTATTTTGTTCTTCATTTAGGGTTAAAACATTCTTTTCCAGAAAGTTCTCATTTGCAAGCTGTTTCGAACTCCCAAAACGAACTTTGTTTCGGCATGAAATGACTTCAGATCAGTTTGTTCCTCGATTTTGCTTGAAGTATATCGGGGCCTTTAGGACAGGGCTTAGATTAAGTCCGAATTAAGCCTTAGTTCAGTGAGGACATTTAAAGGGATACTCCACTTTTTTTTTTTAAATAGGCTCATTTTACCACTCCCCCAGAGTTAAACAGTTCAGTTTTACCGTTTTCGAATCCATTCAGCTGATTTTCTGATATTTAGAAGAATATCAGTAACCAGACAGTTTCTGGTCTCATTGACTTCCATAGTAGGAAAAAAATATACTATAGAAGTCAATGAGACCAGAAACTGTCTGTTTACTGATATTCTTCTAAATATCAAAAAATCGACTGAATATGTTCGAAAACGGTAAAACTCAAATGTTTAACTCTGGGGGAGTGGTAAAATGAGCCTATTTCCAAAAAAAAGTGGAGTATCCCTTTAAGTGGCTTTAATAAACATTACTGGCGTGAATCTTGAAACAAAACAATGGCACTGTTATATTTTAAGGTATGTCATCATTACACAGTATATTCCACCATCACTTACAAACACATTTAATGAAGCAATCGTTTAAATGTCTACACTTCTTTTTTTTCAGTAGCGGGTCAGATGAGGTCGTCGTTTCATCATCTCTTGTTGTTAAGTTTTATTTGCTGAGGTTTAGCATGTGGCTCAGGGAGATTCACTCCTAATCAGATGATTTATGTTACAGTGGTGTTGCTTAGCAACACGTCTGTCATTAACATTTGCTGTGAACTACTTTTTAGTCATCCCAGACATCAGAACTTCTCACTTCTTATCTAATATGTGTTTGTGTTTTTATGTGTCCAGCTGTTGTCATTGAATGCATATCTGTATGAGAGTGTTCATCTGTTGTTCGCTTCTGTTTGGGTGTGTTTAAGGATACACTGCTGGATCTGTTGTGTGAGGCCATGGCGTCTACTGTACGTCAGGGGAAGGGCTTCCTGGTCACTGGCTTCCCGAAGAATGTGAAGCAGGCGCAAGAATATGAAGCCAAGGTCAGTGGTCTTCAGGAAAGGGTAGAATCACTGGGAGTAAGACTGCAGTCACCAGTAACAAATGCTATAACACAGTTGTTGCACTATGTTGAGCACAACGACAGGAAGTTACCAATATTAAAGGAGTAGTTCACTTTTCAAAAAACATTTGCTGATAATTTACTCACTCCCATGTCATCCAAGATGTCCATGTCTTTCTTTCTTCAGTCGAAAAGAAATTAAGGTTTTCGATGAAAACATTCCAGCATTTTTCTTCATATAATGGACTTTAATGGGCACCAAACGGTTCAAGGTCCAAAAGACACTTTCAGTACAAACTGCAAACTGTTCAAAAGGGCTTTAAACAATTCCAGACGATGAATAAGGGTTTTATCAAATGAAATGATCAGTCATTTAAAAAAACAAACAAAGTTTAAGTTTTATAAGCTCAAAACCCTCGCCTTGCTCTGTTCTGCGATGCCCGTTCGTGACACTCCTGTTCGAACTTGTTCATCAAAATGAACGAATCTTTTTCTGAGTCAATTCGTTCGTTGAACGAACCAAAAAAGATTTGTTCGGAAAACAAATCTTGGAAAAAGATTTGTTCATTTTGATGAACTAGTTTGAACAAGAGAGTCACAAATGTGCGTCACAGAACAGAGCAAGGCGAGCATTTGAGCTTATAAAACGTAAACTTTTTTTTTTTTTTAAATGAGCGATTGCGTGTTTCGCTTGATAAGACCCTTATTCATCGTCTGGAATCATTTAAAGCCCTTTGAACAGTTTGCAGTTTGTACTGAAAGTGTCTTTTTGACCTTGGCCCTTGAACTGTTTGGTTCC
Organism: Pimephales promelas; assembly: GCF_988280905.1. Taxonomy (NCBI): domain Eukaryota; kingdom Metazoa; phylum Chordata; class Actinopteri; order Cypriniformes; family Leuciscidae; genus Pimephales; species Pimephales promelas. The sequence continues at coordinate 14,925,055 of NC_142773.1, forward strand.
CACTGAAGTCCATTATATGGAGAAAATCCTGGAATGTTTTCATCAAAAACCTTCATTTCTTTTCGACTAAAGAAAGAATGACATGGGGGTAAATTGTCAGCAGAAGTTTACTAAAGTAGTTTACCTTAACTACTTTAAGGAAAAAGTTTCTCAAAATGAAAATTCTGGCATTGTTTACTTTACCTTCATGTTGTTTTAAAGTCAGTGGACTAGCTTTATCTTTATGATACACAAACTGAGACATTTTGAAAAGTGTTCACGCCCACAAAAGCAGATTCCAGGTCTTCCAAAGCCATATGATTGCGTTCTTTGAGATACAGGTGGAACATCTAATGTAATTTGCTGAAAATGTTCTCTTCACTGCAGCTCTCAAATGTCATTTGCATTTGAGTATAACCAGTTTTAACATCATTGATGCCAGTCACTTTGGTACCAAACATGACAGCCAAGATCTGAGAGCTATTTCCGAGGACCAGATTTCCAATGACTATTGGATTAACGTTTGATTTGTTTCACACACTCATGGTATGTGTTCACTGGCCCAGAAGAAATCGAGGTTATGCATTGATATAACTTTCCCACCTGAACACACAACAATCCCCCTGGTTGAAGGCAGCTGGACTCGACAGTGATCCTTACAACTTTGGTCCATTGACATTGACGGTGAACGTGATTTCACAAAGTACAACATTCCTAGATGAACATTTTTGTTGATCCTGGAAAAGCATTCCAATCAACAAATCAGATTTAAAAGACAAGCTTAGAGTTTATGTCAAGTTAGGCTTACAACCAGGTTTAGGTGCTTGTACATCTCTGTTATTCGCCTATCATTTCCTCCTGATTTTATGGATAAGTTAGGGTTAGGACTGCATTTTTGGACGGGAATGTTGTTCCAGGATCAATTAAATATGTTGATCTTACTTGGCAAAATCACAGTGACCCGACATTGACATGTGGCCAGGAATAGGGTTTCTTGAGACTTCTGTGTTAATGCCTTCAATCACTGATCTGACAGTATATGTGTGTGTGTTTGTGTTTCAGATGGGGCAGCCCGACATTGTCCTGCTTCTGGAATGTTCTGCGGACATCATGAGCCGACGGCTGCAGCAGAGGGCCACTTGCAGCCTGCACACTAAAGAAGCCCGAGACAGAGACACTGGTCGTAGGGTGGACGGGTTCTGCAGTCTGGTCAATCCCGTGGTCGCCCACTACCAACACAGAGAGGTTCTGCATAAGGTCGGTGTGGAGAAGATAAGATACAGTTAGTAGTAGTTTCAGTGTTATTTGGCCGTTAAGTGGATCATTTTGAGCTTTACTAGAACCAAATAGGTTTGTTCTTCTGTATCAAGCGGTTATGGGTGAGCTTATGTACACTGATCAGTTTATATGTGAATAAAAGCCTAAATTCAATCTGTAGAAAATTTGAACTAAACTGCTCAATTCATATGGATTAGTTTTACAATCTCTTTATGAACCGTTAAAGTATCAACGTGGTATTGCGTAGACTAGACTGTTAATCGCTCAGATTACATTAAAAATCATCATTCGGGATTTGAAGATGAAGATTTGAAGATTTTTTGAAGTGGTAGTTGGGAACCATCAATGGAGGGAAAGATCTCAGATTACATTACCAATATCTTTCAAAGAACAAAAGTTTTGAAGATTTGGAACGACATGAGGGTGATTTTTTTTGGTGGACTAACCCTTTAAAAGATTTTTCTAGTTATGCACTAAATGTTGCTCTTTGAGCAGTTTGCCCACTGAGTAATTTAAAGATAACAATCATTCAAAGGATTAGTAACTGACATGCAAATGTAAATCCACCAGCTGAAATATCTATAAAATAATCTTAAAGGGAAAAGCTTTTTTTGTTTGTTAGTGCATTTAGTGCTACAAAAGAAAATCTTGCAGTTCAGGCCAATTACCACAACAAATAATGATAATTTATTAATAATAAGTTTACTGCAGAAAACCCTTTTAATAGAACAAAATGTATGACACTTTAATCGTATCTGATCCAGTGATGATGACAGATTAACCTGTGTCTCTATACATGTAAAGAGTGAACACATTCCGAACATCTTTGTGCTTGTAGGATTTATTAGCGCTGTATGATGATTCTCCTGTGGGTTGATGCCCTACTTTTCAGCTTCTGATTTCTAACAGCCGTGTTGTGTGTGTGTGTGTGTGTGTGTGTGTGTGTATGTAGATTGATGCCGAGCAGCCCCCGGAAGACGTCTTTGAGCAGATCTGCCTCGTCTTAGACTCCTGTTAGAGAGCTTGCACTCGCACTGCCCCCTGGAGGACAAAACCATCACCTACAGCTTCTCACATTTACACACACACACACCTGTGATAACAGCTTCTGTATGGCACTTCCACTTGGAAAACTGGCACCTGTTCTTTTCACATCATCATCGTTCACTGTAAATACCAGCCCAATAAATCACCTGTGTTTATCTCTTGGTATCGAACCTGTATGCTTAAGCTAGCTTTCAGCTTCATAAAACACAGAAAGAGGGTTATTTACTACAGTCTGGTGCCGTTTTGGTGTTTTTGGACTCAAATCAGTATCCTTGAGTACTGAAATCAACAAAACCGAGAAGCATGAAGGATTGGCCGCTGGAGAGCGTTTTTTTTATATCGTAACTTTATTCATTATATCGTGCTAAGCGTGCCAGAAATAGTGATTTATTGTAGTTGAAGCGGAAATGAGTGAGCTGGAAAGGGAAATGATTTGAATTTCACAGTCTGGCTTTTACATCAATTTCACAACGAGGTGATAACTGTATTCATCTTTATCAACCAGAGTGAAATAAAGACATTATTATGTTTAATGGATTCATGTGTTTCTTAATAATAGCGGTGTGCTAGAATTATGTGTGTGTAGGTATGAAGAGGAATGCACAAATCATTGGCCCTGTTTACACCTGGTACTAAGATGCGTGAAGAGTTTGTCCTCTTTCGACCACTTCCAGAGGTTATCGAATCCCTCCAACCAGACGTTACTCATTGTGGTTTTAATGCAGAACGTGTAAAGTACGTGGGCCCTTACTATTTCGCCTAAACAAGCTAATCCATTTTGTGAGTCATCATAATCCGTTTCTTGTGAAGAATGTAGATGAAGTATCTGATTTGGCTAAGATAAGATTGGATAAGATAGGATTTTTCCCAATTGGTATTATCGAAGAAAATACGAATTATCTTCAGGAATCCTATCTTGCTTCCTAGCCGGCCCGAGCCTTTTGGGGGCCCTAAGCAGAATTTGATTGGGGGCCCCTCCCACGACGCGGAGTCACCTGTGTTTGACGATTATTGACACAAATGTCACGCAATAATGATGCATTATAAATGAATACACTTAGGTTATGCATTAGGCTACAACTAAATTAATATTTAATAAAAAGAAAAAAGATGCCTACTTAAATAAAAAAAGTTTTAACAGTCTTAACAAAACATATAAAAGAAATTATTTGCTAAAATTATGACAAAACTGAGAAACATAACAACAAGCCTATTGTTGAAAACTAAAAATATTTGGCCTACTATTTCTCAACTGTCTCAATACAGTGTAACTGTCCTCAAAAGCTTTATTATTATTATTATTATTATCGTAAGAGACTTTGTTAGATATTACATGACATAATCCAACAAAGTCTGTTACTATAATACCGGTAATGATGTTCTGGCGCTCGTTGTATGTGTATGCAATGTGTTTTTCCCCTCGGGGCTTGCCGTAGATGGGTCGTGCGCACTTGGAGAAGCACCTGGCTCGATCGACGTCATCACTTTGTCACTAACCAATGAGAATTGTTATGGGCGGAGCTGCACGTGTAGCCCCGCCCCAGGTGTAGCCCCACCCCGATCTGCAGGCTGCAGACAGGTGTACTTGCACTTGGTAGGCTACTGGAGTGTTGCGGGTTTTTGGAGGTCTGATGATGTGTGGTATAATAAAGTGGAGAAGAATTCAAACTGCTATGTTTATTATTTATTCAAACTGCTACCCTTTACACCTTGAAGGTTAAGTTCCCCTGCGGGCTGTTTTCTCCAATACCGATACCGTGACTAAAAGCGCAGTTGCGCACAAATTGTCTATGCACGCGCGAGGTGGATCGAGGATTACGCGCACGACTTAAACGCAGGCAGACACAGCAACAGTTGTGACTTGTAGGCAGGTATATTGATCATTAAATCAGAGTTTTGTCTTGAATGATTCATTCAGTCATTTTCATTCAGTCATTTTCATTCAAATTGATTTATGTCACTTAAGTAATCTTAAAAAAATAAAAATAAAAAATAACCCCGAAAGCGGCCGCTTAGTTGAGAAGTTCGCTTATGCCTTGGGCCGGCTCTGAGCTCAACAGACTCAGTGGCTCAGTTGATAAACCGTTGGGCTTTAATCAAGAAGACCTAGCTGAGTTTAATTCCCATTCTTGCTTACGTTAAATTGTTGTGATTATATCAAACAATGTGGCCAAAACAACATTTCTTAAACCCGGTATCACGACAAGACGTGAAATAATCACTTTGGTGCACTTTTGAAAACGCGTAGATGTCACGGTTTAAACCCCCTCAAACGTGAAACTTACACTTAAACTGAAACTTACCTATTGGTTTTCATTAAACTGAGAAAAATGGAATTTTGTTTTATTGACGATCACTGAGAAATGGTCTAATATTCAAAATGCAAAAAACATTTATTATTTTCAAGGTGAACAGGATTCAATTGCCTCGATCCACGCTGAAAAAAACGTCTAAATGTCACATTTTTAATGAAGCAGCCTAAATAGTCCACTTTGGAAAATGTGTAGATGTCACGGTTTAACCCCCTCAAACGTGAAACTTACACGTTTGCGTTAACACGCTCCATTGGAGAGATATCCGGATGTTTATTGCCTCTGCCATAACGACCTATTGGTTTTCATTAAACCGAGAAAATGGAATTTTGTTTTATTTACGATCACTGAGAAATGTTCTATTATTTCAAATGCAATATATATATATATATATATATATATATATATATATATATATATATTCTTAATATCCTTAAGGTGTCTAGAAAAGGAATTTTGATGTTCCCCGCGCAAATTTTTGTCCCATATGTGATTTTTTGTATCATCTTTTGTGTCCGTGCTTGATTTTTGGCTGCGGAAAATGAAAACTTTAAACCTACATAGAATCTGAAAAATACATCCTACAGACAGACAATCTACCCCATTTTCTCTTCGTCTTTGCATGAGGAATTGATAGATATGAGGATTGTCTTGATTAGATGATGTATAGTGCATAAAAACTCAAATAAACACCAAAAAATGTCAAAAAATAGTGACATTGGATCACTGGAACTCCTCCCCTATGGACCCTTCTGATATATGTTTTGTAACTTTTGTATTTTTACAGTCTTTAGGATGTCTAAGAAGCAAATGTTGATGATCCCCACCTGAAATATTGTCACATGTATGTATTTTCTGGCTATATTGGTTGCCACCCTGGATATCCAAAAAAGCAAAAAAGCACATTTATAGGCAGTCTGTTTTTCTCCTTTAGTTTTCGATTTGATAAATCTCCTCCATTTTTCATAACTGGCTATGTAAATTATTGTTGAGCACATGTTGAGCTTGTTCCCAATGTTCACTTGTTGCACATTAAAAATATAACATAGATATTTTAATTAAATAATACATTTTAAGATACAACGTGTTCAAAAATATACATTAATTAAAAATCACATCATGTAATTAGGATTCACTGGTAATGTGAGGTTTATTTAACATACATTTTTAAACTAACTACACAAATACATAGCCTACACCATGCACCAACACACAATTAGAAAGGTCTTTCTTGGTGAAGAGCATTTAGCGTTATGGAAGCCCACATTAACTGGCAGATAATGGTCTCTCCAGGTTTCTGTTAAGTTGAAAAAAAAATGTTATGCTTAATAATTAATTAATTATACTTTCATTATTATTATTATTACTACTGGTGAGGGAATGTGTTTCATCTCGAGTGGGACAATCTGAACAAAAGAACAACAAACATTCATGGCTCAAATGTGGTGAACTGGACCAGTGGGATCATGATACAGGAGGTGAAACCTGAATTTGATGCCCCCAACTCTCTGGAAATTCCACGAATGCTCCCACTCTACGAGTGGAAAAAGACGCGCTCCCTTATGGTAGATATACCTGAGACCCTAAATTCATCATCAAGTCATGATTAGATGATGTATAGTGCATAAACACTCAAATGAACACCAAAAAATGTACAAATAAATTGTGACATTGGATCACTGGAACTCCTGTCCTCAGGACCCTATTGATATATGTTTTCTAACTTTTGTACTTTTACAGTCTTTATGATGTCTAAGAAGCAAATGTTGATGATCCCCACCTGAAATAACTATCTATCCATCATTAAAGTGCATCTGCCCATCATAAAAGTGCATCTGTCCATCACATAAGTGCATCTGTCCATCATAAAAGTGCATCTATCCATCATAAAAGTGCATCTGTCCATCATAAAAGTGCATCTATCCATCATAAAAGTGCATCTAACCATCATAAAAGTGCATCTGTCCATCATAAAAGTGCATCTGTCCATCATAAAAGTGCATCTATCCATCACATAAGTGCATCTGTCCATCATAAAAGTGCATCTATCCATTATAAAAGTGCATCTATCCATCACATAAGTGCATCTGTCCATCATAAAAGTGCATCTGTCCATCATAAAAGTGCATCTATCCATCATAAAAGTCCATCTGCCCATCATAAAAGTGCATCTATCCATCATAAAAGTGCATCTATCAATCATAAAAGTGCATCTGTCCATCATAAAAGTGCATCTATCCATCATAAAAGTGCATCTGTCCATCATAAAAGTCCATCTGTCCATCATAAAAGTCCATCTGTCCATCATAAAAGTGCATCTATCCATCATAAAAGTGCATCTATCCATCACAGAAGTGCATCTATCCATCATAAAAGTGCATCTATCCATCATAAACGTCCATCTGTCCATCATAAAAGTGAATCTATCCATCATAAAAGTGCATCTGTCCATCATAAATGTTCATCTGTCCATCAAGTGCATCTGTCCATCATAAAAGTGCATCTATCCATCATAAAAGTGCATCTATCCATCATAAAAGTGCATCTATCCATCACATAAGTGCATCTGTCCATCATAAAAGTGCATCTGTCCATCATAAAAGTGCATCTATCCATCATAAAAGTCCATCTGTCCATCATAAAAGTTTTATTTACGATCACTGAGAAATGGTCTATTGTTTAAAATGCAAAAAAAACAAAAAAAAAACAACATTATTATTTTCAAGGTGAAAAGGATTCATTTGCCTGGATCCACGCCGAAGAAAACGTCTAAATGTCACATTTTTAATGAAGCAGCCTAAATAGTCCACTTTGGAAAATGTGTAGATGTCAGGTTTTCAATAAACCGAAAAAATTGAATTTTGTTTTATTTCAATCACTGAGAAATGTTCTATTATTTAAAATGCAAAAAAAAAAAAAAAAAAAAAACATTTATTATTTTCAAAGTAAAAAAAGGATTCTTTTGCCTGGATCCACGCCGAAGAAAACGTCTAAATGTCACGTTTTTAATGAAGCAGCCTAATGAATTAAATGTCTATTTTTTTGGGCGTCCCCCAGCTCCTCGTTTAAGCAAAAGGTACGCTAAAACAACGTATTACATCGACGTTAAACCACGTTAACCGATAACCCAACCCGTATCACGAAGAGACGTGAAATAATCATGTTGGTCCACTTTGGAAAATGTGTAGATGTCACGGTTTAACTTACACGTTTGCGTTAACACGCTCCAGCTCTATCAGAATCCAGAAATTTGAGAAGATTGGGGATACTTAATTTTTCGCCCAAAAAAAAAAAAACGTAACGGGTAACACTGTCGTTTTTTTTTTCGGGTCGAAATTTTGAGTTTCGATATCTCAGCACTGGAAGGGTCTAGATCCTCCATTGTTGCACTCAGGTCTATGTCTCATGGCCCTCTATCAGAATCCAGAGTTTTGAGAAGATTGGGGATACTTAATTTTTCGCCCAAAAAAAAAAAACGTAAGGGGTAACACTGTCGTTTTTTTTTCTGGTCGAAATTTTGAATTTCGATATCTCAGCTCTGGAAGGGTCTAGAGCCTCCATTGTTGCACTCAGGTCTAAGTCTCATGGCCCTCTATCAGAATCCAGAGTTTTGAGAAGATTAGGGATACATAATTTTTCGCCCAAAAAAAAAAAAACGTAAGGGGTAACACTGTCGTTTTTTTTACGGGTCGAAATTTTGATTTTCGATATCTCAGCTCTGGAAGGGTCTAGAACCTCCATTGTTGCACTCAGGTCTAAGTCTCATAGCCCTCTATCAGAATCCAGAGTTTTGAGAAGATTGGGGATACTTAATTTTTCGCCCCCAAAAAAAAACGTAAGGGGTAACACTGTCGTTTTTTTTACGGGTCGAAATTTAGATTTTCGATATCTCAGCTCTGGAAGGGTCTAGAGCCTCAATTGTTGCACTCAGGTCTAAGTCTCATGGCCCTCTTTCAGAATCCAGATTTTTGAGAAGATTGGGGATACTTAATTTTTCGCCCCCCCCCCCCCCAAAAAAAACGTAAGGGGTAACACTGTCGTTTTTTTTTTCTGGTCGAAATTTTGATTTTCGATATCTCAGCTCTGGAAGGGTCTAGAGCCTCCATTGTTGCACTCAGGTCTATGTCTCATGGCCATCTATCAGAATCCAGAGTTTTGAGAAGATTGGGGATACTTAATTTTTCACCCAAAAAAAAAACAAAAACATAAGGGGTAACACTGTCGTTTTTTTTTTCTGGTCGAAATTTTGAATTTCGATATCTCAACTCTGGAAGGGTCTAGAGCCTCCATTTTTGCACTCAGGTCTGCCCTCTATCAGAATCCAGAGTTTTGAGAAGATTGGGGATACTTAATTTTTCGCCCCCCCCCCCCCCAAAAAAAACCGTAAGGGGTAACACTGTCGTTTTTTTACGGGTCGAAATTTTGATTTTCGATATCTCAGCTCTGGAAGGGTCTAGAGCCTCCATTGTTGCACTCAGGTCTAAGTCTCATGGCCCTCTATCCCAATCCAGAGTTTTGAGAAGATTGGGGATACTTAATTTTTCGCCCCCCCCCCCCCCCCCCCAAAATAAATGTAAGAGGCAACACTGTCGTTTTTTTTTCTGGTCGAAATTTTGATTTTCGATATCTCAGCTCTGGAAGGGTCTAGAGCCTCCATTTTTGCACTCAGGTTTAAGTCTCATGGCCCTCTATCAAAATCCAGAGTTTTGAGAAGATTGGAGAAACTTCATTTTTCGCCCAAAAAAAAATGTAAGGGGTAACACTGTCGTTTTTTTTTCTGGTCGAAATTTTTAATTTCGATATCTCAGCTCTGGAAGGGTCTAGAGCCTCCATTGTTGCACTCAGGTCTAAGTCTCATGGCCCTCTATCAGAATCCAGAGTTTTGAGAAGATTAGGGATACATAATTTTTCGCCCAAAAAAAAAACGTAAGGGGTAACACTGTCGTTTTTTTTCGGGTCGAAATTTTGATTTTCGATATCTCAGCTCTGGAAGGGTCTAGAGCCTCCATTGTTGCACTCAGGTCTAAGTCTCATGGCCCTCTATCAGAATCCAGAGTTTTGAGAAGATTGGGGATACTTAATTTTTCGCCCAAAAAAAAAACGTAAGGGGTAACACTGTCGTTTTTTTTACGGGTCGAAATTTTGATTTTCGGTATCTCAGCTCTGGAAGGGTCTAGAGCCTCCATTGTTGCACTCAGGTCTAAGTCTCATGGCCCTCTTTCAGAATCCAGATTTTTGAGAAGATTGGGGATACTTAATTTTTCGCCCCAAAAAAAAAAAAACGTAAGGGGTAACACTGTCGTTTTTTTTTCTGGTCAAAATTTTGAATTTCGATATCTCAGCTCTGGAAGGGTCTAGAGCCTCAATTTTTGCACTCAGGTCTGCCCTCTATCAGAATCCAGAGTTTTGAGGAGATTGGGGATACTTAATTTTTCGCCCCACCAAAAAAAACGTAAGGGGTAACACTGTCGTTTTTTTTACGGGTCGAAATTTTGATTTTCGATATCTCAGCTCTGGAAGGGTCTAGAGCCTCCATTGTTGCACTCAGGTCTAAGTCTCATGGCCCTCTATCCCAATCCAGAGTTTTGAGAAGATTGGGGATACTTAATTTTTCGCCCCAAAAAAAAAAACGTAAGGGGTAACACTGTCGTTTTTTTTTCGGGTCGAAATTTTGATTTTCGATATCTCAGCTCTGGAAGGGTCTAGAGCCTCCATTGTTGCACTCAGGTCTAAGTCTCATGGCCCTCTATCAGAATCCAGAGTTTTGAGAAGATTGGGGATACTTAATTTTTCGCCCAAAAAAAAAACGTAAGGGGTAACAGTGTCGTTTTTTTTACGGGTCGAAATTTTGATTTTCGGTATCTCAGCTCTGGAAGGGTCTAGAGCCTCCATTGTTGCACTCAGGTCTAAGTCTCATGGCCCTCTTTCAGAATCCAGATTTTTGAGAAGATTGGGGATACTTAATTTTTCGCCCCAAAAAAAAAAAACGTAAGGGGTAACACTGTCGTTTTTTTTTCTGGTCGAAATTTTGCTTTTCGATATCTCAGCTCTGGAAGGGTCTAGAGCCTCAATTTTTGCACTCAGGTCTGCCCTCTATCAGAATCCAGAGTTTTGAGAAGATTGGGGATACTTAATTTTTCGCCCAAAAAAAAAAACGTAAGGGGTAACACTGTCGTTTTTTTTTTTTGGTTGAAATTTTGATTTTCGATATCTCAGCTTTGGAAGGGTCTAGAGCCTCAATTTTTGCACTCAGGTTTAAGTCTCATGGCCCTCTATCATAATCCAGAGTTTTGAGAAGATTGGAGAAACTTCATTTTTCGCCCGAAAAAAAAATGTAAGGGGTAACACTGTCGTTTTTTTTTCTGGTCGAAATTTTGATTTTCGATATCTCAGCTCTGGAAGGGTCTAGAGCCTCCATTGTTGCACTCAGGTCTATGTCTCATGGCCCTCTATCAGAATCCAGAGTTTTTAGAAGATTGGGGATACTTATTTTTTCGCCCCAAAAAAAAACAAAAACGTAAGGGGTAACACTGTCGTTTTTTTTTCTGGTCGAAATTTTGAATTTCGATATCTCAGCTCTGGAAGGGTCTAGAGCCTCCATTGTTGAACACAGGTCTATGTCTCATGGCCCTCTATCAGAATCCAGAGATTTGAGAAGATTGGGGATACTTAATTTTTCTCCCCAAAAAAAAAAAACGTAAGGGGTAACACTGTCGTTTTTTTTACGGGTCGAAATTTTGATTTTCGATATCTCAGCTCTGGAAGGGTCTAGAGCCTCCATTGTTGCACTCAGGTCTATGTCTCATGGCCCTCTATCAGAATCCAGAGTTTTGAGAAGATTGGGGATACTTAATTTTTCGCCCCCCCCCCCCCCCCCAAAAAAAAACGTAAGGGGTAACAGTGTCGTTTTTTTTTATGGTCTAAATTTTGATTTTCGATATCTCAGCTCTGGAAGGGTCTAGAGCCTCCATTTTTGCACTCAAGTTTAAGTCTCATGGCCCTCTATCAGAATCCAGAGTTTTGAGAAGATTGGAGAAACTTCATTTTTCGCCCGAAAAAAAAAACAAAAACGTAAGGGGTAACACTGTCGTTTTTTTTTCTGGTCGAAATTTTGATTTTCGATATCTCAGCTCTGGAAGGGTCTAGAGCCTCCATTGTTGAACACAGGTCTATGTCTCATGGCCCTCTATCAGAATCCAGAGATTTGAGAAGATTGGGGATACTTAATTTTTCGCCCAAAAAAAAAAAAACGTAAGGGGTAACACTGTCGTTTTTTTTACGGGTCGAAATTTAGATTTTCGATATCTCAGCTCTGGAAGGGTCTAGAGCCTCCATTGTTGCACTCAGGTCTATGTCTCATGGCCCTCTATCAGAATCCAGAGTTTTGAGAAGATTGGGGATACTTAATTTTTCGCCCCAAAAAAAAAACGTAAGGGGTAACACTGTCGTTTTTTTTTTCTGGTCGAAATTTTGAATTTCGATATCTCAGCTCTGGAAGGGTCTAGAGCCTCCATTTTTGCACTCAAGTTTAAGTCTCATGGCCCTCTATCAGAATCCAGAATTTTGAGAAGATTGGAGAAACTTCATTTTTCGCCCGAAAAAAAAAACAAAAACGTAAGGGGTAACACTGTCGTTTTTTTTTCTGGTCGAAATTTTGAATTTCGATATCTCAGCTCTGGAAGGGTCTAGAGCCTCCATTGTTGCACCAAGGTCTAAGTCTCATGGCTCTCTATCAGAATCCAGAGTTTTGAGAAAATTAGGGATACTTAATTTTTCGCCCAAAAAAAAAAAACGTAAGGGGTAACACTGTCGTTTTTTTTAAGGGTCGAAATTTTGAGTTTCGATATCTCAGCACTGGAAGGGTCTAGAGCCTCCATTGTTCTACTCAGGTCTATGTCTCATGGCCCTCTATCAGAATCCAGAGTTTTGAGAAGATTGGGGATACTTAATTTTTTTACCCAAAAAAAAAACGTAAGGGGTAACACTGTCGTTTTTTTTTCGGGTCGAAATTTTGAATTTCGATATCTCAGTTATGGAAGGGTCTAGAGCCTCCATTGTTGGACTCAGGTCTATGTGTCATGGCCTTCTATCAGAATCCAGAGTTTTGAGAAGATTGGGGATACTTAATTTTTCGCCCAAAAAAAAAACGTAAGGGGTAACACTGTCGTTTTTTTTTTCTGGTCGAAATTTTGAATTTCGATATCTCAGCTCTGGAAGGGTCTAGAGCCTCCATTGTTGCACACAGGTCTATCTCTCATGGCCCTCTATCAGAATCCAGAGTTTTTAGAAGATTGGGGATACTTAATTTTTCGCCCAAAAAAAAAAAAACGTAAGGGGTAACACTGTCGTTTTTTTCTGGTAGAAATTTTGAATTTCGATATCTCAGCTCTGGAAGGGTCTAGAGCCTCCATTGTTGCACTCAGGTTTATGTCTCATGGTCCTCTATCAGAATCCAGAGTTTTGAGAAAATTAGGGATACTTAATTTTTCGCCCAAAAAAAAAAAACGTAAGGGGTAACACTGTGGTTTTTTTTACGGGTCGAAATTTTGAGTTTCGATATCTCAGCACTGGAAGGGTCTAGAGCCTCCATTGTTCTACTCAGGTCTATGTCTCATGACCCTCTATCAGAATCCAGAGTTTTGAGAAGATTGGGGATACTTAATTTTTCGCCCAAAAAAAAAAAAACGTAAGGGATAACACTGTCGTTTTTTTCTGGTAGAAATGTTGAATTTCGATATCTCAGCTCTGGAAGGGTCTAGAGCCTCCATTGTTGCACTCAGGTCTATGTCTCATGGCCCTCTATCAGAATCCAGAGTTTTGAGAAGATTGGGGATACTTAATTTTTCGCCCCAAAAAAAAAAACGTAAGGGGTAACACTGTCGTTTTTTTTTTTCTGGTCGAAATTTTGAATTTCGATATCTCAGCTCTGGAAGGGTCTAGAGCCTCCATTTTTGCACTCAAGTTTAAGTCTCATGGCCCTCTATCAGAATCCAGAATTTTGAGAAGATTGGAGAAACTTCATTTTTCGCCCGAAAAAAAAAACAAAAACGTAAGGGGTAACACTGTCGTTTTTTTTTCTGGTCGAAATTTTGAATTTCGATATCTCAGCTCTGGAAGGGTCTAGAGCCTCCATTGTTGCACCAAGGTCTAAGTCTCATGGCTCTCTATCAGAATCCAGAGTTTTGAGAAAATTAGGGATACTTAATTTTTCGCCCAAAAAAAAAAAAACGTAAGGGGTAACACTGTCGTTTTTTTTAAGGGTCGAAATTTTGAGTTTCGATATCTCAGCACTGGAAGGGTCTAGAGCCTCCATTGTTCTACTCAGGTCTATGTCTCTCTATCAGAATCCAGAGTTTTGAGAAGATTGGGGATACTTAATTTTTTTACCCAAAAAAAAAACGTAAGGGGTAACACTGTCGTTTTTTTTTCGGGTCGAAATTTTGAATTTCGATATCTCAGTTATGGAAGGGTCTAGAGCCTCCATTGTTGGACTCAGGTCTATGTGTCATGGCCTTCTATCAGAATCCAGAGTTTTGAGAAGATTGGGGATACTTAATTTTTCGCCCAAAAAAAAAACGTAAGGGGTAACACTGTCGTTTTTTTTTTCTGGTCGAAATTTTGAATTTCGATATCTCAGCTCTGGAAGGGTCTAGAGCCTCCATTGTTGCACACAGGTCTATCTCTCATGGCCCTCTATCAGAATCCAGAGTTTTTAGAAGATTGGGGATACTTAATTTTTCGCCCAAAAAAAAAAAACGTAAGGGGTAACACTGTCGTTTTTTTCTGGTAGAAATTTTGAATTTCGATATCTCAGCTCTGGAAGGGTCTAGAGCCTCCATTGTTGCACTCAGGTCTATGTCTCATGGTCCTCTATCAGAATCCAGAGTTTTGAGAAGATTGGGGATACTTAATTTTTCGCCCAAAAAAAAAACGTAAGGGGTAACACTGTCGTTTTTTTTTCTGGTCGAAATTTTGAATTTCGATATCTCAGCTCTGGAAGGGTCTAGAGCCTCCATTGTTGCACTCAGGTCTAAGTCTCATGGCCCTCTATCAGAATCCAGAGTTTTTAGAAGATTAGGGATACTTAATTTTTCGCCCCCCCAAAAAAAACGTAAGGGGTAACACTGTCGTTTTTTTACGGGTCGAAATTTTGATTTTCGATATCTCAGCTCTGGAAGGGTCTAGAGCCTCCATTGTTGCACTCAGGTCTAAGTCTCATGGCCCTCTATCAGAATCCAGAGTTTTGAGAAGATTGGGGATACTTAATTTTTCGCCCAAAAAAAAAAAACGTAAGGGGTAACACTGTCGTTTTTTTTTCTGGTCGAAATTTTGATTTTCGATATCTCAGCTCTGGAAGGGTCTAGAGCCTCCATTTTTGCACTCAAGTTTAAGTCTCATGGCCCTCTATCAGAATCCAGAGTTTTGAGAAGATTGGAGAAACTTCATTTTTCGCCCGAAAAAAAAAACAAAAACGTAAGGGGTAACACTGTCGTTTTTTTTTCTGGTCGAAATTTTGAATTTCGATATCTCAGCTCTGGAAGGGTCTAGAGCCTCCATTGTTGCACTCAGGTCTAAGTCTCATGGCTCTCTATCAGAATCCAGAGTTTTGAGAAAATTAGGGATACTTAATTTTTCGCCCAAAAAAAAAAAAACGTAAGGGGTAACACTGTCGGTTTTTTTACGGGTCGAAATTTTGAGTTTCGATATCTCAGCACTGGAAGGGTCTAGAGCCTCCATTGTTCTACTCAGGTCTATGTCTCATGGCCCTCTATCAGAATCCAGAGTTTTGAGAAGATTGGGGATACTTAATTTTTTTTACCCAAA
Source organism: Pimephales promelas (assembly GCF_988280905.1). Taxonomy (NCBI): domain Eukaryota; kingdom Metazoa; phylum Chordata; class Actinopteri; order Cypriniformes; family Leuciscidae; genus Pimephales; species Pimephales promelas. The sequence goes on from NC_142773.1 coordinate 14,940,495, forward strand.
AAAAAAACCGTAAGGGGTAACACTGTCGTGTTTTTTTTTCGGGTCGAAATTTTGAATTTCGATATCTCAGCTCTGGAAGGGTCTAGAGCCTCCATTGTTGCACCAAGGTCTAAGTCTCATGGCTCTCTATCAGAATCCAGAGTTTTGAGAAAATTAGGGATACTTAATTTTTCGCCCAAAAAAAAAAAAAACGTAAGGGGTAACACTGTCGTTTTTTTTAAGGGTCGAAATTTTGAGTTTCGATATCTCAGCACTGGAAGGGTCTAGAGCCTCCATTGTTCTACTCAGGTCTATGTCTCATGGCCCTCTATCAGAATCCAGAGTTTTGAGAAGATTGGGGATACTTAATTTTTTTACCCAAAAAAAAAACGTAAGGGGTAACACTGTCGTTTTTTTTTCGGGTCGAAATTTTGAATTTCGATATCTCAGTTATGGAAGGGTCTAGAGCCTCCATTGTTGGACTCAGGTCTATGTGTCATGGCCTTCTATCAGAATCCAGAGTTTTGAGAAGATTGGGGATACTTAATTTTTCGCCCAAAAAAAACCGTAAGGGGTAACACTGTCGTTTTTTTTTTCTGGTCGAAATTTTGAATTTCGATATCTCAGCTCTGGAAGGGTCTAGAGCCTCCATTGTTGCACACAGGTCTATCTCTCATGGCCCTCTATCAGAATCCAGAGTTTTTAGAAGATTGGGGATACTTAATTTTTCGCCCAAAAAAAAAAAAACGTAAGGGGTAACACTGTCGTTTTTTTCTGGTAGAAATTTTGAATTTCGATATCTCAGCTCTGGAAGGGTCTAGAGCCTCCATTGTTGCACTCAGGTCTATGTCTCATGGTCCTCTATCAGAATCCAGAGTTTTGAGAAGATTGGGGATACTTAATTTTTCGCCCAAAAAAAAAACGTAAGGGGTAACACTGTCGTTTTTTTTTCTGGTCGAAATTTTGAATTTCGATATCTCAGCTCTGGAAGGGTCTAGAGCCTCCATTGTTGCACTCAGGTCTAAGTCTCATGGCCCTCTATCAGAATCCAGAGTTTTTAGAAGATTAGGGATACTTAATTTTTCGCCCCCCCAAAAAAAACGTAAGGGGTAACACTGTCGTTTTTTTACGGGTCGAAATTTTGATTTTCGATATCTCAGCTCTGGAAGGGTCTAGAGCCTCCATTGTTGCACTCAGGTCTAAGTCTCATGGCCCTCTATCAGAATCCAGAGTTTTGAGAAGATTGGGGATACTTAATTTTTCGCCCCAAAAAAAAAAACGTAAGGGGTAACACTGTCGTTTTTTTTTCTGGTCGAAATTTTGATTTTCGATATCTCAGCTCTGGAAGGGTCTAGAGCCTCCATTTTTGCACTCAAGTTTAAGTCTCATGGCCCTCTATCAGAATCCAGAGTTTTGAGAAGATTGGAGAAACTTCATTTTTCGCCCGAAAAACAAAACAAAAACGTAAGGGGTAACACTGTCGTTTTTTTTTCTGGTCGAAATTTTGAATTTCGATATCTCAGCTCTGGAAGGGTCTAGAGCCTCCATTGTTGCACTCAGGTCTAAGTCTCATGGCTCTCTATCAGAATCCAGAGTTTTGAGAAAATTAGGGATACTTAATTTTTCGCCCAAAAAAAAAAAAACGTAAGGGGTAACACTGTCGTTTTTTTTACGGGTCGAAATTTTGAGTTTCGATATCTCAGCACTGGAAGGGTCTAGAGCCTCCATTGTTCTACTCAGGTCTATGTCTCATGGCCCTCTATCAGAATCCAGAGTTTTGAGAAGATTGGGGATACTTAATTTTTTTTACCCAAAAAAAAAACCGTAAGGGGTAACACTGTCGTGTTTTTTTTTCGGGTCGAAATTTTGAATTTCGATATCTCAGTTATGGAAGGGTCTAGAGCCTCCATTGTTGGACTCAGGTCTATGTGTCATGGCCTTCTATCAGAATCCAGAGTTTTGAGAAGATTGGGGATACTTATTTTTTCGCCCAAAAAAAACGTAAGGGGTAACACTGTCGTTTTTTTTTTCTGGTCGAAATTTTGAATTTCGATATCTCAGCTCTGGAAGGGTCTAGAGCCTCCATTGTTGCATACAGGTCTATCTCTCATGGCCCTCTATCAGAATCCAGAGTTTTGAGAAGATTGGAGAAACTTCATTTTTCGCCCGAAAAAAAAAAAGAAAACGTAAGGGGTAACACTGTCGTTTTTTTTTCTGGTAGAAATTTTGAATTTCGATATCTTAGCTCTGGAAGGGTCTAGAGCCTCCATTGTTGCACTCAGGTCTATGTCTCATGGCCCTCTATCAGAATCCAGAGTTTTGAGAAGATTGGGGATACTTAATTTTTTTTACCCAAAAAAAAACCGTAAGGGGTAACACTGTCGTTTTTTTTTTCGGGTCGAAATTTTGAATTTCGATATCTCAGTTATGGAAGGGTCTAGAGCCTCCATTGTTGGACTCAGGTCTATGTGTCATGGCCTTCTATCAGAATCCAGAGTTTTGAGAAGATTGGGGATACTTAATTTTTCGCCCAAAAAAAAACGTAAGGGGTAACACTGTCGTTTTTTTTTTCTGGTCGAAATTTTGAATTTCGATATCTCAGCTCTGGAAGGGTCTAGAGCCTCCATTGTTGCATACAGGTCTATCTCTCATGGCCCTCTATCAGAATCCAGAGTTTTGAGAAGATTGGGGATACTTAATTTTTCGCCCAAAAAAAAAAAACGTAAGGGATAACACTGTCGTTTTTTTCTGGTAGAAATTTTGAATTTCGATATCTCAGCTCTGGAAGGGTCTAGAGCCTCCATTGTTGCACTCAGGTCTATGTCTCATGGCCCTCTATCAGAATCCAGAGTTTTGAGAAGATTGGGGATACTTAATTTTTCGCCCAAAAAAAAAAACGTAAGGGGTAACACTGTCGTTTTTTTTTTCTGGTCGAAATTTTGAATTTCGATATCTCAGCTCTGGAAGGGTCTAGAGCCTCCATTGTTGCACACAGGTCTATCTCTCATGGCCCTCTATCAGAATCCAGAGTTTTGAGAAGATTGGGGATACTTAATTTTTCGCCCAAAAAAAAAAAACGTAAGGGATAACACTGTCGTTTTTTTCTGGTAGAAATTTTGAATTTCGATATCTCAGCTCTGGAAGGGTCTAGAGCCTCCATTGTTGCACTCAGGTCTATGTCTCATGGCACTCTATCAGAATCCAGAGTTTTGAGAAGATTGAGGATACTTAATTTTTCGCCCCCCAAAAAAAACGTAAGGGGTAACATTGTCGTTTTTTTTTTCTGGTCGAAATTTTGAATTTCGATATCTCAGCTCTGGAAGGGTCTAGAGCCTCCATTGTTGCACTCAGGTCTAAGTCTCATGGCCCTCTATCAGAATCCAGAGTTTTGAGAAGATTGGGGATACTTAATTTTTCGCCCAAAAAAAAACGTAAGGAGTAACACTGTCGTTTTTTTTTTCTGGTAGAAATTTTGAATTTCGATATCTCAGCTCTGGAAGGGTCTAGAGCCTCCATTGTTGCACTCAGGTCTATGTCTCATGGCCCTCTATCAGAATCCAGAGTTTTGAGAAGATTGGGGATACTTAATTTTTCGCCCCCAAAAAAAAAAACGTAAGGGGTAACACTGTCGTTTTTTTTTCCGGTCGAAATTTTGAATTTCGATATCTCAGCTCTCGAAGGGTCTAGAGCCTCCATTGTTGCACTCAGGTCTATGTCTCATGGCCCTCTATCAGAATCCAGAGTTTTGAGAAGATTGGGGATACTTAATTTTTTGCCCCCCCAAAAAAAAACGTAAGGGGTTACACTGTCGTTTTTTTTTCTGGTAGAAATTTTGAATTTCGATATCTCAGCTCTGGAAGGGTCTAGAGCCTCCATTGTTGCACTCAGGTCTATGTCTCATGGCCCTCTATCAGAATCCAGAGTTTTGAGAAGATTGGGGATACTTAATTTTTTGCCCCCCCCAAAAAAAACGTAAGGGGTAACACTGTCGTTTTTTTTTCTGGTAGAAATTTAGAATTTCGATATCTCAGCTCTGGAAGGGTCTAGAGCCTCCATTGTTGCACTCAGGTCTATGTCTCATGGCCCTCTATCAGAATCCAGAGTTTTGAGAAGATTGGGGATACTTAATTTTTCGCCCCAAAAAAAAAACGTAAGGGGTAACACTGTTGTTTTTTTTTCTGGTAGAAATTTTGAATTTCGATATCTCAGCTCTGGAAGGGTCTAGAGCCTCCATTGTTGCACTCAGGTCTATGTCTCATGGCCCTCTATCAGAATCCAGAGTTTTGAGAAGATTGGGGATACTTAATTTTTCGGCCCAAAAAAAAAACGTAAGGGGTAACACTGTCGTTTTTTTTTCTGGTAGACATTTTGAATTTCGATATCTCAGCTCTGGAAGGGTCTAGAGCCTCCATTGTTGCACTCAGGTCTATGTCTCATGACCCTCTATCAGAATCCAGAGTTTTGAGAAGATTGGGGATACTTAATTTTTCGCCCCCCAAAAAAAAACGTAAGGGGTAACACTGTCGTTTTTTTTTTTCTGGTAGAAATTTTGAATTTCGATATCTCAGCTCTGGAAGGGTCTAGAGCCTCCATTGTTGCACTCAGGTCTATGTCTCATGGCCCTCTATCAGAATCCAGAGTTTTGAGAAGATTGGGGATACTTAATTTTTCGCCCAAAAAAAAAAAACGTAAGGGGTAACACTGTCGTTTTTTTTTCTGGTAGAAATTTTGAATTTCGATATCTCAGCTCTGGAAGGGTCTAGAGCCTCCATTGTTGCACTCAGGTCTAAGTCTCATGGCCCTCTATCAGAATCCAGAGTTTTGAGAAGATTGGGGATACTTAATTTTTCGCCCAAAAAAAAAAAATTGTAAGGGGTAACACTGTCGGTTTTTTTTCTGGTCGAAATTTTGATTTTCGATATCTCAGCTCTGGAAGGGTCTAGAGCCTCCATTTTTGCACTCAAGTTTAAGTCTCATGGCCCTCTATCAGAATCCAGAGTTTTGAGAAGATTGGAGAAACTTCATTTTTCGCCCGAAAAAAAAACAAAAACGTAAGGGGTAACACTGTCGTTTTTTTTTTCTGGTCGAAATTTTGAATTTCGATATCTCAGCTCTGGAAGGGTCTAGAGCCTCCATTGTTGCACTCAGGTCTAAGTCTCATGGCTCTCTATCAGAATCCAGAGTTTTGAGAAAATTAGGGAGACTTAATTTTTCGCCCAAAAAAAAAAAAACGTAAGGGGTAACACTGTCGTTTTTTTTTTACGGGTCGAAATTTTGAGTTTCGATATCTCAGCACTGAAAGGGTCTAGAGCCTCCATTGTTCTACTCAGGTCTTTGTCTCATGGCCCTCTATCAGAATCCAGAGTTTTGAGAAGATTGGGGATACTTAATTTTTCGCCCCCAAAAAAAAAAACGTAAGGGGTAACACTGTCGTTTTTTTTTGGTCGAAATTTTGAATTTCGATATCTCAGCTCTGGAAGGGTCTAGAGCCTCCATTGTTGCACTCAGGTCTATGTCTCATGGTCCTCTATCAGAATCCAGAGTTTTGAGAAGATTGGGGATACTTAATTTTTCGCCCAAAAAAAAAAAACGTAAGGGGTAACACTGTCGTTTTTTTTCTGGTAGAAATTTTGAATTTCAATATCTCAGCTCTGGAAGGGTCTAGAGCCTCCATTGTTGCACTCAGGTCTAAGTCTCATGGCCCTCTATCAGAATCCAGAGTTTTGAGAAGATTGGGGATACTTAATTTTTCGCCCAAAAAAAAAAATTGTAAGGGGTAACACTGTCGGTTTTTTTTCTGGTCGAAATTTTGATTTTCGATATCTCAGCTCTGGAAGGGTCTAGAGCCTCCATTTTTGCACTCAAGTTTAAGTCTCATGGCCCTCTATCAGAATCCAGAGTTTTGAGAAGATTGGAGAAACTTCATTTTTCGCCCGAAAAAAAAACAAAAACGTAAGGGGTAACACTGTCGTTTTTTTTTATGGTCGAAATTTTGAATTTCGATATCTCAGCTCTGGAAGGGTCTAGAGCCTCCATTGTTGCACTCAGGTCTAAGTCTCATGGCTCTCTATCAGAATCCAGAGTTTTGAGAAAATTAGGGATACTTAATTTTTCGCCCAAAAAAAAAAAACGTAAGGGGTAACACTGTCGTTTTTTTTACGGGTCGAAATTTTGAGTTTCGATATCTCAGCACTGAAAGGGTCTAGAGCCTCCATTGTTCTACTCAGGTCTTTGTCTCATGGCCCTCTATCAGAATCCAGAGTTTTGAGAAGATTGGGGATACTTAATTTTTGGCCCCAAAAAAAAAAACGTAAGGGGTAACACTGTCGTTTTTTTTTTCTGGTCGAAATTTTGAATTTCGATATCTCAGCTCTGGAAGGGTCTAGAGCCTCCATTGTTGCACTCAGGTCTAAGTCTCATGGCCCTCTATCAGAATCCAGAGTTTTGAGAAGATTGGGGATACTTAATTTTTCGCCCAAAAAAAAAAAAAAAACGTAAGGGGTAACACTGTCGTTCTTTTTTCTGGTAGAAATTTTGAATTTCGATATCTCAGCTCTGGAAGGGTCTAGAGCCTCCATTGTTGCACTCAGGTCTATGTCTCATGGCCCTCTATCAGAATCCAGAGTTTTGAGAAGATTGGGGATACTTAATTTTTCGCCCCCCCAAAAAAAACTTAAGGGGTAACACTGTCGGGTTTTTTTTCGGGTCGAAATTTTGAATTTCGATATATCAGCTCTGGAAGGGTCTAGAGCCTCCATTGTTGCACTCAGGTCTAAGTCTCATGGCCCTCTATCAGAATCCAGAGTTTTGAGAAGATTGGGGATACTTAATTTTTTGCCCAAAAAAAAAACGTAAGGGGTAACACTGTCGTTTTTTTTCTGGTAGAAATTTTGAATTTCGATATCTCAGCTCTGGAAGGGTCTAGAGCCTCCATTGTTGCACTCAGGTCTATGTCTCATGGCCCTCTATCAGAATCCAGAGTTTTGAGAAGATTGGGGATACTTAATTTTTCGCCCCCCCAAAAAAAACGTAAGGGGTTACACTGTCGTTTTTTTTTTCTGGTAGAAATTTTGAATTTCGATATCTCAGCTCTGGAAGGGTCTAGAGCCTCCATTGTTGCACTCAGGTCTATGTCTCATGGCCCTCTATCAGAATCCAGAGTTTTGAGAAGATTGGGTATACTTAATTTTTCGCCCCAAAAAAAAAAAACGTAAGGGGTAACACTGTTGTTGTTTTTTCTGGTAGAAATTTTGAATTTCGATATCTCAGCTCTGGAAGGGTCTAGAGCCTCCATTGTTGCACTCAGGTCTATGTCTCATGGCCCTCTATCAGAATCCAGAGTTTTGAGAAGATTGGGGATACTTAATTTTTCGCCCCAAAAAAAAAAACGTAAGGGGTAACACTGTCGTTTTTTTTTTTCTGGTAGAAATTTTGAATTTCGATATCTCAGCTCTGGAAGGGTCTAGAGCCTCCATTGTTGCACTCAGGTCTATGTCTCATGGCCCTCTATCAGAATCCAGAGTTTTGAAAAGATTGTGGATACTTAATTTTTCGCACCCCAAAAAAAAACGTAAGGGGTAACACTGTCGTTTTTTTTTTCTGGTAGAAATTTTGAATTTCGATATCTCAGCTCTGGAAGGGTCTAGAGCCTCCATTGTTGCACTCAGGTCTATGTCTCATGGCCCTCTATCAGAATCCAGAGTTTTGAGAAGGTTGGGGATACTTAATTTTTCTCCCCCAAAAAAAACGTAGGGGGTAACACTGTCGTTTTTTTTTTCTGGTAGAAATTTTGAATTTCGATATCTCAGCTCTGGAAGGGTCTAGAGCCTCCATTGTTGCACTCAGGTCTATGTCTCATGGCCCTCTATCAGAATCCAGAGTTTTGAGAAGATTGGGGATACTTAATTTTTCGCCCAAAAAAAAAAAACGTAAGGGGTAACACTGTCGTTTTTTTTTCTGGTAGAAATTTTGAATTTCGATATCTCAGCTCTGGAAGGGTCTAGAGCCTCCATTGTTGCACTCAGGTCTATGTCTCATGGCCCTCTATCAGAATCCAGAGTTTTGAGAAGATTGGGGATACTTAATTTTTTTTACCCAAAAAAAAACCGTAAGGGGTAACACTGTCGTTTTTTTTTTCGGGTCGAAATTTTGAATTTCGATATCTCAGTTATGGAAGGGTCTAGAGCCTCCATTGTTGGACTCAGGTCTATGTGTCATGGCCTTCTATCAGAATCCAGAGTTTTGAGAAGATTGGGGATACTTAATTTTTCGCCCAAAAAAAAACGTAAGGGGTAACACTGTCGTTTTTTTTTTCTGGTCGAAATTTTGAATTTCGATATCTCAGCTCTGGAAGGGTCTAGAGCCTCCATTGTTGCATACAGGTCTATCTCTCATGGCCCTCTATCAGAATCCAGAGTTTTGAGAAGATTGGGGATACTTAATTTTTCGCCCAAAAAAAAAAAACGTAAGGGATAACACTGTCGTTTTTTTCTGGTAGAAATTTTGAATTTCGATATCTCAGCTCTGGAAGGGTCTAGAGCCTCCATTGTTGCACTCAGGTCTATGTCTCATGGCCCTCTATCAGAATCCAGAGTTTTGAGAAGATTGGGGATACTTAATTTTTCGCCCAAAAAAAAAAACGTAAGGGGTAACACTGTCGTTTTTTTTTTCTGGTCGAAATTTTGAATTTCGATATCTCAGCTCTGGAAGGGTCTAGAGCCTCCATTGTTGCACACAGGTCTATCTCTCATGGCCCTCTATCAGAATCCAGAGTTTTGAGAAGATTGGGGATACTTAATTTTTCGCCCAAAAAAAAAAAAACGTAAGGGATAACACTGTCGTTTTTTTCTGGTAGAAATTTTGAATTTCGATATCTCAGCTCTGGAAGGGTCTAGAGCCTCCATTGTTGCACTCAGGTCTATGTCTCATGGCACTCTATCAGAATCCAGAGTTTTGAGAAGATTGAGGATACTTAATTTTTCGCCCCCCAAAAAAAACGTAAGGGGTAACATTGTCGTTTTTTTTTTCTGGTCGAAATTTTGAATTTCGATATCTCAGCTCTGGAAGGGTCTAGAGCCTCCATTGTTGCACTCAGGTCTAAGTCTCATGGCCCTCTATCAGAATCCAGAGTTTTGAGAAGATTGGGGATACTTAATTTTTCGCCCAAAAAAAAACGTAAGGAGTAACACTGTCGTTTTTTTTTTCTGGTAGAAATTTTGAATTTCGATATCTCAGCTCTGGAAGGGTCTAGAGCCTCCATTGTTGCACTCAGGTCTATGTCTCATGGCCCTCTATCAGAATCCAGAGTTTTGAGAAGATTGGGGATACTTAATTTTTCGCCCCCAAAAAAAAAAACGTAAGGGGTAACACTGTCGTTTTTTTTTCCGGTCGAAATTTTGAATTTCGATATCTCAGCTCTCGAAGGGTCTAGAGCCTCCATTGTTGCACTCAGGTCTATGTCTCATGGCCCTCTATCAGAATCCAGAGTTTTGAGAAGATTGGGGATACTTAATTTTTTGCCCCCCCAAAAAAAAACGTAAGGGGTTACACTGTCGTTTTTTTTTCTGGTAGAAATTTTGAATTTCGATATCTCAGCTCTGGAAGGGTCTAGAGCCTCCATTGTTGCACTCAGGTCTATGTCTCATGGCCCTCTATCAGAATCCAGAGTTTTGAGAAGATTGGGGATACTTAATTTTTTGCCCCCCCCAAAAAAAACGTAAGGGGTAACACTGTCGTTTTTTTTTCTGGTAGAAATTTAGAATTTCGATATCTCAGCTCTGGAAGGGTCTAGAGCCTCCATTGTTGCACTCAGGTCTATGTCTCATGGCCCTCTATCAGAATCCAGAGTTTTGAGAAGATTGGGGATACTTAATTTTTCGCCCCAAAAAAAAAACGTAAGGGGTAACACTGTTGTTTTTTTTTCTGGTAGAAATTTTGAATTTCGATATCTCAGCTCTGGAAGGGTCTAGAGCCTCCATTGTTGCACTCAGGTCTATGTCTCATGGCCCTCTATCAGAATCCAGAGTTTTGAGAAGATTGGGGATACTTAATTTTTCGGCCCAAAAAAAAAACGTAAGGGGTAACACTGTCGTTTTTTTTTCTGGTAGACATTTTGAATTTCGATATCTCAGCTCTGGAAGGGTCTAGAGCCTCCATTGTTGCACTCAGGTCTATGTCTCATGACCCTCTATCAGAATCCAGAGTTTTGAGAAGATTGGGGATACTTAATTTTTCGCCCCCCAAAAAAAAACGTAAGGGGTAACACTGTCGTTTTTTTTTTTCTGGTAGAAATTTTGAATTTCGATATCTCAGCTCTGGAAGGGTCTAGAGCCTCCATTGTTGCACTCAGGTCTATGTCTCATGGCCCTCTATCAGAATCCAGAGTTTTGAGAAGATTGGGGATACTTAATTTTTCGCCCAAAAAAAAAAACGTAAGGGGTAACACTGTCGTTTTTTTTTCTGGTAGAAATTTTGAATTTCGATATCTCAGCTCTGGAAGGGTCTAGAGCCTCCATTGTTGCACTCAGGTCTAAGTCTCATGGCCCTCTATCAGAATCCAGAGTTTTGAGAAGATTGGGGATACTTAATTTTTCGCCCAAAAAAAAAAAATTGTAAGGGGTAACACTGTCGGTTTTTTTTCTGGTCGAAATTTTGATTTTCGATATCTCAGCTCTGGAAGGGTCTAGAGCCTCCATTTTTGCACTCAAGTTTAAGTCTCATGGCCCTCTATCAGAATCCAGAGTTTTGAGAAGATTGGAGAAACTTCATTTTTCGCCCGAAAAAAAAACAAAAACGTAAGGGGTAACACTGTCGTTTTTTTTTTCTGGTCGAAATTTTGAATTTCGATATCTCAGCTCTGGAAGGGTCTAGAGCCTCCATTGTTGCACTCAGGTCTAAGTCTCATGGCTCTCTATCAGAATCCAGAGTTTTGAGAAAATTAGGGAGACTTAATTTTTCGCCCAAAAAAAAAAAAACGTAAGGGGTAACACTGTCGTTTTTTTTTTACGGGTCGAAATTTTGAGTTTCGATATCTCAGCACTGAAAGGGTCTAGAGCCTCCATTGTTCTACTCAGGTCTTTGTCTCATGGCCCTCTATCAGAATCCAGAGTTTTGAGAAGATTGGGGATACTTAATTTTTCGCCCCCAAAAAAAAAAACGTAAGGGGTAACACTGTCGTTTTTTTTTGGTCGAAATTTTGAATTTCGATATCTCAGCTCTGGAAGGGTCTAGAGCCTCCATTGTTGCACTCAGGTCTATGTCTCATGGTCCTCTATCAGAATCCAGAGTTTTGAGAAGATTGGGGATACTTAATTTTTCGCCCAAAAAAAAAAAACGTAAGGGGTAACACTGTCGTTTTTTTTCTGGTAGAAATTTTGAATTTCAATATCTCAGCTCTGGAAGGGTCTAGAGCCTCCATTGTTGCACTCAGGTCTAAGTCTCATGGCCCTCTATCAGAATCCAGAGTTTTGAGAAGATTGGGGATACTTAATTTTTCGCCCAAAAAAAAAAATTGTAAGGGGTAACACTGTCGGTTTTTTTTCTGGTCGAAATTTTGATTTTCGATATCTCAGCTCTGGAAGGGTCTAGAGCCTCCATTTTTGCACTCAAGTTTAAGTCTCATGGCCCTCTATCAGAATCCAGAGTTTTGAGAAGATTGGAGAAACTTCATTTTTCGCCCGAAAAAAAAACAAAAACGTAAGGGGTAACACTGTCGTTTTTTTTTATGGTCGAAATTTTGAATTTCGATATCTCAGCTCTGGAAGGGTCTAGAGCCTCCATTGTTGCACTCAGGTCTAAGTCTCATGGCTCTCTATCAGAATCCAGAGTTTTGAGAAAATTAGGGATACTTAATTTTTCGCCCAAAAAAAAAAAAACGTAAGGGGTAACACTGTCGTTTTTTTTACGGGTCGAAATTTTGAGTTTCGATATCTCAGCACTGAAAGGGTCTAGAGCCTCCATTGTTCTACTCAGGTCTTTGTCTCATGGCCCTCTATCAGAATCCAGAGTTTTGAGAAGATTGGGGATACTTAATTTTTGGCCCCAAAAAAAAAAACGTAAGGGGTAACACTGTCGTTTTTTTTTTCTGGTCGAAATTTTGAATTTCGATATCTCAGCTCTGGAAGGGTCTAGAGCCTCCATTGTTGCACTCAGGTCTAAGTCTCATGGCCCTCTATCAGAATCCAGAGTTTTGAGAAGATTGGGGATACTTAATTTTTCGCCCAAAAAAAAAAAAAAAACGTAAGGGGTAACACTGTCGTTCTTTTTTCTGGTAGAAATTTTGAATTTCGATATCTCAGCTCTGGAAGGGTCTAGAGCCTCCATTGTTGCACTCAGGTCTATGTCTCATGGCCCTCTATCAGAATCCAGAGTTTTGAGAAGATTGGGGATACTTAATTTTTCGCCCCCCCAAAAAAAACTTAAGGGGTAACACTGTCGGGTTTTTTTTCGGGTCGAAATTTTGAATTTCGATATATCAGCTCTGGAAGGGTCTAGAGCCTCCATTGTTGCACTCAGGTCTAAGTCTCATGGCCCTCTATCAGAATCCAGAGTTTTGAGAAGATTGGGGATACTTAATTTTTTGCCCAAAAAAAAAACGTAAGGGGTAACACTGTCGTTTTTTTTCTGGTAGAAATTTTGAATTTCGATATCTCAGCTCTGGAAGGGTCTAGAGCCTCCATTGTTGCACTCAGGTCTATGTCTCATGGCCCTCTATCAGAATCCAGAGTTTTGAGAAGATTGGGGATACTTAATTTTTCGCCCCCCCAAAAAAAACGTAAGGGGTTACACTGTCGTTTTTTTTTCTGGTAGAAATTTTGAATTTCGATATCTCAGCTCTGGAAGGGTCTAGAGCCTCCATTGTTGCACTCAGGTCTATGTCTCATGGCCCTCTATCAGAATCCAGAGTTTTGAGAAGATTGGGTATACTTAATTTTTCGCCCCAAAAAAAAAAAACGTAAGGGGTAACACTGTTGTTGTTTTTTCTGGTAGAAATTTTGAATTTCGATATCTCAGCTCTGGAAGGGTCTAGAGCCTCCATTGTTGCACTCAGGTCTATGTCTCATGGCCCTCTATCAGAATCCAGAGTTTTGAGAAGATTGGGGATACTTAATTTTTCGCCCCAAAAAAAAAAACGTAAGGGGTAACACTGTCGTTTTTTTTTTTCTGGTAGAAATTTTGAATTTCGATATCTCAGCTCTGGAAGGGTCTAGAGCCTCCATTGTTGCACTCAGGTCTATGTCTCATGGCCCTCTATCAGAATCCAGAGTTTTGAAAAGATTGTGGATACTTAATTTTTCGCACCCCAAAAAAAAACGTAAGGGGTAACACTGTCGTTTTTTTTTTCTGGTAGAAATTTTGAATTTCGATATCTCAGCTCTGGAAGGGTCTAGAGCCTCCATTGTTGCACTCAGGTCTATGTCTCATGGCCCTCTATCAGAATCCAGAGTTTTGAGAAGGTTGGGGATACTTAATTTTTCTCCCCCAAAAAAAACGTAGGGGGTAACACTGTCGTTTTTTTTTTCTGGTAGAAATTTTGAATTTCGATATCTCAGCTCTGGAAGGGTCTAGAGCCTCCATTGTTGCACTCAGGTCTATGTCTCATGGCCCTCTATCAGAATCCAGAGTTTTGAGAAGATTGGGGATACTTAATTTTTCGCCCAAAAAAAAAAAACGTAAGGGGTAACACTGTCGTTTTTTTTTCTGGTAGAAATTTTGAATTTCGATATCTCAGCTCTGGAAGGGTCTAGAGCCTCCATTGTTGCACTCAGGTCTATGTCTCATGGCCCTCTATCAGAATCCAGAGTTTTGAGAAGATTGGGGATACTTAATTTTTCGCCCCAAAAAAAAAACCGTAAGGGGTAACACTGTCTTTTTTTTTTCGGGTCGAAATTTTGAATTTCGATATCTCAGCTCTCGAAGGGTCAAGAGCCTCCATTGTTGCACTCAGGTCTATGTCTCATGGCCCTCTATCAGAATACAGAGTTTTGAGAAGATTGGGGATACTTAATTTTTCGCCCCCCCAAAAAAAAAAACGTAAGGGGTAACACTGTCGGTTTTTTTTCTGGTAGAAATTTTGAATTTCGATATCTCAGCTCTGGAAGGGTCTAGAGCCTCCGTTGTTGCACTCAGGTCTATGTCTCATGGCCCCTTTATCAGAATCCAGAGTTTTGAGAAGATTGGGGATACATAATTTTTCTCCCAAAAAAAAACTGTAAGGGGTAACACTGTCGTTTTTTTTTTCTGGTAGAAATTTTGAATTTCGATATCTCAGCTCTGGAAGGGTCTAGAGCCTCCATTGTTGCACTCAGGTCTATGTCTCATGGCCCTCTATCAGAATCCAGAGTTTTGAGAAGATTGGGGATACTTAATTTTTCGCCCCAAAAAAAAACGTAAGGGGTAACACTGTCGTTTTTTTTTCTGGTAGAAATTGTGAATTTCGATATCTCAGCTCTGGAAGGGTCTAGAGCCTCCATTGTTGCACTCAGGTCTATGTCTCATGGCCCTCTATCAGAATCCAGAGTTTTGAGAAGATTGGGGATACTTAATTTTTCGCCCCCAAAAAAAAAACGTAAGGGGTAACACTATAGTTTTTTTTTTCTGGTAGAAATTTTGAATTTCGATATCTCAGCTCTGGAAGGGTCTAGAGCCTCCATTGTTGCACTCAGGTCTATGTCTCATGGCCCTCTATCAGAATCCAGAGTTTTGAGAAGATTGGGGATACTTAATTTTTCGCCCCAAAAAAAAAAACGTAAGGGGTAACACTGTCGTTTTTTTTTTTCTGGTAGAAATTTTGAATTTCGATATCTCAGCTCTGGAAGGGTCTAGAGCCTCCATTGTTGCACTCAGGTCTATGTCTCATGGCCCTCTATCAGAATCCAGAGTTTTGAAAAGATTGGGGATACTTAATTTTTCGCCCCCCCAAAAAAAACGTAAGGGGTAACACTGTCGTTTTTTTTTTCTGGTAGAAATTTTGAATTTCGATATCTCAGCTCTGGAAGGGTCTAGAGCCTCCATTGTTGCACTCAGGTCTATGTCTCATGGCCCTCTATCAGAATCCAGAGTTTTGAGAAGGTTGGGGATACTTAATTTTTCTCCCCAAAAAAAAACGTAGGGGGTAACACTGTCGTTTTTTTTTTTCTGGTAGAAATTTTGAATTTCGATATCTCAGCTCTGGAAGGGTCTAGAGCCTCCATTGTTGCACTCAGGTCTATGTCTCATGGCCCTCTATCAGAATCCAGAGTTTTAAGAAGATTGGGGATACTTAATTTTTCGCCCAAAAAAAAAAACGTAAGGGGTAACACTGTCGTTTTTTTTCTGGTAGAAATTTTGAATTTCGATATCTCAGCTCTGGAAGGGTCTAGAGCCTCCATTGTTGCACTCAGGTCTATGTCTCATGGCCCTCTATCAGAATCCAGAGTTTTGAGAAGATTGGGGATACTTAATTTTTCGCCCCAAAAAAAAAACCGTAAGGGGTAACACTGTCTTTTTTTTTTCGGGTCGAAATTTTGAATTTCGATATCTCAGCTCTCGAAGGGTCAAGAGCCTCCATTGTTGCACTCAGGTCTATGTCTCATGGCCCTCTATCAGAATACAGAGTTTTGAGAAGATTGGGGATACTTAATTTTTCACCCCCCCCCCCCAAAAAAAACGTAAGGGGTAACACTGTCGGTTTTTTTTCTGGTAGAAATTTTGAATTTCGATATCTCAGCTCTGGAAGGGTCTAGAGCCTCCGTTGTTGCACTCAGGTCTATGTCTCATGGCCCCTTTATCAGAATCCAGAGTTTTGAGAAGATTGGGGATACATAATTTTTCTCCCAAAAAAAAAACTGTAAGGGGTAACACTGTCGTTTTTTTTTTTCTGGTAGAAATTTTGAATTTCGATATCTCAGCTCTGGAAGGGTCTAGAGCCTCCATTGTTGCACTCAGGTCTATGTCTCATGGCCCTCTATCAGAATCCAGAGTTTTGAGAAGATTGGGGATACTTAATTTTTCGCCCCAAAAAAAAACGTAAGGGGTAACACTGTCGTTTTTTTTTCTGGTAGAAATTGTGAATTTCGATATCTCAGCTCTGGAAGGGTCTAGAGCCTCCATTGTTGCACTCAGGTCTATGTCTCATGGCCCTCTATCAGAATCCAGAGTTTTGAGAAGATTGGGGATACTTAATTTTTCGCCCCCCAAAAAAAAACGTAAGGGGTAACACTATCGTTTTTTTTTCTGGTAGAAATTTTGAATTTCGATATCTCAGCTCTGGAAGGGTCTAGAGCCTCCATTGTTGCACTCAGGTCTATGTCTCATGGCCCTCTATAAGAATCCAGAGTTTTGAGAAGATTGGGGATACTTAATTTTTCGCCCCCCCCAAAAAAAACGTAAGGGGTAACACTGTCGTTTTTTTTGGGGTAGAAATTTTGAATTTCGATATCTCAGCTCTGGAAGGGTCTAGAGCCTCCATTGTTGCACTCAGGTCTATGTCTCATGGCCCTCTATCAGAATACAGAGTTTTGAGAAGATTTGGGATACTTAATTTTTCGCCACCAAAAAAAAAACGTAAGGGGTAACACTGTCGTTTTTTTTTCTGGTAGAAATTTTGAATTTCGATATCTCAGCTCTCGAAGGGTCTAGAGCCTCCATTGTTGCACTCAGGTCTATGTCTCATGGCCCTCTATCAGAATACAGAGTTTTGAGAAGATTTGGGATACTTAATTTTTCGCCCCAAAAAAAAAAAACATTAAGGGGTAACACTGTCGTTTTTTTTTTTTTCGGGTCGAAATTTTGAATTTCGATATCTCAGCTCTCGAAGGGTCTAGAGCCTCCATTGTTGCACTCAGGTCTATGTCTCATGGCTCTCTATCAGAATCCAGAGTTTTGAGAAGATTGGGGATACTTAATTTTTCGCCCCCCCCAAAAAAAAAACGTAAGGGGTAACACTGTCGTTTTTTTTTTCGGGTCGAAATTTTGAATTTCGATATCTCAGCTCTCGAAGGGTCTAGAGCCTCCATTGTTGCACTCAGGTCTATGTCTCATGACCCTCTATCAGATTCCAGAGTTTTGAGAAGATTGGGGATACTTAATTTTTCGCCCAAAAAAAAAAAAAACATAAGGGGTAACACTGTCGTTTTTTTTTCTGGTAGAAATTTTGAATTTCGATATCTCAGCTCTGGAAGGGTCTAGAGCCTCCATTGTTGCACTCAGGTCTATGTCTCATGGCCCTCTATCAGAATCCAGAGTTTTGAGAAGATTGGGGATACTTAATTTTTCGCCCCCCAAAAAAAACGTAAGGGGTAACACTGTCATTTTTTTTTTGGGTCGAATTTTTGAATTTCGATATCTCAGCTCTGGAAGGGTCTAGAGCCTCCATTGTTGCACTCAGGTCTATGTCTCATGGCCCTCTATCAGAATCCAGAGTTTTGAGAAGATTGGGGATACTTAATTTTTCGCCCCCCCAAAAAAAACGTAAGGGGTAACACTGTCATTTTTTTTTTCTGGTAGAAATTTTGAATTTCGATATCTCAGCTCTGGAAGGGTCTAGAGCCTCCATTGTTGCACTCAGGTCTATGTCTCATGGCCCTCTATCCCAATCCAGAGTTTTGAGAAGATTGGGGATACTTAATTTTACGCCCCAAAAAAAAAACGTAAGGGGTAACACTGTCGTTTTTTTTTCTGGTAGAAATTTTGAATTTCGATATCTCAGCTCTGGAAGGGTCTAGAGCCTCCATTGTTGCACTCAGGTCTATGTCTCATGGCCCCTTTATCAGAATCCAGAGTTTTGAGAAGATTGGGGATACTTAATTTTTCGCCCAAAAAAAAAACGTAAGGGGTAACACTGTCGTTTTTTTTTCTGGTAGAAATTTTGAATTTCGATATCTCAGCTCTGGAAGGGTCTAGAGCCTCCATTGTTGCACTCAGGTCTATGTCTCATGGCCCTCTATCAGAATCCAGAGTTTTGAGAAGATTGGAGATACTTAATTTTTCGCCCAAAAAAAAAAAAAACGTAAGGGGTAACACTGTCGTTTTTTTTTTCTGGTAGAAATTTTGAATTTCGATATCTCAGCTCTGGAAGGGTCTAGAGCCTCCATTGTTGCACTCAGGTCTATGTCTCATGGCCCTCTATCAGAATCCAGAGTTTTGAGAAGATTGGGGATACTTAATTTTTCGCCCCCCAAAAAAAACGTAAGGGGTAACACTGTCGTTTTTTTTTTGGTCGAAATTTTGAATTTCGATATCTCAGCTCTGGAAGGGTCTAGAGCCTCCATTGTTGCACTCAGGTCTATGTCTCATTGCCCTCTATCAGAATCCAGAGTTTTGAGAAGATTGGAGATACTTAATTTTTCGCCCAAAAAAAAAAAACGTAAGGGGTAACACTGTCGTTTTTTTTTTCTGGTAGAAATTTTGAATTTCGATATCTCAGCTCTGGAAGGGTCTAGAGCCTCCATTGTTGCACTCAGGTCTATGTCTCATGGCCCTCTATCAGAATCCAGAGTTTTGAGAAGATTGGGGATACTTAATTTTACGCCCCAAAAAAAAAACGTAAGGGGTAACACTGTCGTTTTTTTTTTGGTCGAAATTTTGAATTTCGATATCTCAGCTCTGGAAGGGTCTAGAGCCTCCATTGTTGCACTCAGGTCTATGTCTCATTGCCCTCTATCAGAATCCAGAGTTTTGAGAAGATTGGAGATACTTAATTTTTCGCCCAAAAAAAAAAAACGTAAGGGGTAACACTGTCGTTTTTTTTTTCTGGTAGAAATTTTGAATTTCGATATCTCAGCTCTGGAAGGGTCTAGAGCCTCCATTGTTGCACTCAGGTCTATGTCTCATGGCCCTCTATCAGAATCCAGAGTTTTGAGAAGATTGGGGATACTTAATTTTACGCCCCAAAAAAAAAACGTAAGGGGTAACACTGTCGTTTTTTTTTTCGGGTAGAAATTTTGAATTTCGATATCTCAGCTCTGGAAGGGTCTAGAGCCTCCATTGTTGCACTCAGGTCTATGTCTCATGGCCCTCTATCAGAATCCAGAGTTTTGAGAAGATTGGAGATACTTAATTTTTCGCCCAAAAAAAAAAAACGTAAGGGGTAACACTGTCGTTTTTTTTTCTGGTAGAAATTTTGAATTTCGATATCTCAGCTCTGGAAGGGTCTAGAGCCTCCATTGTTGCACTCAGGTCTATGTCTCATGGCCCTCTATCAGAATCCAGAGTTTTGAGAAGATTGGGGATACTTAATTTTTCGCCCCCCCAAAAAAACGTAAGGGGTAACACTGTCGTTTTTTTTTTTGGTCGAAATTTTGAATTTCGATATCTCAGCTCTGGAAGGGTCTAGAGCCTCCATTGTTGCACTCAGGTCTATGTCTCATTGCCCTCTATCAGAATCCAGAGTTTTGAGAAGATTGGGGATACTTAATTTTTCGCCCAAAAAAAAAAACGTAAGGGGTAACACTGTCGTTTTTTTTTCTGGTAGAAATTTTGAATTTCGATATCTCAGCTCTGGAAGGGTCTAGAGCCTCCATTGTTGCACTCAGGTCTATGTCTCATGGCCCTCTATCAGAATCCGGAGTTTTGAGAAGATTGGGGATACTTAATTTTTCGCCCCAAAAAAAAAAAACGTAAGGGATAACACTGTCGTTTTTTTTCTGGTAGAAATTTTGAATTTCGATATCTCAGCTCTGGAAGGGTCTAGAGCCTCCATTGTTGCACTCAGGTCTATGTCTCATGGCCCTCTATCAGAATCCAGAGTTTTGAGAAGATTGGGGATACTTAATTTTTCGCCCCCCCCAAAAAAAACGTAAGGGGTAACACTGTCGTTTTTTTTGGGTAGAAATTTTGAATTTCGATATCTCAGCTCTGGAAGGGTCTAGAGCCTCCATTGTTGCACTCAGGTCTGTCTCATGGCCCTCTATCAGAATCCAGAGTTTTGAGAAGATTGGGGATACTTAATTTTTCGCCCAAAAAAAAAAACGTAAGGGGTAATACTGTCGTTTTTTTTTTTCTGGTAGAAATTTTGAATTTCGATATCTCAGCTCTGGAAGGGTCTAGAGCCTCCATTGTTGCACTCAGGTCTATGTCTCATGGCCCTCTATCAGAATCCAGAGTTTTGAGAAGATTGGGGATACTTAATTTTACGCCCCAAAAAAAAAACGTAAGGGGTAACACTGTCGTTTTTTTTTCTGGTAGAAATTTTGAATTTCGATATCTCAGCTCTGGAAGGGTCTAGAGCCTCCATTGTTGCACTCAGGTCTATGTCTCATGGCCCTCTATCAGAATCCAGAGTTTTGAGAAGATTGGAGATACTTAATTTTTCGCCCAAAAAAAAAAACGTAAGGGGTAACACTGTCGTTTTTTTTTCTGGTAGAAATTTAGAATTTCGATATCTCAGCTCTGGAAGGGTCTAGAGCCTCCATTGTTGCACTCAGGTCTATGTCTCATGGCCCTCTATCAGAATCCAGAGTTTTGAGAAGATTGGGGATACTTAATTTTTCGCCCCCCCAAAAAAAACGTAAGGGGTAACACTGTCGTTTTTTTTTTGGTCGAAATTTTGAATTTCGATATCTCAGCTCTGGAAGGGTCTAGAGCCTCCATTGTTGCACTCAGGTCTATGTCTCATTGCCCTCTATCAGAATCCAGAGTTTTGAGAAGATTGGGGATACTTAATTTTTCGCCCCCCCCCTAAAAAAAACATAAGGGGTAACACTGTCGTTTTTTTTTTTCTGGTAGAAATTTTGAATTTCGATATCTCAGCTCTGGAAGGGTCTAGAGCCTCCATTGTTGCACTCAGGTCTATGTCTCATGGCCCGCTATCAGAATCCAGAGTTTTGAGAAGATTGGGGATACTTAATTTTTCGCCCAAAAAAAAAAAAACGTAAGGGGTAACACTGTCGTTTTTTTTTTTGGGTCGAAATTTTGAATTTCGATATCTCAGCTCTGGAAGGGTCTAGAGCCTCCATTGTTGCACTCAGGTCTATGTCTCATGGCCCTCTATCAGAATCCAGAGTTTTGAGAAGATTGGGGATACTTAATTTTTCGCCCAAAAAAAAAAACGTAAGGGGTAATACTGTCGTTTTTTTTTTTCTGGTAGAAATTTTGAATTTCGATATCTCAGCTCTGGAAGGGTCTAGAGCCTTTATTGTTGCACTCAGGTCTATGTCTCATGGTCCTCTTTCAGAATCCAGAGTTTTGAGAAGATTGGGGATACTTAATTTTTCGCCCAAAAAAAAAACCGTTAGGGGTAATACTGTCGTTTTTTTTTCTGGTAGAAATTTTGAATTTCGATATCTCAGCTCTGGAAGGGTCTAGAGCCTTTATTGTTGCACTCAGGTCTATGTCTCATGGTCCTCTATCAGAATCCAGAGTTTTGAGAAGATTGGGGATACTTAATTTTTCGCCCAAAAAAAAAACCGTTAGGGGTAACACTGTCGTTTTTTTTTCTGGTAGAAATTTTGAATTTCGATATCTCCGCTCTGAAAGGGTCTAGAGCCTCCATTGTTGCACTCAGGTCTATATCTCATGGCCCTCTATCAGAATCCAGAGTTTTGAGAAGATTGGGGATACTTAATTTTTCGCCCCCCAAAAAAAAACGTAAGGGGTAACACTGTCGTTTTTTTTTTTCGGGTCGAAATTTTGAATTTCGATATCTCAGCTCTGGAAGGGTCTAGAGCCTTCATTGTTGCACTCAGGTCTAAGTCTCATGGCCCTCTATCAGAATCCAGAGTTTTGAGAAGATTGGGGATACTTAATTTTTCGCCCCCCAAAAAAAAACGTAAGGAGTAACACTGTCGTTTTTTTTTTCTGGTAGAAATTTAGAATTTCGATATCTTAGCTCTGGAAGGGTCTAGAGCCTCCATTGTTGCACTCAGGTCTATGTCTCATGGCCCTCTATCAGAATCCAGAGTTTTGAGAAGATTGGGGATACTTAATTTTTCGCCCCCCCCAAAAAAACGTAAGGGGTAACACTGTTGTTTTTTTTTTTGGTCGAAATTTTGAATTTCGATATCTCAGCTCTGGAAGGGTCTAGAGCCTCCATTGTTGCACTCAGGTCTATGTCTCATGGCCCTCTATCAGAATCCAGAGTTTTGAGAAGATTGGGGATACTTAATTTTTCGCCCAAAAAAAAAAAAACGTAAGGGGTAACACTGTCGTTTTTTTTGGGGTAGAAATTTTGAATTTCGATATCTCAGCTCTGGAAGGGTCTAGAGCCTCCATTGTTGCACTCAGGTCTATGTCTCATGGCCCTCTATCAGAATACAGAGTTTTGAGAAGATTTGGGATACTTAATTTTTCGCCACCAAAAAAAAAAAACGTAAGGGGTAACACTGTCGTTTTTTTTTCTGGTAGAAATTTTGAATTTCGATATCTCAGCTCTCGAAGGGTCTAGAGCCTCCATTGTTGCACTCAGGTCTATGTCTCATGGCCCTCTATCAGAATCCGGAGTTTTGAGAAGATTGGGGATACTTAATTTTTCGCCCCAAAAAAAAAAAACGTAAGGGATAACACTGTCGTTTTTTTTCTGGTAGAAATTTTGAATTTCGATATCTCAGCTCTGGAAGGGTCTAGAGCCTCCATTGTTGCACTCAGGTCTATGTCTCATGGCCCTCTATCAGAATCCAGAGTTTTGAGAAGATTGGGGATACTTAATTTTTCGCCCCCCCCAAAAAAAACGTAAGGGGTAACACTGTCGTTTTTTTTGGGTAGAAATTTTGAATTTCGATATCTCAGCTCTGGAAGGGTCTAGAGCCTCCATTGTTGCACTCAGGTCTGTCTCATGGCCCTCTATCAGAATCCAGAGTTTTGAGAAGATTGGGGATACTTAATTTTTCGCCCAAAAAAAAAAACGTAAGGGGTAATACTGTCGTTTTTTTTTTTCTGGTAGAAATTTTGAATTTCGATATCTCAGCTCTGGAAGGGTCTAGAGCCTCCATTGTTGCACTCAGGTCTATGTCTCATGGCCCTCTATCAGAATCCAGAGTTTTGAGAAGATTGGGGATACTTAATTTTACGCCCCAAAAAAAAAACGTAAGGGGTAACACTGTCGTTTTTTTTTCTGGTAGAAATTTTGAATTTCGATATCTCAGCTCTGGAAGGGTCTAGAGCCTCCATTGTTGCACTCAGGTCTATGTCTCATGGCCCTCTATCAGAATCCAGAGTTTTGAGAAGATTGGAGATACTTAATTTTTCGCCCCAAAAAAAAAACGTAAGGGGTAACACTGTCGTTTTTTTTTCTGGTAGAAATTTAGAATTTCGATATCTCAGCTCTGGAAGGGTCTAGAGCCTCCATTGTTGCACTCAGGTCTATGTCTCATGGCCCTCTATCAGAATCCAGAGTTTTGAGAAGATTGGGGATACTTAATTTTTCGCCCCCCCAAAAAAAACGTAAGGGGTAACACTGTCGTTTTTTTTTTGGTCGAAATTTTGAATTTCGATATCTCAGCTCTGGAAGGGTCTAGAGCCTCCATTGTTGCACTCAGGTCTATGTCTCATTGCCCTCTATCAGAATCCAGAGTTTTGAGAAGATTGGGGATACTTAATTTTTCGCCCCCCCCCCAAAAAAAACATAAGGGGTAACACTGTCGTTTTTTTTTTTCTGGTAGAAATTTTGAATTTCGATATCTCAGCTCTGGAAGGGTCTAGAGCCTCCATTGTTGCACTCAGGTCTATGTCTCATGGCCCGCTATCAGAATCCAGAGTTTTGAGAAGATTGGGGATACTTAATTTTTCGCCCAAAAAAAAAAAACGTAAGGGGTAACACTGTCGTTTTTTTTTTTGGGTCGAAATTTTGAATTTCGATATCTCAGCTCTGGAAGGGTCTAGAGCCTCCATTGTTGCACTCAGGTCTATGTCTCATGGCCCTCTATCAGAATCCAGAGTTTTGAGAAGATTGGGGATACTTAATTTTTCGCCCAAAAAAAAAAACGTAAGGGGTAATACTGTTGTTTTTTTTTTTCTGGTAGAAATTTTGAATTTCGATATCTCAGCTCTGGAAGGGTCTAGAGCCTTTATTGTTGCACTCAGGTCTATGTCTCATGGTCCTCTATCAGAATCCAGAGTTTTGAGAAGATTGGGGATACTTAATTTTTCGCCCAAAAAAAAAACCGTTAGGGGTAATACTGTCGTTTTTTTTTCTGGTAGAAATTTTGAATTTCGATATCTCAGCTCTGGAAGGGTCTAGAGCCTTTATTGTTGCACTCAGGTCTATGTCTCATGGTCCTCTATCAGAATCCAGAGTTTTGAGAAGATTGGGGATACTTAATTTTTCGCCCAAAAAAAAAACCGTTAGGGGTAACACTGTCGTTTTTTTTTCTGGTAGAAATTTTGAATTTCGATATCTCCGCTCTGAAAGGGTCTAGAGCCTCCATTGTTGCACTCAGGTCTATATCTCATGGCCCTCTATCAGAATCCAGAGTTTTGAGAAGATTGGGGATACTTAATTTTTCGCCCCCCAAAAAAAAACGTAAGGGGTAACACTGTCGTTTTTTTTTTTCGGGTCGAAATTTTGAATTTCGATATCTCAGCTCTGGAAGGGTCTAGAGCCTTCATTGTTGCACTCAGGTCTAAGTCTCATGGCCCTCTATCAGAATCCAGAGTTTTGAGAAGATTGGGGATACTTAATTTTTCGCCCCCCAAAAAAAAACGTAAGGAGTAACACTGTCGTTTTTTTTTTCTGGTAGAAATTTAGAATTTCGATATCTTAGCTCTGGAAGGGTCTAGAGCCTCCATTGTTGCACTCAGGTCTATGTCTCATGGCCCTCTATCAGAATCCAGAGTTTTGAGAAGATTGGGGATACTTAATTTTTCGCCCCCCCCAAAAAAACGTAAGGGGTAACACTGTTGTTTTTTTTTTTGGTCGAAATTTTGAATTTCGATATCTCAGCTCTGGAAGGGTCTAGAGCCTCCATTGTTGCACTCAGGTCTATGTCTCATGGCCCTCTATCAGAATCCAGAGTTTTGAGAAGATTGGGGATACTTAATTTTTCGCCCAAAAAAAAAAAAAACGTAAGGGGTAACACTGTCGTTTTTTTTGGGGTAGAAATTTTGAATTTCGATATCTCAGCTCTGGAAGGGTCTAGAGCCTCCATTGTTGCACTCAGGTCTATGTCTCATGGCCCTCTATCAGAATACAGAGTTTTGAGAAGATTTGGGATACTTAATTTTTCGCCACCAAAAAAAAAAAACGTAAGGGGTAACACTGTCGTTTTTTTTTCTGGTAGAAATTTTGAATTTCGATATCTCAGCTCTCGAAGGGTCTAGAGCCTCCATTGTTGCACTCAGGTCTATGTCTCATGGCCCTCTATCAGAATACAGAGTTTTGAGAAGATTTGGGATACTTAATTTTTCGCCCCCAAAAAAAAAACATTAAGGGGTAACACTGTCGTTTTTTTTTTTTTCGGGTCGAAATTTTGAATTTCGATATCTCAGCTCTCGAAGGGTCTAGAGCCTCCATTGTTGCACTCAGGTCTATGTCTCATGGCCCTCTATCAGAATCCAGAGTTTTGAGAAGATTGGGGATACTTAATTTTTCGCCCCCCCAAAAAAAAAAACGTAAGGGGTAACACTTCGTTTTTTTTTTTTTCGGGTCGAAATTTTGAATTTCGATATCTCAGCTCTCGAAGGGTCTAGAGCCTCCATTGTTGCACTCAGGTCTATGTCTCATGACCCTCTATCAGATTCCAGAGTTTTGAGAAGATTGGGGATACTTAATTTTTCGCCCAAAAAAAAAAAAACATAAGGGGTAACACTGTCGTTTTTTTTTCTGGTAGAAATTTTGAATTTCGATATCTCAGCTCTGGAAGGGTCTAGAGCCTCCATTGTTGCACTCAGGTCTATGTCTCATGGCCCTCTATCAGAATCCAGAGTTTTGAGAAGATTGGGGATACTTAATTTTTCGCCCCCCAAAAAAAACGTAAGGGGTAACACTGTCGTTTTTTTTTTTGGGTCGAATTTTTGAATTTCGATATCTCAGCTCTGGAAGGGTCTAGAGCCTCCATTGTTGCACTCAGGTCTATGTCTCATGGCCCTCTATCAGAATCCAGAGTTTTGAGAAGATTGGGGATACTTAATTTTTCGCCCCCCCAAAAAAAACGTAAGGGGTAACACTGTCATTTTTTTTTTTCTGGTAGAAATTTTGAATTTCGATATCTCAGCTCTGGAAGGGTCTAGAGCCTCCATTGTTGCACTCAGGTCTAAGTCTCATGGCCCTCTATCCCAATCCAGAGTTTTGAGAAGATTGGGGATACTTAATTTTACGCCCCAAAAAAAAAACGTAAGGGGTAACACTGTCGTTTTTTTTTCTGGTAGAAATTTTGAATTTCGATATCTCAGCTCTGGAAGGGTCTAGAGCCTCCATTGTTGCACTCAGGTCTATGTCTCATGGCCCTCTATCAGAATCCAGAGTTTTGAGAAGATTGAGGATACTTAATTTTTCGCCCAAAAAAAAACGTAAGGGGTAACACTGTCGTTTTTTTTTCTGGTAGAAATTTTGAATTTCGATATCTCAGCTCTGGAAGGGTCTAGAGCCTCCATTGTTGCACTCAGGTCTATGTCTCATGGCCCTCTATCAGAATCCAGAGTTTTGAGAAGATTGGAGATACTTAATTTTTCGCCCAAAAAAAAAAAACGTAAGGGGTAACACTGTCGTTTTTTTTTCTGGTAGAAATTTTGAATTTCGATATCTCAGCTCTGGAAGGGTCTAGAGCCTCCATTGTTGCACTCAGGTCTATGTCTCATGGCCCTCTATCAGAATCCAGAGTTTTGAGAAGATTGGGGATACTTAATTTTTCGCCCCCCAAAAAAAACGTAAGGGGTAACACTGTCGTTTTTTTTTTTGGTCGAAATTTTGAATTTCGATATCTCAGCTCTGGAAGGGTCTAGAGCCTCCATTGTTGCACTCAGGTCTATGTCTCATTGCCCTCTATCAGAATCCAGAGTTTTGAGAAGATTGGAGATACTTAATTTTTCGCCCAAAAAAAAAAAACGTAAGGGGTAACACTGTCGTTTTTTTTTTCTGGTAGAAATTTTGAATTTCGATATCTCAGCTCTGGAAGGGTCTAGAGCCTCCATTGTTGCACTCAGGTCTATGTCTCATGGCCCTCTATCAGAATCCAGAGTTTTGAGAAGATTGGGGATACTTAATTTTACGCCCCAAAAAAAAAACGTAAGGGGTAACACTGTCGTTTTTTTTTCTGGTAGAAATTTTGAATTTCGATATCTCAGCTCTGGAAGGGTCTAGAGCCTCCATTGTTGCACTCAGGTCTATGTCTCATGGCCCTCTATCAGAATCCAGAGTTTTGAGAAGATTGGAGATACTTAATTTTTCGCCCAAAAAAAAAAACGTAAGGGGTAACACTGTCGTTTTTTTTTCTGGTAGAAATTTAGAATTTCGATATCTCAGCTCTGGAAGGGTCTAGAGCCTCCATTGTTGCACTCAGGTCTATGTCTCATGGCCCTCTATCAGAATCCAGAGTTTTGAGAAGATTGGGGATACTTAATTTTTCGCCCCCCCAAAAAAAACGTAAGGGGTAACACTGTCGTTTTTTTTTTGGTCGAAATTTTGAATTTCGATATCTCAGCTCTGGAAGGGTCTAGAGCCTCCATTGTTGCACTCAGGTCTATGTCTCATTGCCCTCTATCAGAATCCAGAGTTTTGAGAAGATTGGGGATACTTAATTTTTCGCCCCCCCCCCAAAAAAAACATAAGGGGTAACACTGTCGTTTTTTTTTTTCTGGTAGAAATTTTGAATTTCGATATCTCAGCTCTGGAAGGGTCTAGAGCCTCCATTGTTGCACTCAGGTCTATGTCTCATGGCCCGCTATCAGAATCCAGAGTTTTGAGAAGATTGGGGATACTTAATTTTTCGCCCAAAAAAAAAAAACGTAAGGGGTAACACTGTCGTTTTTTTTTTTGGGTCGAAATTTTGAATTTCGATATCTCAGCTCTGGAAGGGTCTAGAGCCTCCATTGTTGCACTCAGGTCTATGTCTCATGGCCCTCTATCAGAATCCAGAGTTTTGAGAAGATTGGGGATACTTAATTTTTCGCCCAAAAAAAAACCGTAAGGGGTAATACTGTCGTTTTTTTTTTCTGGTAGAAATTTTGAATTTCGATATCTCAGCTCTGGAAGGGTCTAGAGCCTTTATTGTTGCACTCAGGTCTATGTCTCATGGTCCTCTATCAGAATCCAGAGTTTTGAGAAGATTGGGGATACTTAATTTTTCGCCCAAAAAAAAAACCGTTAGGGGTAATACTGTCGTTTTTTTTTCTGGTAGAAATTTTGAATTTCGATATCTCAGCTCTGGAAGGGTCTAGAGCCTTTATTGTTGCACTCAGGTCTATGTCTCATGGTCCTCTATCAGAATCCAGAGTTTTGAGAAGATTGGGGATACTTAATTTTTCGCCCAAAAAAAAAACCGTTAGGGGTAACACTGTCGTTTTTTTTTCTGGTAGAAATTTTGAATTTCGATATCTCCGCTCTGAAAGGGTCTAGAGCCTCCATTGTTGCACTCAGGTCTATATCTCATGGCCCTCTATCAGAATCCAGAGTTTTGAGAAGATTGGGGATACTTAATTTTTCGCCCCCCAAAAAAAAACGTAAGGGGTAACACTGTCGTTTTTTTTTTTTTCGGGTCGAAATTTTGAATTTCGATATCTCAGCTCTGGAAGGGTCTAGAGCCTTCATTGTTGCACTCAGGTCTAAGTCTCATGGCCCTCTATCAGAATCCAGAGTTTTGAGAAGATTGGGGATACTTAATTTTTCGCCCCCCAAAAAAAAACGTAAGGAGTAACACTGTCGTTTTTTTTTTCTGGTAGAAATTTAGAATTTCGATATCTTAGCTCTGGAAGGGTCTAGAGCCTCCATTGTTGCACTCAGGTCTATGTCTCATGGCCCTCTATCAGAATCCAGAGTTTTGAGAAGATTGGGGATACTTAATTTTTCGCCCCCCCCAAAAAAACGTAAGGGGTAACACTGTTGTTTTTTTTTTTTGGTCGAAATTTTGAATTTCGATATCTCAGCTCTGGAAGGGTCTAGAGCCTCCATTGTTGCACTCAGGTCTATGTCTCATGGCCCTCTATCAGAATCCAGAGTTTTGAGAAGATTGGGGATACTTAATTTTTCGCCCAAAAAAAAAAAAACGTAAGGGGTAACACTGTCGTTTTTTTTTCTGGTAGAAATTTTGAATTTCGATATCTCAGCTCTGGAAGGGTCTAGAGCCTCCATTGTTGCACTCAGGTCTATGTCTCATGGTCCTCTATCAGAATCCAGAGTTTTGAGAAGATTGGGGATACTTAATTTTTCGCCCCCAAAAAAAAAAACGTAAGGGGTAACACTGTCGTTTTTTTTTTCGGGTCGAAATTTTGAATTTCGATATCTCAGCTCTCGAAGGGTCTAGAGCCTCCATTGTTGCACTCAGGTCTATGTCTCATGGCCCTCTATCAGAATCCAGAGTTTTGAGAAGATTGGGAATACTTAATTTTTCGCCCCAAAAAAAAAACGTAAGGGGTAACAATATCGTTTTTTTTTCTGGTAGAAATTTTGAATTTCGATATCTCAGCTCTGGAAGGGTCTAGAGCCTCCATTGTTGCACTCAGGTCTATGTCTCATGGCCCTCTATCAGAATCCAGAGTTTTGAGAAGATTGGGGATACTTAATTTTTCGCCCAAAAAAAACAAAAACGTAAGGGGTGTTATGACAGCGACAGTGTTACCCCTTAAGTTTTTTTGGGGGCGAAAAATTAAGTATCCCCAATCTTCTCAAAACTCTGGATTCTGATAGAGGGCCATGAGACATAGACCTGAGTGCAACAATGGAGGCTCTAGACCCTTCCAGAGCTGAGATATCGAAATTCAAAATTTCTATCAGAAAAAAAAAACGACAGTGTTACCCCTTACGTTTTTTTTTTTGGGCGAAAAATTAAGTATCCCCAATCTTCTCAAAACTCTGGATTCTGATAGAGGGCCATGAGACATAGACCTGAGTGCAACAATGGAGGCTCTAGACCCTTCCAGAGCTGAGATATTGAAATTCAAAATTTCTACCAGAAAAAAAAACGACAGTGTTACCCCTTACGGTTTTTTTTTTGGGCGAAAAATTAAGTATCCCCAATCTTCTCAAAACTCTGGATTCTGATAGAGGGCCATGAGACATACACCTGAGTGCAACAATGGAGGCTCTAGACCCTTCCAGAGCTGAGATATTGAAATTCAAAATTTCGACCCAAAAAAAAAACGACAGTGTTACCCCTTACGTTTTTTTTGGGGGGGGGCGAAAAATTAAGTATCCCCAATCTTCTCAAAAACTCTGGATTCTGATAGAGGGCCATGAGATATAGACCTGAGTGCAACAATGGAGGCTCTAGACCCTTCCAGAGCTGAGATATCGAAATTCAAAATTTCGACCCGAAAAAAAAAACGACAGTGTTACCCCTTACGTTTTGTTTTTTTTTTGGGGCGAAAAATTAAGTATCCCCAATCTTCTCAAAACTCTGGATTCTGATAGAGGGCCATGAGACATAGACCTGAGTGCAACAATGGAGGCTCTAGACCCTTCCAGAGCTGAGATATCGAAATTCAAAATTTCTACCAGAAAAAAAAACGACAGTGTTACCCCTTACGTTTTTTTTTTTGGGCGAAAAATTAAGTATCCCCAATCTTCTCAAAACTCTGGATTCTGATAGAGGGCCATGAGACATAGACCTGAGTGCAACAATGGAGGCTCTAGACCCTTCCAGGGCTGAGATATCGAAATTCAAAATTTCGACCCCAAAAAAAACACGACAGTGTTACCCCTTACGTTTTTTTTGGGGGGGGCGAAAAATTAAGTATCCCCAATCTTCTCAAAACTCTGGATTCTGATAGAGGGCCATGAGACATATACCTGAGTGCAACAATGGAGGCTCTAGACCCTTCCAGAGCTAAGATATCGAAATTCAAAATTTCTACCAGAAAAAAAAAAACGACAGTGTTACCCCTTACGTTTTTTTTTTTTTTTTGGGGCGAAAAATTAAGTATCCCCAATCTTCTCAAAACTCTGGATTCTGATAGAGGGCCACGAGACATAGACCTGAGTGCAACAATGGAGGCTCTAGACCCTTCCAGAGCTGAGATATCGAAATTCAAAATTTCTACCAGAAAAAAAAACCGACAGTGTTACCCCTTACGTTTTTTTTTTTTTTGGGCGAAAAATTAAGTATCACCAATCTTCTCAAAACTCTGGATTCTGATAGAGGGCCATGAGACATAGACCTGAGTGCAACAATGGAGGCTCTAGACCCTTCCAGAGCTGAGATATCGAAATTCAAAATTTCGACCAAAAAAAAAAAACAACAGTGTTACCCCTTACGGTTTTTTTTGGGGGGCGAAAAATTAAGTATCCCCAATCTTCTCAAAACTCTGGATTCTGATAGAGGGCCATGAGACATAGACCTGAGTGCAACAATGGAGGCTCTAGACCCTTCCAGAGCTGAGATATCGAAATTCAAAATTTCTACCAGAAAAAAAAACGACCGTGTTACCCCTTACGTTTTTTTTTTGCGCGAAAAATTAAGTATCCCCAATCTTCTCAAAACTCTGGATTCTGATAGAGGGCCATGAGACATAGACCTCAGTACAACAATGGAGGCTCTAGACCCTTCCAGAGCTGAGATATAGAAATTCAAAATTACTACCAGGAAAAAAAAACGACAGTGTTACCCCTTACGTTTTTTTTTTTGGGCGAAAAATTAAGTATCCCAATCTTCTCAAAACTCTGGATTCTGATAGAGGGCCATGAGACATAGACCTGAGTGCAACAATAGAGGCTCTAGACCCTTCCAGAGCTGAGATATCGGAATTCAAAATTTCGACCCAAAAAAAAACGACAGTGTTACCCCTTACGTTTTTTTTGGGGGGGCGAAAAATTAAGTATCCCCAATCTTCTCAAA
This sequence comes from Pimephales promelas, assembly GCF_988280905.1. Classification (NCBI taxonomy): domain Eukaryota; kingdom Metazoa; phylum Chordata; class Actinopteri; order Cypriniformes; family Leuciscidae; genus Pimephales; species Pimephales promelas. Next base: position 14,972,369 of record NC_142773.1, read on the forward strand.
ACGCTGGATTCTGATAGAGGGCCATGAGACATAGACCTGAGTGCAACAATGGAGGCTCTAGACCCTTCGGGAGCTGAGATATCGAAATTCAAAATTTCGACCCGAAAAAAAAAACCGACAGTGTTACCCCTTACGTTTTTTTTGGGGGGCGAAAAATTACGTATCCCCAATCTTCTCAAAACTCTGGATTCTGATAGAGGGCCATGAGACATAGAACTGAGTGCAACAATGGAGGCTCTAGACCCTTCCAGAGCTGAGATGTCAAAATTCAAAATTTCTACCAAAAAAAAAAAACGACAGTGTTACCCCTTACGTTTTTTTTTTTGGGCGAAAAATGAAGTATCCCCAATCTTCTCAAAACTCTGGATTCTGATAGAGGGCCATGAGACATAGACCTCAGTGCAACAATGGAGGCTCTAGACCCTTCCAGAGCTGAGATATCGAAATTCAAAATTTCTACCAGAAAAAAAAACGACAGTGTTACCCCTTACGTTTTTTTTTTTTGGGCGAAAAATTAAGTATCCCCAATCTTCTCAAAACTCTGGATTCTGATAGAGGGCCATGAGACATAGACCTGAGTGCAACAATGGAGGCTCTAGACCCTTCCAGAGCTGAGATATCGAAATTCAAAATTTCGACCCAAAAAAAAAACGACAGTGTTACCCCTTACGGTTTTTTTTGGGGGGCGAAAAATTAAGTATCCCCAATCTTCTCAAAACTCTGGATTCTGATAGAGGGCCATGAGACATAGACCTCAGTGCAACAATGGAGGCTCTAGACCCTTCCAGAGCTGAGATATAGAAATTCAAAATTACTACCAGGAAAAAAAAACGACAGTGTTACCCCTTACGTTTTTTTTTTTTGGGCGAAAAATTAAGTATCCCAATCTTCTCAAAACTCTGGATTCTGATAGAGGGCCATGAGACATAGACCTGAGTGCAACAATAGAGGCTCTAGACCCTTCCAGAGCTGAGATATCGAAATTCAAAATTTCGACCCAAAAAAAAAAACGACAGTGTTACCTCTTACGTTTTTTTTGGGGGGGGGGGGGGGGCGAAAAATTACGTATCCCCAATCTTCTCAAAACTCTGGATTTTGATAGAGGGCCATGAGACATATACCTGAGTGCAACAATGGAGGCTCTAGACCCTTCCAGAGCTAAGATATCGAAATTCAAAATTTCTACCAGAAAAAAAAAAAACGACAGTGTTACCCCTTACGTTTTTTTTTTTTTTTTGGGCGAAAAATTAAGTATCCCCAATCTTCTCAAAACTCTGGATTCTGATAGAGGGCCACAAGACATAGACCTGAGTGCAACAATGGAGGCTCTAGACCCTTCCAGAGCTGAGATATCGAAATTCAAAATTTCTACCAGAAAAAAAAACGACAGTGTTACCCCTTACGGTTTTTTTTTGGGGGGCGAAAAATTAAGTATCCCCAATCTTCTCAAAACTCTGGATTCTGATAGAGGGCCATGAGACATAGACCTGAGTGCAACAATGGAGGCTCTAGACCCTTCCAGAGCTGAGATATCGAAATTCAAAATTTCTACCAGAAAAAACAACAACAGTGTTACCCCTTACGTTTTTTTTTTTGGGGCGAAAAATTAAGTATCCCCAATCTTTTCAAAACTCTGGATTCTGATAGAGGGCCATGAGACATAGACCTGAGTGCAACAATGGAGGCTCTAGACCCTTCCAGAGCTGAGATATCGAAATTCAAAATTTCTACCAGAAAAAAAACGACAGTGTTACCCCTTACGGTTTTTTTTGGGGGGCGAAAAATTAAGTATCCCCAATCTTCTCAAACCTCTGGATTCTGATAGAGGGCCATGAGACATAGACCTGAGTGCAACAATGGAGGCTCTAGACCCTTCCAGAGCTGAGATATCGAAATTCAAAATTTCTACCAGAAAAAAAAACGACAGTGTTACCCCTTACGTTTTTTTTTTTTGGGCGAAAAATTAAGTATCCCCAATCTTTTCAAAACTCTGGATTCTGATAGAGGGCCATGAGACATAGACCTGAGTGCAACAATGGAGGCTCTAGACCCTTCCAGAGCTGAGATATCGAAATTCAAAATTTCTACCAGAAAAAAAAACGACAGTGTTACCCCTTACGTTTTTTTTTTTGGGGCGAAAAATTAAGTATCCCCAATCTTCTCAAAACTCTGGATTCTGATAGAGGGCCATGAGACATAGACCTGAGTGCAACAATGGAGGCTCTAGACCCTTCCAGAGCTGAGATATCGAAATTCAAAATTTCTACCAGAAAAAAAAACAACAGTGTTACCCCTTACGTTTTTTTTTGGGGCGAAAAATTAAGTATCCCCAATCTTTTCAAAACTCTGGATTCTGATAGAGGGCCATGAGACATAGACCTGAGTGCAACAATGGAGGCTCTAGACCCTTCCAGAGCTGAGATATCGAAATTCAAAATTTCTACCAGAAAAAAAAAACGACAGTGTTACCCCTTACGTTTTTTTTTTTTGGGGGTGAAAAATTAAGTATCCCCAATCTTCTCAAAACTCTGGATTCTGATAGAGGGCCATGAGACATAGACCTGAGTGCAACAATGGAGGCTCTAGACCCTTCCAGAGCTGAGATATCGAAATTCAAAATTTCTACCAGAAAAAAAACGACAGTGTTACCCCTTACGGTTTTTTTTGGGGGGCGAAAAATTAAGTATCCCCAATCTTCTCAAAACTCTGGATTCTGATAGAGGGCCATGAGACATAGACCTGAGTGCAACAATGGAGGCTCTAGACCCTTCCAGAGCTGAGATATCGAAATTCAAAATTTCTACCAGAAAAAAAACGACAGTGTTACCCCTTACGTTTTTTTTTTTTTGGGCGAAAAATTAAGTATCCCCAATCTTTTCAAAACTCTGGATTCTGATAGAGGGCCATGAGACATAGACCTGAGTGCAACAATGGAGGCTCTAGACCCTTCCAGAGCTGAGATATCGAAATTCAAAATTTCTACCAGAAAAAAAAAACGACAGTGTTACCCCTTACGTTTTTTTTTTTGGGGCGAAAAATTAAGTATCCCCAATCTTCTCAAAACTCTGGATTCTGATAGAGGGCCATGAGACATAGACTTGAGTGCAACAATGGAGGCTCTAGACCCTTCCAGAGCTGAGATATCGAAATTCAAAATTTCTACCAGAAAAAAAACGACAGTGTTACCCCTTACGTTTTTTTTGGGGGGCGAAAAATTAAGTATCCCCAATCTTCTCAAAACTCTGGATTCTGATAGAGGGCCATGAGACATGGACCTGAGTGCAACAATGGAGGCTTTAGACCCTTCCAGAGCTGAGATATCGAAATTCAAAATTTCTACCAGAAAAAAAAAACGACAGTGTTACCCCTTACGTTTTTTTTTTTGGGGCGAAAAATTAAGTATCCCCAATCTTCTCAAAACTCTGGATTCTGATAGAGGGCCATGAGACATAGACCTGCGTGCAACAATGGAGGCTCTAGACCCTTCCAGAGCTGAGATATCGAAATTCTAAATTTCTACCAGAAAAAAAAACGACAGTGTTACCCCTTACGTTTTTTTTTTTTGGGGGCAAAAAATTAAGTATCCCCAATCTTCTCAAAACTCTGGATTCTGATAGAGGGCCATGAGACATAGACCTGAGTGCAACAATGGAGGCTCTAGACCCTTCCAGAGCTGAGATATCGAAATTCAAAATTTCGACCCAAAAAAAACGACAAAGTTACTCCTTACGTTTTTTTTTTGGGGGGCGAAAAATTAAGTATCCCCAATCTTCTCAAAACTCTGGATTCTGATAGAGGGCCATGAGACATAGACCTGAGTGCAACAATGGAGGCTCTAGACCCTTCCAGAGCTGAGATATCGAAATTCAAAATTTCTACCAGAAAAAAAACGACAGTGTTACCCCTTACGTTTTTTTTTTTTTTTTGGGCGAAAAATTAAGTATCCCCAATCTTCTCAAAACTCTGGATTCTGATAGAGGGCCATGAGACATAGACCTGAGTGCAACAATGGAGGCTCTAGACCCTTTCAGAGCTGAGATATCGAAATTAAAAATTTCTACCAGAAAAAAAAAAACGACAGTGTTACCCCTTACGTTTTTTTTGGGGGGGCGAAAAATTAAGTATCCCCAATCTTCTCAAAACTCTGGATTCTGATAGAGGGCCATGAGACATAGACCTGAGTGCAACAATGGAGGCTCTAGACCCTTCCAGAGCTGAGATATCGAAATTCAAAATTTCGACCCAAAAAAAAACGACAGTGTTACCCCTTACGGTTTTTTTTTTTTTGGGCGAAAAATTAAGTATCCCCAATCTTCTCAAAACTCTGGATTCTGATAGAGGGCCATGAGACATAGACCTGAGTGCAACAATGGAGGCTCTAGACCCTTCCAGAGCTGAGATATCGAAATTCAAAATTTCGACCCGAAAAAAAAAACGACAGTGTTACCCCTTACGGTTTTTTTTTTGGGGCGAAAAATTAAGTATCCCCAATCTTCTCAAAACTCTGGATTCTGATAGAGGGCCATGAGACATAGACCTGAGTGCAACAATGGAGGCTCTAGACCCTTCCAGAGCTGAGATATCGAAATTCAAAATTTCTACCAGAAAAAAAAAACGACAGTGTTACCCCTTACGTTTTTTTTTTTTTGGGGCGAAAAATTAAGTATCCCCAATCTTCTCAAAACTCTGGATTCTGATAGAGGGCCATGAGACATAGACCTGAGTGCAACAATGGAGGCTCTAGACCCTTCCAGAGCTGAGATATCGAAATTCAAAATTTCTACCAGAAAAAAAACGACAGTGTTACCCCTTACGTTTTTTTTGGGGGGCGAAAAATTAAGTATCCCCAATCTTCTCAAAACTCTGGATTCTGATAGAGGGCCATGAGACATGGACCTGAGTGCAACAATGGAGGCTTTAGACCCTTCCAGAGCTGAGATATCGAAATTCAAAATTTCTACCAGAAAAAAAACGGCAGTGTTACCCCTTACGTTTTTTTTTTTGGGGCGAAAAATTAAGTATCCCCAATCTTCTCAAAACTCTGGATTCTGATAGAGGGCCATGAGACATAGACCTGTGTGCAACAATGGAGGCTCTAGACCCTTCCAGAGCTGAGATATCGAAATTCTAAATTTCTACCAGAAAAAAAAACGACAGTGTTACCCCTTACGTTTTTTTTTTTTTGGGGCGAAAAATTAAGTATCCCCAATCTTCTCAAAACTCTGGATTCTGATAGAGGGCCATGAGACATAGACCTGAGTGCAACAATGGAGGCTCTAGACCCTTCCAGAGCTGAGATATCGAAATTCAAAATTTCTACCAGAAAAAAAACGACAGTGTTACCCCTTACGTTTTTTTTTTTTTTTTTTTGGGCGAAAAATTAAGTATCCCCAATCTTCTCAAAACTCTGGATTCTGATAGAGGGCCATGAGACATGGACCTGAGTGCAACAATGGAGGCTTTAGACCCTTCCAGAGCTGAGATATCGAAATTCAAAATTTCTACCAGAAAAAAAACGGCAGTGTTACCCCTTACGTTTTTTTTTTTTGGGGCGAAAAATTAAGTATCCCCAATCTTCTCAAAACTCTGGATTCTGATAGAGGGCCATGAGACATAGACCTGAGTGCAACAATGGAGGCTCTAGACCCTTCCAGAGCTGAGATATCGAAATTCAAAATTTCGACCCAAAAAAAACGACAGTGTTACTCCTTACGTTTTTTTTTTTGGGGGGCGAAAAATTAAGTATCCCCAATCTTCTCAAAACTCTGGATTCTGATAGAGGGCCATGAGACATAGACCTGAGTGCAACAATGGAGGCTCTAGACCCTTCCAGAGCTGAGATATCGAAATTCAAAATTTCTACCAGAAAAAAAACGACAGTGTTACCCCTTACGTTTTTTTTTTTTTTTTGGGCGAAAAATTAAGTATCCCCAATCTTCTCAAAACTCTGGATTCTGATAGAGGGCCATGAGACATAGACCTGAGTGCAACAATAGAGGCTCTAGACCCTTCCAGAGCTGAGATATCGAAATTCAAAATTTCGACCCAAAAAAAACGACAGTGTTACCCCTTACGGTTTTTTTTTTTGGGGCGAAAAATTAAGTATCCCCAATCTTCTCAAAACTCTGGATTCTGATAGAGGGCCATGAGACATAGACCTGAGTGCAACAATGGAGGCTCTAGACCCTTTCAGAGCTGAGATATCGAAATTAAAAATTTCTACCAGAAAAAAAAAACGACAGTGTTACCCCTTACGTTTTTTTTGGGGGGGCGAAAAATTAAGTATCCCCAATCTTCTCAAAACTCTGGATTCTGATAGAGGGCCATGAGACATAGACCTGAGTGCAACAATGGAGGCTCTAGACCCTTCCAGAGCTGAGATATCGAAATTCAAAATTTCGACCCAAAAAAAAACGACAGTGTTACCCCTTACGGTTTTTTTTTTTTTGGGCGAAAAATTAAGTATCCCCAATCTTCTCAAAACTCTGGATTCTGATAGAGGGCCATGAGACATAGACCTGAGTGCAACAATGGAGGCTCTAGACCCTTCCAGAGCTGAGATATCGAAATTCAAAATTTCTACCGGAAAAAAAAACGACATTGTAACCCCTTACGTTTTTTTTTTTGGGCGAAAAATTAAGTATCCCCAATCTTCTCAAAACTCTGGATTCTGATAGAGGGCCATGAGACATAGACCTGAGTGCAACAATGGAGGCTCTAGACCCTTCCAGAGCTGAGATATCGAAATTCAAAAATTCGACCCGAAAAAAAAAACGACAGTGTTACCCCTTACGGTTTTTTTTTTGGGGCGAAAAATTAAGTATCCCCAATCTTCTCAAAACTCTGGATTCTGATAGAGGGCCATGAGACATAGACCTGAGTGCAACAATGGAGGCTCTAGACCCTTCCAGAGCTGAGATATCGAAATTCAAAATTTCTACCAGAAAAAAAAAACGACAGTGTTACCCCTTACGTTTTTTTTTTTTTGGGGCGAAAAATTAAGTATCCCCAATCTTCTCAAAACTCTGGATTCTGATAGAGGGCCATGAGACATAGACCTGAGTGCAACAATGGAGGCTCTAGACCCTTCCAGAGCTGAGATATCGAAATTCAAAATTTCGACCCAAAAAAAAAACGACAGTGTTACCCCTTACGTTTTTTTTGGGGGGGGGGCGAAAAATTAAGTATCCCCAATCTTCTCAAAACTCTGGATTCTGATAGAGGGCCATGAGACATAGACCTGAGTGCAACAATGGAGGCTCTAGACCCTTCCAGAGCTAAGATATCGAAATTCAAAATTTCTACCAGAAAAAAAAAACGACAGTGTTACCCCTTACGTTTTTTTTTTTTTTTTGGGCGAAAAATTAAGTATCCCCAATCTTCTCAAAACTCTGGATTCTGTTAGAGGGCCACGAGACATAGACCTGAGTGCAACAATGGAGGCTCTAGACCCTTCCAGAGCTGAGATATCGAAATTCAAAAATTCTACCAGAAAAAAAAACGACAGTGTTACCCCTTACGTTTTTTTTTTTTGGGCGAAAAATTAATTATCCCCAATCTTCTCAAAACTCTGGATTCTGATAGAGGGCCATGAGACATAGACCTGAGTGCAACAATGGAGGCTCTAGACCCTTCCAGAGCTGAGATATCGAAATTCAAAATTTCGACCCAAAAAAAAAACGACAGTGTTACCCCTTACGGTTTTTTTTGGGGGGTGAAAAATTAAGTATCCCCAATCTTCTCAAAACTCTGGATTCTGATAGAGGGCCATGAGACATAGACCTGAGTGCAACAATGGAGGCTCTAGACCCTTCCAGAGCTGAGATATAGAAATTCAAAATTACTACCAGGAAAAAAAAACGACAGTGTTACCCCTTACGTTTTTTTTTTTTGGGCGAAAAATTAAGTATCCCAATCTTCTCAAAACTCTGGATTCTGATAGAGGGCCATGAGACATAGACCTGAGTGCAACAATAGAGGCTCTAGACCCTTCCAGAGCTGAGATATCGAAATTCAAAATTTCGACCCGAAAAAAAAAACGACAGTGTTACCCCTTACGGTTTTTTTTTTGGGGCGAAAAATTAAGTATCCCCAATCTTCTCAAAACTCTGGATTCTGATAGAGGGCCATGAGACATAGACCTGAGTGCAACAATGGAGGCTCTAAACCCTTCCAGAGCTGAGATATCGAAATTAAAAATTTCTACCAGAAAAAAAAAACGACAGTGTTACCCCTTACGTTTTTTTTTTTTTGGGGCGAAAAATTAAGTATCCCCAATCTTCTCAAAACTCTGGATTCTGATAGAGGGCCATGAGACATAGACCTGAGTGCAACAATGGAGGCTCTAGACCCTTCCAGAGCTGAGATATCGAAATTCAAAATTTCGACCCCAAAAAAAAACGACAGTGTTACCCCTTACGTTTTTTTTGGGGGGGGGGCGAAAAATTAAGTATCCCCAATCTTCTCAAAACTCTGGATTCTGATAGAGGGCCATGAGACATAGACCTGAGTGCAACAATGGAGGCTCTAGACCCTTCCAGAGCTAAGATATCGAAATTCAAAATTTCTACCAGAAAAAAAAAACGACAGTGTTACCCCTTACGTTTTTTTTTTTTTTTTGGGCGAAAAATTAAGTATCCCCAATCTTCTCAAAACTCTGGATTCTGATAGAGGGCCACGAGACATAGACCTGAGTGCAACAATGGAGGCTCTAGACCCTTCCAGAGCTGAGATATCGAAATTCAAAAATTCTACCAGAAAAAAAAACGACAGTGTTACCCCTTACGTTTTTTTTTTTTGGGCGAAAAATTAATTATCCCCAATCTTCTCAAAACTCTGGATTCTGATAGAGGGCCATGAGACATAGACCTGAGTGCAACAATGGAGGCTCTAGACCCTTCCAGAGCTGAGATATCGAAATTCAAAATTTCTACCAGAAAAAAAAACGACAGTGTTACCCCTTACGTTTTTTTTTTTGGGGCGAAAAATTAAGTATCCCCAATCTTCTCAAAACTCTGGATTCTGATAGAGGGCCATGAGACATAGACCTGAGTGCAACAATGGAGGCTCTAGACCCTTCCAGAGCTGAGATATCGAAATTCAAAATTTCTACCAGAAAAAAAACGACAGTGTTACCCCTTACGTTTTTTTTGGGGGGCGAAAAATTAAGTATCCCCAATCTTCTCAAAACTCTGGATTCTGATAGAGGGCCATGAGACATGGACCTGAGTGCAACAATGGAGGCTTTAGACCCTTCCAGAGCTGAGATATCGAAATTCAAAATTTCTACCAGAAAAAAAAACGACAGTGTTACCCCTTACGTTTTTTTTTTTGGGGCGAAAAATTAAGTATCCCCAATCTTCTCAAAACTCTGGATTCTGATAGAGGGCCATGAGACATAGACCTGCGTGCAACAATGGAGGCTCTAGACCCTTCCAGAGCTGAGATATCGAAATTCTAAATTTCTACCAGAAAAAAAAACGACAGTGTTACCCCTTACGTTTTTTTTTTTGGGGGCGAAAAATTAAGTATCCCCAATCTTCTCAAAACTCTGGATTCTGATAGAGGGCCATGAGACATAGACCTGAGTGCAACAATGGAGGCTCTAGACCCTTCCAGAGCTGAGATATCGAAATTCAAAATTTCGACCCAAAAAAAACGACAGTGTTACTCCTTACGTTTTTTTTTTGGGGGGGCGAAAAATTAAGTATCCCCAATCTTCTCAAAACTCTGGATTCTGATAGAGGGCCATGAGACATAGACCTGAGTGCAACAATGGAGGCTCTAGACCCTTCCAGAGCTGAGATATCGAAATTCAAAATTTCTACCAGAAAAAAAACGACAGTGTTACCCCTTACGTTTTTTTTTTTTTTTTGGGCGAAAAATTAAGTATCCCCAATCTTCTCAAAACTCTGGATTCTGATAGAGGGCCATGAGACATAGACCTGAGTGCAACAATAGAGGCTCTAGACCCTTCCAGAGCTGAGATATCGAAATTCAAAATTTCGACCCAAAAAAAACGACAGTGTTACCCCTTACGGTTTTTTTTTTTGGGGCGAAAAATTAAGTATCCCCAATCTTCTCAAAACTCTGGATTCTGATAGAGGGCCATGAGACATAGACCTGAGTGCAACAATGGAGGCTCTAGACCCTTTCAGATCTGAGATATCGAAATTAAAAATTTCTACCAGAAAAAAAAAAACGACAGTGTTACCCCTTACGTTTTTTTTGGGGGGGCGAAAAATTAAGTATCCCCAATCTTCTCAAAACTCTGGATTCTGATAGAGGGCCATGAGACATAGACCTGAGTGCAACAATGGAGGCTCTAGACCCTTCCAGAGCTGAGATATCGAAATTCAAAATTTCGACCCAAAAAAAAACGACAGTGTTACCCCTTACGGTTTTTTTTTTTTTGGGCGAAAAATTAAGTATCCCCAATCTTCTCAAAACTCTGGATTCTGATAGAGGGCCATGAGACATAGACCTGAGTGCAACAATGGAGGCTCTAGACCCTTCCAGAGCTGAGATATCGAAATTCAAAATTTCTACCGGAAAAAAAAACGACATTGTAACCCCTTACGTTTTTTTTTTTGGGCGAAAAATTAAGTATCCCCAATCTTCTCAAAACTCTGGATTCTGATAGAGGGCCATGAGACATAGACCTGAGTGCAACAATGGAGGCTCTAGACCCTTCCAGAGCTGAGATATCGAAATTCAAAATTTCGACCCGAAAAAAAAAACGACAGTGTTACCCCTTACGGTTTTTTTTTTGGGGCGAAAAATTAAGTATCCCCAATCTTCTCAAAACTCTGGATTCTGATAGAGGGCCATGAGACATAGACCTGAGTGCAACAATGGAGGCTCTAGACCCTTCCAGAGCTGAGATATCGAAATTCAAAATTTCTACCAGAAAAAAAAAACGACAGTGTTACCCCTTACGTTTTTTTTTTTTTGGGGCGAAAAATTAAGTATCCCCAATCTTCTCAAAACTCTGGATTCTGATAGAGGGCCATGAGACATAGACCTGAGTGCAACAATGGAGGCTCTAGACCCTTCCAGAGCTGAGATATCGAAATTCAAAATTTCTACCAGAAAAAAAACGACAGTGTTACCCCTTACGTTTTTTTTGGGGGGTGAAAAATTAAGTATCCCCAATCTTCTCAAAACTCTGGATTCTGATAGAGGGCCATGAGACATGGACCTGAGTGCAACAATGGAGGCTTTAGACCCTTCCAGAGCTGAGATATCGAAATTCAAAATTTCTACCAGAAAAAAAACGGCAGTGTTACCCCTTACGTTTTTTTTTTTGGGGCGAAAAATTAAGTATCCCCAATCTTCTCAAAACTCTGGATTCTGATAGAGGGCCATGAGACATAGACCTGTGTGCAACAATGGAGGCTCTAGACCCTTCCAGAGCTGAGATATCGAAATTCTAAATTTCTACCAGAAAAAAAAACGACAGTGTTACCCCTTACGTTTTTTTTTTTTTTGGGGCGAAAAATTAAGTATCCCCAATCTTCTCAAAACTCTGGATTCTGATAGAGGGCCATGAGACATAGACCTGAGTGCAACAATGGAGGCTCTAGACCCTTCCAGAGCTGAGATATCGAAATTCAAAATTTCGACCCAAAAAAAACGACAGTGTTACTCCTTACGTTTTTTTTTTGGGGGGCGAAAAATTAAGTATCCCCAATCTTCTCAAAACTCTGGATTCTGATAGAGGGCCATGAGACATAGACCTGAGTGCAACAATGGAGGCTCTAGACCCTTCCAGAGCTGAGATATCGAAATTCAAAATTTCTACCAGAAAAAAAACGACAGTGTTACCCCTTACGTTTTTTTTTTTTTTTTGGGCGAAAAATTAAGTATCCCCAATCTTCTCAAAACTCTGGATTCTGATAGAGGGCCATGAGACATAGACCTGAGTGCAACAATAGAGGCTCTAGACCCTTCCAGAGCTGAGATATCGAAATTCAAAATTTCGACCCAAAAAAAACGACAGTGTTACCCCTTACGGGTTTTTTTTTTGGGGCGAAAAATTAAGTATCCCCAATCTTCTCAAAACTCTGGATTCTGATAGAGGGCCATGAGACATAGACCTGAGTGCAACAATGGAGGCTCTAGACCCTTTCAGAGCTGAGATATCGAAATTAAAAATTTCTACCAGAAAAAAAAAACGACAGTGTTACCCCTTACGTTTTTTTTGGGGGGGCGAAAAATTAAGTATCCCCAATCTTCTCAAAACTCTGGATTCTGATAGAGGGCCATGAGACATAGACCTGAGTGCAACAATGGAGGCTCTAGACCCTTCCAGAGCTGAGATATCGAAATTCAAAATTTCGACCCAAAAAAAAACGACAGTGTTACCCCTTACGGTTTTTTTTTTTTTTGGGCGAAAAATTAAGTATCCCCAATCTTCTCAAAACTCTGGATTCTGATAGAGGGCCATGAGACATAGACCTGAGTGCAACAAAGGAGGCTCTAGACCCTTCCAGAGCTGAGATATCGAAATTCAAAATTTCTACCGGAAAAAAAACGACATTGTAACCCCTTACGTTTTTTTTTTTGGGCGAAAAATTAAGTATCCCCAATCTTCTCAAAACTCTGGATTCTGATAGAGGGCCATGAGACATAGACCTGAGTGCAACAATGGAGGCTCTAGACCCTTCCAGAGCTGAGATATCGAAATTCAAAATTTCGACCCGAAAAAAAAAACGACAGTGTTACCCCTTACGGTTTTTTTTTTGGGGCGAAAAATTAAGTATCCCCAATCTTCTCAAAACTCTGGATTCTGATAGAGGGCCATGAGACATAGACCTGAGTGCAACAATGGAGGCTCTAGACCCTTCCAGAGCTGAGATATCGAAATTCAAAATTTCGACCCAAAAAAAAAACGACAGTGTTACCCCTTACGTTTTTTTTGGGGGGGGGGGCGAAAAATTAAGTATCCCCAATCTTCTCAAAACTATGGATTCTGATAGAGGGCCATGAGACATAGACCTGAGTGCAACAATGGAGGCTCTAGACCCTTCCAGAGCTAAGATATCGAAATTCAAAATTTCTACCAGAAAAAAAAAACGACAGTGTTACCCCTTACGTTTTTTTTTTTTTTTTTTTGGGCGAAAAATTAAGTATCCCCAATCTTCTCAAAACTCTGGATTCTGATAGAGGGCCACGAGACATAGACCTGAGTGCAACAATGGAGGCTCTAGACCCTTCCAGAGCTGAGATATCGAAATTCAAAAATTCTACCAGAAAAAAAAACGACAGTGTTACCCCTTACGTTTTTTTTTTTTGGGCGAAAAATTAATTATCCCCAATCTTCTCAAAACTCTGGATTCTGATAGAGGGCCATGAGACATAGACCTGAGTGCAACAATGGAGGCTCTAGACCCTTCCAGAGCTGAGATATCGAAATTCAAAATTTCGACCCAAAAAAAAAACGACAGTGTTACCCCTTACGGTTTTTTTGGGGGGGTGAAAAATTAAGTATCCCCAATCTTCTCAAAACTCTGGATTCTGATAGAGGGCCATGAGACATAGACCTGAGTGCAACAATGGAGGCTCTAGACCCTTCCAGAGCTGAGATATCGAAATTCAAAATTTCTACCAGAAAAAAAAACGACAGTGGTACCCCTTACGTTTTTTTTTTTTGCGCGAAAAATTAAGTATCCCCAATCTTCTCAAAACTCTGGATTCTGATAGAGGGCCATGAGACATAGACCTCAGTGCAACAATGGAGGCTCTAGACCCTTCCAGAGCTGAGATATAGAAATTCAAAATTACTACCAGGAAAAAAAAACGACAGTGTTACCCCTTACGTTTTTTTTTTTTGGGCGAAAAATTAAGTATCCCAATCTTCTCAAAACTCTGGATTCTGATAGAGGGCCATGAGACATAGACCTGAGTGCAACAATAGAGGCTCTAGACCCTTCCAGAGCTGAGATATCGAAATTCAAAATTTTGACCCAAAAAAAAACGACAGTGTTACCCCTTACGTTTTTTTTTGCGCGAAAAATTAAGTATCCCCAATCTTCTCAAAACTCTGGATTCTGATAGAGGGCCATGAGACATAGACCTGAGTGCAACAATGGAGGCTCTAGACCCTTCCAGAGCTGAGATATCGAAATTCAAAATTTCGACCCAAAAAAAAAACGACAGTGTTACCCCTTACGGTTTTTTTTGGGGGGCGAAAAATTAAGTATCCCCAATCTTCTCAAAACTCTGGATTCTGATAGAGGGCCATGAGACATAGACCTGAGTGCAACAATGGAGGCTCTAGACCCTTCCAGAGCTGAGATATCGAAATTCAAAATTTCTACCAGAAAAAAAAACGACAGTGTTACCCCTTACGTTTTTTTTTTTTGGGCGAAAAATTAAGTATCCCCAATCTTCTCAAAACTCTGGATTCTGATAGAGGGCCATGAGACATAGACCTGAGTGCAACAATGGAGGCTCTAGACCCTTCCAGAGCTGAGAAATCGAAATTCGAAATTTCGACCCAAAAAAAAAACGACAGTGTTACCTCTTACGTTTTTTTGGGGGGGGGGGCGAAAAATTACGTATCCCCAATCTTCTCAAAACTCTGGATTTTGATAGAGGGCCATGAGACATATACCTGAGTGCAACAATGGAGGCTCTAGACCCTTCCAGAGCTAAGATATCGAAATTCAAAATTTCTACCAGAAAAAAAAAACGACAGTGTTGCCCCTTACGTTTTTTTTTTTTTTTGGGCGAAAAATTAAGTATCCCCAATCTTCTCAAAATTCTGGATTCTGATAGAGGGCCACGAGACATAGACCTGAGTGCAACAATGGAGGCTCTAGACCCTTCCAGAGCTGAGATATCGAAATTCAAAATTTCTACCAGAAAAAAAAAACGACAGTGTTACCCCTTACGTTTTTTTTTTGGGGCGAAAAATTAAGTATCCCCAATCTTCTCAAAACTCTGGATTCTGATAGAGGGCCATGAGACATAGACCTGAGTGCAACAATGGAGGCTCTAGACCCTTCCAGAGCTGAGATATCGAAATTCAAAATTTCGACCCAAAAAAAAAACGACAGTGTTACCCCTTACGTTTTTTTTTTTGGGGCGAAAAATTAAGTATCCCCAATCTTCTCAAAACTCTGGATTCTGATAGAGGGCCATGAGACATAGACCTGCGTGCAACAATGGAGGCTCTAGACCCTTCCAGAGCTGAGATATCGAAATTCTAAATTTCTACCAGAAAAAAAAACGACAGTGTTACCCCTTACGTTTTTTTTTTTTTGGGGCGAAAAATTAAGTATCCCCAATCTTCTCAAAACTCTGGATTCTGATAGAGGGCCATGAGACATAGACCTGAGTGCAACAATGGAGGCTCTAGACCCTTCCAGAGCTGAGATATCGAAATTCAAAATTTCGACCCAAAAAAAACGACAGTGTTACTCCTTACGTTTTTTTTTGGGGGGGGCGAAAAATTAAGTATCCCCAATCTTCTCAAAACTCTGGATTCTGATAGAGGGCCATGAGACATAGACCTGAGTGCAACAATGGAGGCTCTAGACCCTTCCAGAGCTGAGATATCGAAATTCAAAATTTCTACCAGAAAAAAAACGACAGTGTTACCCCTTACGTTTTTTTTTTTTTTGGGCGAAAAATTAAGTATCCCCAATCTTCTCAAAACTCTGGATTCTGATAGAGGGCCATGAGACATAGACCTGAGTGCAACAATAGAGGCTCTAGACCCTTCCAGAGCTGAGATATCGAAATTCAAAATTTCGACCCAAAAAAAACGACAGTGTTACCCCTTACGGTTTTTTTTTTTGGGGCGAAAAATTAAGTATCCCCAATCTTCTCAAAACTCTGGATTCTGATAGAGGGCCATGAGACATAGACCTGAGTGCAACAATGGAGGCTCTAGACCCTTTCAGATCTGAGATATCGAAATTAAAAATTTCTACCAGAAAAAAAAAAACGACAGTGTTACCCCTTACGTTTTTTTTTTTGGGCGAAAAATTAAGTATCCCCAATCTTCTCAAAACTCTGGATTCTGATAGAGGGCCATGAGACATAGACCTGAGTGCAACAATGGAGGCTCTAGACCCTTCCAGAGCTGAGATATCGAAATTCAAAATTTCGACCCAAAAAAAAACGACAGTGTTACCCCTTACGGTTTTTTTTTTTTTGGGCGAAAAATTAAGTATCCCCAATCTTCTCAAATCTCTGGATTCTGATAGAGGGCCATGAGACATAGACCTGAGTGCAACAATGGAGGCTCTAGACCCTTCCAGAGCTGAGATATCGAAATTCAAAATTTCTACCGGAAAAAAAAACGACATTGTAACCCCTTACGTTTTTTTTTTTGGGCGAAAAATTAAGTATCCCCAATCTTCTCAAAACTCTGGATTCTGATAGAGGGCCATGAGACATAGACCTGAGTGCAACAATGGAGGCTCTAGACCCTTCCAGAGCTGAGATATCGAAATTCAAAATTTCGACCCGAAAAAAAAAACGACAGTGTTACCCCTTACGGTTTTTTTTTTGGGGCGAAAAATTAAGTATCCCCAATCTTCTCAAAACTCTGGATTCTGATAGAGGGCCATGAGACATAGACCTGAGTGCAACAATGGAGGCTCTAGACCCTTCCAGAGCTGAGATATCGAAATTCAAAATTTCTACCAGAAAAAAAAAACGACAGTGTTACCCCTTACGTTTTTTTTTTTTGGGGGGCGAAAAATTAAGTATCCCCAATCTTCTCAAAACTCTGGATTCTGATAAAGGGCCATGAGACATAGACCTGAGTGCAACAATGGAGGCTCTAGACCCTTCCAGAGCTGAGATATCGAAATTCAAAATTTCTACCAGAAAAAAAACGACAGTGTTACCCCTTACGTTTTTTTTTTGGGGGCGAAAAATTAAGTATCCCCAATCTTCTCAAAACTCTGGATTCTGATAGAGGGCCATGAGACATGGACCTGAGTGCAACAATGGAGGCTTTAGACCCTTCCAGAGCTGAGATATCGAAATTCAAAATTTCTACCAGAAAAAAAACGGCAGTGTTACCCCTTACGTTTTTTTTTTTGGGGCGAAAAATTAAGTATCCCCAATCTTCTCAAAACTCTGGATTCTGATAGAGGGCCATGAGACATAGACCTGTGTGCAACAATGGAGGCTCTAGACCCTTCCAGAGCTGAGATATCGAAATTCTAAATTTCTACCAGAAAAAAAAACGACAGTGTTACCCCTTACGTTTTTTTTTTTTTTTTTGGGCGAAAAATTAAGTATCCCCAATCTTCTCAAAACTCTGGATTCTGATAGAGGGCCATGAGACATAGACCTGAGTGCAACAATAGAGGCTCTAGACCCTTCCAGAGCTGAGATATCGAAATTCAAAATTTCGACCCAAAAAAAACGACAGTGTTACCCCTTACGGTTTTTTTTTTTGGGGCGAAAAATTAAGTATCCCCAATCTTCTCAAAACTCTGGATTCTGATAGAGGGCCATGAGACATAGACCTGAGTGCAACAATGGAGGCTCTAGACCCTTTCAGATCTGAGATATCGAAATTAAAAATTTCTACCAGAAAAAAAAAAACGACAGTGTTACCCCTTACGTTTTTTTTTTTGGGCGAAAAATTAAGTATCCCCAATCTTCTCAAAACTCTGGATTCTGATAGAGGGCCATGAGACATAGACCTGAGTGCAACAATGGAGGCTCTAGACCCTTCCAGAGCTGAGATATCGAAATTCAAAATTTCGACCCAAAAAAAAACGACAGTGTTACCCCTTACGGTTTTTTTTTTTTTTGGGCGAAAAATTAAGTATCCCCAATCTTCTCAAATCTCTGGATTCTGATAGAGGGCCATGAGACATAGACCTGAGTGCAACAATGGAGGCTCTAGACCCTTCCAGAGCTGAGATATCGAAATTCAAAATTTCTACCGGAAAAAAAAACGACATTGTAACCCCTTACGTTTTTTTTTTTGGGCGAAAAATTAAGTATCCCCAATCTTCTCAAAACTCTGGATTCTGATAGAGGGCCATGAGACATAGACCTGAGTGCAACAATGGAGGCTCTAGACCCTTCCAGAGCTGAGATATCGAAATTCAAAATTTCGACCCGAAAAAAAAAACGACAGTGTTACCCCTTACGGTTTTTTTTTTGGGGCGAAAAATTAAGTATCCCCAATCTTCTCAAAACTCTGGATTCTGATAGAGGGCCATGAGACATAGACCTGAGTGCAACAATGGAGGCTCTAGACCCTTCCAGAGCTGAGATATCGAAATTCAAAATTTCTACCAGAAAAAAAAAACGACAGTGTTACCCCTTACGTTTTTTTTTTTTGGGGGGCGAAAAATTAAGTATCCCCAATCTTCTCAAAACTCTGGATTCTGATAAAGGGCCATGAGACATAGACCTGAGTGCAACAATGGAGGCTCTAGACCCTTCCAGAGCTGAGATATCGAAATTCAAAATTTCTACCAGAAAAAAAACGACAGTGTTACCCCTTACGTTTTTTTTTTGGGGGCGAAAAATTAAGTATCCCCAATCTTCTCAAAACTCTGGATTCTGATAGAGGGCCATGAGACATGGACCTGAGTGCAACAATGGAGGCTTTAGACCCTTCCAGAGCTGAGATATCGAAATTCAAAATTTCTACCAGAAAAAAAACGGCAGTGTTACCCCTTACGTTTTTTTTTTTGGGGCGAAAAATTAAGTATCCCCAATCTTCTCAAAACTCTGGATTCTGATAAAGGGCCATGAGACATAGACCTGTGTGCAACAATGGAGGCTCTAGACCCTTCCAGAGCTGAGATATCGAAATTCTAAATTTCTACCAGAAAAAAAAACGACAGTGTTACCCCTTACGTTTTTTTTTTTTGGGGCGAAAAATTAAGTATCCCCAATCTTCTCAAAACTCTGGATTCTGATAGAGGGCCATGAGACATAGACCTGAGTGCAACAATGGAGGCTCTAGACCCTTCCAGAGCTGAGATATCGAAATTCAAAATTTCGACCCAAAAAAAACGACAGTGTTACTCCTTACGTTTTTTTTTTTGGGGGGCGAA
Source organism: Pimephales promelas (assembly GCF_988280905.1). Lineage (NCBI taxonomy): Eukaryota > Metazoa > Chordata > Actinopteri > Cypriniformes > Leuciscidae > Pimephales > Pimephales promelas. The sequence goes on from NC_142773.1 coordinate 14,991,418, forward strand.
AAATTAAGTATCCCCAATCTTCTCAAAACTCTGGATTCTGATAGAGGGCCATGAGACATAGACCTGAGTGCAACAATGGAGGCTCTAGACCCTTCCAGAGCTGAGATATCGAAATTCAAAATTTCTACCAGAAAAAAAACGACAGTGTTACCCCTTACGTTTTTTTTTTTTTTTTGGGCGAAAAATTAAGTATCCCCAATCTTCTCAAAACTCTGGATTCTGATAGAGGGCCATGAGACATAGACCTGAGTGCAACAATAGAGGCTCTAGACCCTTCCAGAGCTGAGATATCGAAATTCAAAATTTCGACCCAAAAAAAACGACAGTGTTACCCCTTACGGTTTTTTTTTTTGGGGCGAAAAATTAAGTATCCCCAATCTTCTCAAAACTCTGGATTCTGATAGAGGGCCATGAGACATAGACCTGAGTGCAACAATGGAGGCTCTAGACCCTTTCAGAGCTGAGATATCGAAATTAAAAATTTCTACCAGAAAAAAAAAACGACAGTGTTACCCCTTACGTTTTTTTTGGGGGGGCGAAAAATTAAGTATCCCCAATCTTCTCAAAACTCTGGATTCTGATAGAGGGCCATGAGACATAGACCTGAGTGCAACAATGGAGGCTCTAGACCCTTCCAGAGCTGAGATATCGAAATTCAAAATTTCGACCCAAAAAAAAACGACAGTGTTACCCCTTACGGTTTTTTTTTTTTTGGGCGAAAAATTAAGTATCCCCAATCTTCTCAAAACTCTGGATTCTGATAGAGGGCCATGAGACATAGACCTGAGTGCAACAATGGAGGCTCTAGACCCTTCCAGAGCTGAGATATCGAAATTCAAAATTTCTACCGGAAAAAAAAACGACATTGTAACCCCTTAGGTTTTTTTTTTTGGGCGAAAAATTAAGTATCCCCAATCTTCTCAAAACTCTGGATTCTGATAGAGGGCCATGAGACATAGACCTGAGTGCAACAATGGAGGCTCTAGACCCTTCCAGAGCTGAGATATCGAAATTCAAAATTTCGACCCGAAAAAAAAAACGACAGTGTTACCCCTTACGGTTTTTTTTTTGGGGCGAAAAATTAAGTATCCCCAATCTTCTCAAAACTCTGGATTCTGATAGAGGGCCATGAGACATAGACCTGAGTGCAACAATGGAGGCTCTAGACCCTTCCAGAGCTGAGATATCGAAATTCAAAATTTCTACCAGAAAAAAAAAACGACAGTGTTACCCCTTACGTTTTTTTTTTTTGGGGCGAAAAATTAAGTATCCCCAATCTTCTCAAAACTCTGGATTCTGATAGAGGGCCATGAGACATAGACCTGTGTGCAACAATGGAGGCTCTAGACCCTTCCAGAGCTGAGATATCGAAATTCTAAATTTCTACCAGAAAAAAAAACGACAGTGTTACCCCTTACGTTTTTTTTTTTTTGGGGCGAAA